>NC_134835.1:16687442-17054039 GCF_004210375.1 Tachypleus tridentatus
CACAACTTTTCACATAAGATGATGAATGTTTTTATTAATATAGTTGTTGATATACTTGAAGATGTAGAGAGGTACATTTTTTTGTAGAGTTACCTATCTAGCTTATTAATTAAAAGAAATTGTTGGGATTATAATTCATATTCACTTTTGTACTTCATGTTTTGCTAAGTATTACAATCAAATGGCTTTCAGAAAAGTAATATTCTGTTTGTGCATAAAAGTGCATAATTAATTATCAATGTATCTTAAAATTGTACGTTCCATTACAGTTTTTTCCATGTGTACTGTTTGCAGATTGATACTATATAAACAATTTTTTTGTTATAGATTTTTAGTAATTGAAAAATTTCCTGGGAGATGGATACTCAAACTAGAGAAATTCAAGCAGCTGAAGAAGAAACGATAACTGATATCCAGAATTATCTAGCATCTTTTAACAAAGAGATACAGAATGGAACGTCCTCATCTGCAGGAACTGCTGTATTTCATCAAATGTCTGAAGGGACACATTTAGTGGCTGCATTAAACGAGCAGTCTGGAGTACAGCCAACTACTGATGGGGCCACTACGTATTATGTTACCCATTCTGCTGATGGTTCCAGTCTGCAGGGCTATCACTATGATCCGAACAGTCAGGTATGTAAAACTGAGAAGCCAGCTACATTACTTAATATAAATAGTGGCATAGTTTAGTGTAAGTAGGTATTCCATGAGTATCCTCAAGGTTGGACTGTATTTAAACAAAGTTATTATGATTACTTCACTATTTTCAAACAGATAGATAACTAATGGTAATTTTTTTAAGAGCATACAAAACACTGTGATTTACATGAAGTAGTAGGAGGTAATGTAACATAAAACTGCCATACTAATTTTCAAAGATGAGGTCTGTTCTTTCAATTTGTTTTGGTGTGTGCCAAAACAAAATTGAAGCAGTTGACATATTAACCTTTATTAAGTCAATAAAGTAAGATTATATTGTGTACAACATTTCCTGAAGGTAAACCATGGACATAATGAAGATTTGATTCAAGTTGTACAAAGCCATGGAGCTGCTATGGCAACCCAGGTTTCTGAACAACCAAATTTTGTTGCTATGCAACCAAGATCATCTGCAAGTCATCATCTGGAAGGTGCTCAGCAAGTGAGTTTTTCAGTATACGTGAGCAGTTTAATTGTATCTCTGGGGTTTTGTGTTGAAACTTATAAATTTATTTACAACCACATACTAACCAAACAGGACTGGTTATAATAACTAAAACGTGAAAAAGTTCCTAAAGTGATTCCAGCCTTCTAGTAATACCTTTGTGTGAAATGACAGTATTTTATACTGATCATACCACCCACGATCTCTCGACACTAAAACCCATCCAGACATCAGCTAAATCTTTGTTAATGCTCATAACTAGCTCTCTGTACAGATATGCATTAATATTTTGAATTTTTTAATGTGTTATTTAAATTTTTTATTTTCATTTTCCAAGTTTCTTTAACCCTGTGTAGATGGGCTGGTGTGTTTTACAGGACCTCATAACTATCATGAAACTATACATAATTCTGAAATTACATAATCTATATTCACAAATGTTGGTAAGATTTCAGTAAACATTACAATCTTTTTATAAGGATTTTCTTAAGATTAAAATACTTGTGTTCATCTTACAGTTTTCAAATTTCATTTTTATTAATACTGAAACTTTCTTAATGAGTGTTAAACATTTTTCTGAGTAA
Source organism: Tachypleus tridentatus (assembly GCF_004210375.1). NCBI lineage: Eukaryota > Metazoa > Arthropoda > Merostomata > Xiphosura > Limulidae > Tachypleus > Tachypleus tridentatus. The sequence continues at coordinate 16,689,174 of NC_134835.1, forward strand.
AACTGTATTTAATCTGTTGTTTTTTACTGCCCTAACATTATATGGATTTGACTGAATTTGTAACCACCTTGCAACCATATAGCTCAAGTTACTTGTGGATATACATTTTTTATTATTGTTATTTTACACAATATTACCTGAGTTTACCTTATTTAATTTAATCAGTAAAAAATAAACTCAAAAAGCAAGAATTTTTGCTCTTTTGCTGTCGGCCAGCCAATGAAATTAAAATTATTTTTGTAATGATGGTACTAGTACACTGAATATTTTTTTTTATTTGAAGAAGGTACATAAGAACACAGAATGATAACATGAAAGAAACGAACAATATCATGTAACCATTATAATTTAACTAGCTTTCTAACTAACCCTCACTATGGGAAGGTTATAACGGCATGTCATGATTATTTATGGAATTACATTCAAAATGTAATTGAAGTACATTATTATCAATGTATGTGAATAAACGTAGCTTCAAAGTATCATTAATACATTATATTTAAATACTTTGAGAGAACTCTCCTCCTGATATAAGTACTGTTTTCCTTGCACATCTTTCTATGAGATTTGCATGTCACTATTCTTGAGTAATCTTTCACTTAAATTCATATGTTTAACATGAAGTGTACAATGATGTTATTACACAACAGTATACCTCCACCAATAACAGAACAAAAAAAACTTCCATGCACAGTAACTCCCTCTATGCACTTGCATTTTTGATAATTTCGTTTTTTCCTTGACGTTACATTAGCAGTAGTGTTTAAACTTCTTGTCTGAATTCAAGTTAATAATATTTGCATTCACTAATACAACTTTGGTCTTTGTTTTGCATTGGTGTTGTTTCAAAAGCATTAATTATTATTTCAAACTCTCAAACAAAGGTGACTTACTTGGTCTGATGAAAATGATCATGAGACACACAAAGAACTCCTTTTCCCCCTATTGACTGTTGGGGATGTTGCAGCTTTGTTGAAGATGTTTGGGATTACAGATTGCTTACTAGACTTCCCATTCCTTCAGCCAACTATGTCTCCTCAGCTCTAAATGGCCTGTTAGAATGTAATTGTAACCCGATACACCTTTGTAGTGTCTAAATATTTCAAGGAATTATCATAACCTTCCAATCTCTTTTCTTAGATATATCCCTTTCCTCAACTTTTGCCAGTTTCTTTTAATATTTGTCAGTCTTCACTTCTTGGATTTGCTTTGTTTACCTCATATGTCTTTCTTTCCATCCCTCTTGTCTTCTATTTCTTTTCTCCACCTTTCATCTGAGCCACTTTATCATGCCCCAGAGGGGTTTCTGTAGGGGTTCATTCCATTCTCTTTGTCAGCTTAGTTTCTTCCACTTCACCTTTTTCAACTTGATTCCCATGCTGTTGATATTCATGGGGTTTAGTGGCATTCTTCTTTCCTATACACCTTCCTCCTCCTTGTGTGCAGGGTATTCTTCATCTGGATATTTTTGGTAGTGTCCATTTCTCCTTGTAGACCTCACTTTCCTCCTCCTTGTGTGTATTCTTCATCTGGATATCTTTGGTAGTGTCCATTTCTTCTTGTAGACCTCATCTGCATTTGCATGACTTCGGTTGTTGTTATTCTCCTAGAGTTTTTTTCTTTCTTGATCTTGGGTTGATTTGTTTTGAATTTCTCACATAGCTACACGAGAGCTATCTGCTCTTTGGTTCCTGTTTCTCATCTGGATTAGTTTACCCCCACTTTTCCATATTCAGGTTTCAGGCCTCCTCTTTTTACTAATCCAACTACTACCTTCTCTCTGGTTCATTGCCCTGTAACTATCCTTTTACATTAGGTCCTGTGGGTATCTGTCTCTTTCTCTTTGCTAGTATTTGGTCTCAATTTCTGCAAATAGATTTTATTTCATCTCTCTTTTGGTCTTGCTCCTTTTCTTCTTCCTTCAATTCCACCTATGATCATTTCTCATATGGTCTGTGAATTGTAATGGTCGATGTGTCAGACACCTTCTTACAATTTTAGATGTTTTCTATACTCTCTCCATCATGTTCATGTCTTCCTATTCCTTGCTCTTCTCTTCAAGATAACTTTGGCCACCTTGCAGCTGTCATTCCATTTTTTAGACATTTGGCTTATATTGGCCTGTTTTCAAGTGGTAACCTCTTTTCATTCCTCCCTTTTGCAAGAGACTACTTGATTGGGGTGCCTTGTCAAGGTATACATATTCTTTCTCATACCTGTTAAAAATGTAGTACAGTTGAGCATTTTCTTCATCTCTTGTCTCAGTCGAGCTCAGCCTGTGAGCTGTGGAGTATCAGGTTAACAGGAATTGAGATTCTCATCTTATGTGAACTGTTCTTTTACTTTTGTGGACTCTGGTTTCCCTGGATCATTTTTTTTTGAGACATACAAACATCCACCTCTTCCAGTGAGCCTTGGGAAGTCCAAGGGATTCTTTCTTGGTTCCATTGTCCTTGATTGTGAATCTTTCCTCTCCATAAGGAATTATCCTGGTAGCTGGAATATGCTAGTACTACTTCCAAACCAGATTTATCTCTACACTGATGCATCCCTTTTAAATTGAGGTGCATCTCTCAATGGTATCATGATTTCTGACATTTGACCACAACAAGAGCATTCACCCGACATCAGCCTGCTTGAATTTGTCATTTTTTCATTGGGTATGTGTCCATTTCCTGACCCTTCTGGTGAATCATAATATTGGGTTGAGGAATAATTCGTGAGCATTTTTTCAAGTTAAAAAAATACATTCATAAATGAAATGCTTTCGCAAAATATTTCATGTCATTTGGTAGATAATTTTTTGCTCTAACAGATGGTGTGTTTGATTTTCATATGTCTTTAATGTTTGCTTTCATTTTCAGCTCATTAAATGGAATATCAAGTGGACAAAATCGAGCATTTTCGACACCATCTGCTTTTCGCATTTAATTTCTTGCAATTTCGTTTACAACAATGCATACTATATACCTAGGTATTACATGAAATAAAGTATCATAATAAATGTTTTGGGTGTAATGTGCTCATGCATTGAAGTATTGTATAGTCTTGCATGTAATGCTTGAATGAAATTATTTAAAAATGCTCACGGAATTATTCCTCAACCTAATACTTGTGTAAATTTTGTTGAAAAGCAATTTATTTACCTAGTTTTTATTTCTCTTTTCAAATTTACGACACTCTTTATTGGAGTTAAAATGAATGTAATAATTTATAATAGGTCTTGTTATTGGGGAAAATTCTCTACATGTAATCAGCAATTTCCAAACAGTGATTTAACCCATTTTTGATGTCTTTCTTTTTTGACATGCATGTAATAATTGTTTTGTTGACTGTACGTTTAGAACTTATTGAATTAAAAACCAGTTAATAGACAATGAAGGACATCTCTCTCTTGTATAAGAATCTCCATGTTGAGATTTGTGAGCAAAATGTGTAATGTTAATTGTAAGATGAACCAGCTTAACAATTCTGTCTTGCAACTGTTGAAAATTTTATCAACATCGTTGATTAAAAACAAAACTTCTAAACTGTGGGCTAACTGTTTATTCTATAATTAAACTTATTATGCCTGATAGATAAGTATTCACTGCATTGAATACTAGAACTAAAGTGTTCATTTGTAAATATTGATCCAAGTTTCTTAATGCCACAATTATAGTAACACTTAACAATTGCCAAAAGGATTTTGAATGAAGATTTTCTAAACGATTTCGTGTATATAATTACACTCACATTTATAAACATAAATGAATGTACATTCAACTTAACAAAGATTGTGAAAATGTCCTTACTTTAGTGTCTAACTTATGTTTCTTTCTATAATAACACTTCAGGAGAAGCATTTCTGTTAATTTATTTTTATTAAATGTACACTATTAATTTTAAAAATATACATAATAACCACAAGTACAGATTTGTAAAATTGTTTTTACATCTCAGACTCAGTGTCGGTCGCTTTGCTTTCTGCTCATTTTTTTCCCTAAGTACAGGATGTTAAAGATAAGTTTAGCATTTCTTTGAATTGTTAGCCATAGTAATTTCTAAATGGTTCAACTGTATGTTTTCTTTTTCAGATTTTTCATAATATTTTCTTTGTTTTTAAACAAAAACTTTTAAAAAAGTTGAACTTGTATCTTCTGAAATGCATGCCCAAAAGTATCAGTATGTAATTAATTACATGGATATTTTACTGTAAAAAAGTGTTTCATACTGCTCTACAATCAGAAAAAATTCAGTCTAAATAACAAAAATATATAAGGTAAAATATATGGGTATAAAATATAACATGCCAGTCAGTGATAAATTTCAAATATATATTTGTTTATAATCATGACATTTATCAAATGCATACTTGTGTTCTCAAATTTAATAGATATTTAAGTAAATGTATAATTTCAATTTCTTTTTCATACATACATCTTCATACTCTTTTCCTTCAGTTAAAATTTCAACTAAATAAAAACCATACCAGAAACAATCATTAATGAATGCTCTAAATGTATTCAGGAGATTACCACTCATCCAGAAAGATCACAGTAATAAGAGTATATCTTGATTAGTATTAATATGCTCCTAGAGACAACATACACTTGGATGTAGGGTTATGTTCTTTTTGTTATGTTAGAGTGGCAAGCTTGAGAAAAGAATATGAACAGTGAAACATGCTGTTTCACATTGATGTGTTTTATTATTTGGCCTTTAAGCATAATAAACTTTTGTGATGACAAGAAACCCACTTGAAATAAAAATTTATCCCATAATGGCTGGTATGGGTTTTAACACTTTTACTAAATAAAGCAGAAAATAACATTTCAACCTGAAGATGACCTAAGAAGGTCAAAATGTTGTTCTTTGCTTTATTAATAAGTGTTAATACCCATACCAGCTCTCCTGAGATATATAATAAACTTTTGATTAAAAGGTGTAATTTTACATAAATTTTATGGTATATGTGTTTAATGCCTTCTCTTTGGAACAGTCTTTTGCAATGCAAAAGGCTTGTTTTTATCAATACACAGATTAAAAAACATTTATGTACATATAATAGATATCAGTCAGTTAAGAGTTATATGATACAAACTATGAGTGCTCAAATAGAGCTAATATTGAAGTCCATTAAGTCAAATTAAGTTTTTAAATTATTTACTTGTTTCAAAGGCCACATTTCTTCTGGCAAGTTCAAGTACATTTCAGGTAGCAAGTGTTACAGATACATATTGGTACTGTTATTACTTCTAATCTTCTAAACAAGTGTTACAGATACATATTGGTACTGTTATTACTTATTATCTTCTAAACAAGTGTTACAGATACATATTGGTACTGTTATTACTTCTAATCTTCTAAACAAGTGTTACAGATACATATTGGTACTGTTATTACTTATTATCTTCTAAACAAGTGTTACAGACACATATTGGTACTGTTATTACTTCTAATCTTCTAAACAAGTGTTACAGACACATATTGGTACTGTTATTACTTCTAATCTTCTAAAAAAGTGTTACAGATACATATTGGTACTGTTATTACTTCTAATCTTCTAAACAAGTGTTACAGATACATATTGGTACTGTTATTACTTATTATCTTCTAAACAAGTGTTACAGATACATATTGGTACTGTTATTACTTCTAATCTTCTAAACAAGTGTTACAGATACATATTGGTACTGTTATTACTTATTATCTTCTAAACAAGTGTTACAGATACATATTGGTACTGTTATTACTTATTATCTTCTAAACAAGTGTTACAGACACATATTGGTACTGTTATTACTTATTATCTTCTAAACAAGTGTTACAGACACATATTGGTACTGTTATTACTTATTATCTTCTAAACAAGTGTTACAGATACATATTGGTACTGTTATTACTTATTATCTTCTAAACAAGTGTTACAGATTACATATTGGTACTGTTATTACTTATTATCTCTCTAAACAAGTGTTACAGTTACAGATACATATTGGTACTGTTATTACTTATTATCTTCTAAACAAGTGTTACAGATACATATTGGTACTGTTATTACATATTTACTGTTATTACTTATTATTCTAAACAAGTGTTACAGACACATATTGGTACTGTTATTACTTATTATCTTCTAAACAAGTGTTACAGATACATATTGGTACTGTTATTACTTATTATCTTCTAAACAAGTGTTACAGATACATATTGGTACTGTTATTACTTATTATCTTCTAAACAAGTGTTACAGATACATATTGGTACTGTTATTACTTATTATCTTCTAAACAAGTGTTACAGATACATATTGGTACTGTTATTACTTATTATCTTCTAAACAAGTGTTACAGACACATATTGGTACTTATTACTTCTAATCTTCTAAACAAGTGTTACAGAGATACATATTGGTACTGTTATTACTTATTATCTTCTAAACAAGTGTTACAGATACAAGTACTGTTATTACTTCTAATCTTCTAAACATATTGGTACTGTTATTACTTATTATCTTCTAAACAAGTGTTACAGATACATATTGGTACTGTTATTACTTATTATCTTCTAAACAAGTGTTACAGATACATATTGGTAAACAAGTGTTGTTATTACTTATTATCTTCTAAACAAGTGTTACAGATACATATTGGTACTGTTATTACTTATTATCTTCTAAACAAGTGTTACAGATACATATTGGTACTGTTATTACTTATTATCTTCTAAACAAGTGTTACAGATACATATTGGTACTGTTATTACTTATTATCTTCTAAACAAGTGTTACAGATACATATTGGTACTGTTATTACTATTATCTTCTAAACAAGTTACATATTGGTATTGGTACTGTTATTACTTCTTATCTTCTAAACAAGTGTTACAGATACATATTGGTACTGTTATTACTTATTATCTTCTAAACAAGTGTTACAGATACATATTGGTACTGTTATTACTTATTATCTTCTAAACAAGTGTTACAGATACATATTGGTACTGTTATTACTTATTATCTTCTAAACAAGTGTTACAGATACATTATTGGTACTGTTACAGACACATATTGGTACTGTTATTACTTATTTCTTCTAAACAAGTGTTACAGATACATATTTACTATTACATCTTCTAAACAAGTGTTACAGATACATATTGTTATTACTTATTATCTTCTAAACAAGTGTTACAGATACATATTGGTACTGTTATTACTTATTATCTTCTAAACAAGTGTTACAGATACATATTGGTACTGTACTGTTATTACTTATTATCTTCTAAACAAGTGTTACAGATACATATTGGTACTGTTATTACTTATTATCTTCTAAACAAGTGTTACAGATACATATTGGTACTGTTATTACTGTTATTATTATCTTCTAAACAAGTGTTACAGATACATATTGGTACTGTTATTACTTATTATCTTCTAAACAAGTGTTACAGATACATATTGGTACTGTTATTACTTATTATCTTCTAAACAAGTGTTACAGATACATATTGGTACTGTTATTACTTATTATCTTCTAAACAAGTGTTACAGACACATATTGGTACTGTTATTACTTATTATCTTCTAAACAAGTGTTACAGATACATATTGGTACTGTTATTACTTCTAATCTTCTAAACAAGTGTTACAGATACATATTGGTACTGTTATTACTTATTATCTTCTAAACAAGTGTTACAGATACATATTGGTACTGTTATTATCTTCTAAACAAGTCTTCTAAACAAGTGTTACAGATACATATTGGTACTGTTATTACTTATTATCTTCTAAACAAGTGTTACAGATACATATTGGTACTGTTATTACTTATTATCTTCTAAACAAGTGTTACAGATACATATTGGTACTGTTATTACTTATTATCTTCTAAACAAGTGTTACAGATACATATTGGTACTGTTATTACTTATTATCTTCTAAACAAGTGTTACAGATACATATTGGTACTGTTATTACTTATTATCTTCTAAACAAGTGTTACAGATACATATTGGTACTGTTATTACTTATTATCTTCTAAACAAGTGTTACAGATACATATTGGTACTGTTATTACTTATTATCTTCTAAACAAGTGTTACAGACACATATTGGTACTGTTATTACTTATTATCTTCTAAACAAGTGTTACAGATACATATTGGTACTGTTATTACTTATTATCTTCTAAACAAGTGTTACAGATACATATTGGTACTGTTATTACTTATTATCTTCTAAACAAGTGTTACAGATACATATTGGTACTGTTATTACTTATTATCTTCTAAACAAGTGTTACAGATACATATTGGTACTGTTATTACTTATTATCTTCTAAACAAGTGTTACAGATACATATTGGTACTGTTATTACTTCTAATCTTCTAAACAAGTGTTACAGATACATATTGGTACTGTTATTACTTATTATCTTCTAAACAAGTGTTACAGATACATATTGGTACTGTTATTACTTATTATCTTCTAAACAAGTGTTACAGATACATATTGGTACTGTTATTACTTATTATCTTCTAAACAAGTGTTACAGATACATATTGGTACTGTTATTACTTATTATCTTCTAAACAAGTGTTACAGATACATATTGGTACTGTTATTACTTATTATCTTCTAAACAAGTGTTACAGATACATATTGGTACTGTTATTACTTATTATCTAAACAAGTCTAAACACATATTGGTGTATTATCTTCTAAACAAGTGTTACAGATACATATTGGTACTGTTATTACTTATTATCTTCTAAACAAGTGTTACAGATACATATTGGTACTGTTATACTTATTATCTTCTAAACAAGTGTTACAGATACATATTACTTATTATCTTCTAAACAAGTGTTACAGATACATATTGGTACTGTTATTACTTATTATCTTCTAAACAAGTGTTACAGATACATATTGGTACTGTTATTACTTATTATCTTCTAAACAAGTGTTACAGATACATATTGGTACTGTTATTACTTATTATCTTCTAAACAAGTGTTACAGACACATATTGGTACTGTTATTACTTATTATCTTCTAAACAAGTGTTACAGATACATATTGGTACTGTTATTACTTATTATCTTCTAAACAAGTGTTACAGATTGGTACATATTGGTACTGTTATTACTTATTATCTTCTAAACAAGTGTTACAGATACATATTGGTACTGTTATTACTTATTATCTTCTAAACAAGTGTTACAGATACATATTGGTACTGTTATTACTTATTATCTTCTAAACAAGTGTTACAGATACATATTGGTACTGTTATTACTTATTATCTTCTAAACAAGTGTTACAGATACATATTGGTACTGTTATTACTTATTATCTTCTAAACAAGTGTTACAGATACATATTGGTACTGTTATTACTTATTATCTTCTAAACAAGTGTTACAGATACATATTGGTACTGTTATTACTTATTATCTTCTAAACAAGTGTTACATATTGGTACTGTTATTACATATCTTCTAAACAAGTGTTACAGATACATATTTACTATTACTTATTATCTTCTAAACAAGTGTTACAGATACATATTGGTACTGTTATTACTTATCTAAACAAGTGTTACAGATACATATTGGTACTGTTATTCTTCTAATCTTCTAAACAAGTGTTACAGATACATATTGGTACTGTTATTACTTATTATCTTCTAAACAAGTGTTACAGATACATATTGGTACTGTTATTACTTATTATCTTCTAAACAAGTGTTACAGATACATATTGGTACTGTTATTACTTATTATCTTCTAAACAAGTGTTACAGATACATATTGGTACTGTTATTACTTATTATCTTCTAAACAAGTGTTACAGATACATATTGGTATCTTCTAAACAAGTGTTACAGATACATATTGGTGTTATTACTTATTATCTTCTAAACAAGTGTTACAGATACATATTGGTACTGTTATTACTTATTATCTTCTAAACAAGTGTTACAGACACATATTGGTACTGTTATTACTTATTATCTTCTAAACAAGTGTTACAGATACATATTGGTACTGTTATTACTTATTATCTTCTAAACAAGTGTTACAGATACATATTGGTACTGTTATTACTTATTATCTTCTAAACAAGTGTTACAGATACATATTGGTACTGTTATTACTTATTATCTTCTAAACAAGTGTTACAGATACATATTGGTACTGTTATTACTTATTATCTTCTAAACAAGTGTTACAGATACATATTGGTACTGTTATTACTTATTATCTTCTAAACAAGTGTTACAGACACATATTGGTACTGTTATTACTTATTATCTTCTAAACAAGTGTTACAGATACATATTGGTACTGTTATTACTTATTATCTTCTAAACAAGTGTTACAGATACATATTGGTACTGTTATTACTTATTATCTTCTAAACAAGTGTTACAGATACATATTGGTACTGTTATTACTTATTATCTTCTAAACAAGTGTTACAGATACATATTGGTACTGTTATTACTTATTATCTTCTAAACAAGTGTTACAGATACATATTGGTTATTACTTATTATCTTCTAAACAAGTGTTGTTATTACTTATTATCTTCTAAACAAGTGTTATCTTCTAAACAAGTGTTACAGATACATATTGGTACTGTTATTACTTATTATCTTCTAAACAAGTGTTACAGATACATATTGGTACTGTTATTACTTATTATCTTCTAAACAAGTGTTACAGAGTGTTACAGATACATATTGGTACTGTTATTACTTATTATCTTCTAAACAAGTGTTACAGATACATATTGGTACTGTTATTACTTATTATCTTCTAAACAAGTGTTACAGATACATATTGGTACTGTTATTACTTATTATCTTCTAAACAAGTGTTACAGATACATATTGGTACTGTTATTACTTATTATCTTCTAAACAAGTGTTACAGATACATATTGGTACTGTTATTACTTATTATCTTCTAAACAAGTGTTACAGATACATATTGGTACTGTTATTACTTATTATCTTCTAAACAAGTGTTACAGATACATATTGGTACTGTTATTACTTATTATCTTCTAAACAAGTGTTACAGATACATATTGGTACTGTTATTACTTATTATCTTCTAAACAAGTGTTACAGAACATATTGGTACTGTTATTACTTATTATCTTCTAAACAAGTGTTACAGATACATATTGGTACTGTTATTACTTATTATCTTCTAAACAAGTGTTACAGATACATATTGGTACTGTTATTACTTATTATCTTCTAAACAAGTGTTACAGAACATATTGGTGTTATTACTTATTATCTTCTAAACAAGTGTTACAGATACATATTGGTACTGTTATTACTTATTATCTTCTAAACAAGTGTTACAGATACATATTGGTACTGTTATTACTTATTATCTTCTAAACAAGTGTTACAGATACATATTGGTACTGTTATTACTTATTATCTTCTAAACAAGTGTTACAGATACTTATTATTGGTACTGTTATTACTTATTATCTTCTAAACAAGTGTTACAGATACATATTGGTACTGTTATTACTTATTATCTTCTAAACAAGTGTTACAGACACATATTGGTACTGTTATTACTTATTATCTTCTAAACAAGTGTTACAGATACATATTGGTACTGTTATTACTTATTATCTTCTAAACAAGTGTTACAGATACATATTGGTACTGTTATTACTTATTATCTTCTAAACAAGTGTTACAGATACATATTGGTACTGTTATTACTTATTATCTTCTAAACAAGTGTTACAGATACATATTGGTTATTACTTATTATCTTCTAAACAAGTGTTACAGTACATATTTACTGTTATTACTTCTAATCTTCTAAACAAGTGTTACAGATACATATTGGTACTGTTATTACTTATTATCTTAAACAAGTGTTAAACAAGTGTTACAGACACATATTGGTACTGTTATTACTTCTAATCTTCTAAACAAACTTCTCTGTTTTCAATTACTAGTCCAAAGCACTAACTACTAGGTTATGCTAAGCTCTTTAGTAAAAGTAAACTACTGTAATAATATGTTGGAACTGGTTTCATTATGAGTTGAGTAAAACGTTAACATTCCAAATTTTGATCTTTTCCCGACCAGGTAATTGTGTCAGACAGAAGTCAAGAATTAGCAGCATTAATGAGTCAAGATGAAGCAGCTCACGTACATAACGTGGTAAGCCAACAGAATACCACTGAGCAACAGACCATACGGATGGTCGTGAGGCAGCCGGACGGCACTGAAACTGAACAAACTCTTCCTGTTTCATCATCAGGATCTGGTGGCTCAACACTAGTGACCAGTGATGGTCAGGAGATTCATGTCAGTGATGAAGGAACTCTACAGATGATGGCTAACTTAGCTGACCAGACCTCAGCAGGTGGTGGTGGAGATGGAAACAATCAAGTAAGAGAAAAACATCTCTCTTGATTCTGAGGTAATTAATAAAAAAATGGAAGAGCATGCAGTGCAACCCAGTTCCAGGGATATTTTACATGAGAAGGATTCTAAAAATCAAGAACTTATCCATACTTAATAGGCTTGTTTCTCTCGTTGTTATAAAAAGTCTCTAATCTCTCTCGATTTCCTGTATCATGAGCCATGTACTCTTATCTTTATCAATACAAGTATGCCAGTGCTATGTCACGACACTTTTTTGTCGTGACTCAGGTAGAATACAATGTGAGTTACACTTTCACATTATTGTTGTTTTACACTTGATTCTTCTACCACTATTTGTCTTATCAATGTGTTCCCTTTAAAAATGCACTCATTTATGAAAGAAACCTATAAGAGACTGCATGTTCTGTTGAGTTTAGGTATGTGGTCAGTGCCTACAGTACTGTTGGTCCCTTGTTTTTGTTCTCAGTAAAATGTATTTGCCATGAAACATTTATTATGTACACAAAACTTTGTGTCAATGCTTAATTGTTATTTATATTGAGTAGAACTGGTTAAATTAGTATAATTTGTTAATCAGTTACGTTTAACTAATGAATTATTCTTATAGTATATCTAAAATAAAAAGATGTGTTGTATGTACAGTTTTGATATTTTTATTGGGCATAACTCAATTTTATAGTTTTATTTTTAACAAAAACAAGTATAATAGCAATGTTTTAATTATTGGTATGGTTGGGATAACTGGAAACCCTAATTTTGATTATTTTCATGAATCAGTACAGTATCTAAAGACAGCTGGTATGGATATTAAATGTTTTATTAAAATAAAGTGGAAATCAAAACTTTGTTCTCTAGTTTATTTTAACAAAAGTTTTATTACCCATATTAGCCATCTTGAGATACGTTTTTACTTTGAGTTGATTTCTTGTTGTCACTAGTAACAGATTAACTTAAACAAATTTGAATTAATTAAAAATAATTATGAAACATCATAATAGCAATGTTTCAGTTACAGGGTTGTTGAAGTAATCAAAACAACTATATTTGTAAATTAATTTCTGTTAGTGGATTATTTTTGTGACATTAATCAAATGAATTGTAAATTTGGTTACTGAATATGTAGAATAATTAAAACACTAGTTGCTTATTTCTTCATGTTAATAAATTTAATCACAATTGTGATTAAGTGATGGTCATAGGTGATAAAATATATCGAGTTTCAAACCAGGCTCTGACAGTGAACAGTGTTAGTTTTAACAGTTAACACTTTTTGCAAACTAAACATGACAGTACTATTAGTTTATTCTTTGTCACTGACAGTTATCACATAAAGATAAGGAAAGTTACATTTTACACACTTGGTACGTATTCACAGCTTTTGGACATTAACAGTGTTTTACCATTTCAATGGGGTCTTGTGATAATTAACAAATGTTTGCAATAAAAATAAATTTATCTTATAAAACTGTAAAAAACAATAAAAAAATCACTCCTTTCTACATATAGCTAATGATGGAGTTCCTTTTCAGTGTTATTCTATAGTCTGGTCAGTGTAACCCATGGTAACTTAATTCTGTGAATAGTAAAACTGAAGATGAAACATTTTAAGGCTTAATTTAATTAATTACTTTGGGGTTAGGGTTGTGTATGATTGTAACTTATAGCAATCATTTGTTGATCATCTTTAATCTTCAAAATATTTACAGACTTTTCTCTGAACCAGAAACACACTGGGTGTGTTGGTAAAGAGAAGTTAATATTTTAATTAACCTGAGAGTCCATCTCATGGTTTTAAGGGTTAACAGAACTAACCTTCACACAAACTTCAATATGAATCAAAATGATTTAACATGGTTAAACATCTTATGTTACTGAAACTTCTTTCACTGATCACATAAAAATAAGTCAAGGTTACCTTATACAAGATTGAAGTCTTAATTTTACATGATTTTGTTGGTTGGATGTTTATTATAAAATTTATTGTTTAGTGTCATATGTACATTGCATAAGAAATCTTATCAGTTTCGATTCAAAATTATATTTCTCATTGTTTTTTCCTTAGGTGCTTTTAAATACTGGTAACTCTTACCAGACAGTAACTATTGTACCATCTGATACAAACCCTGGAGAAGTCAGCTATGTTCTAATAGTATCACAACCAGATGAAAACAAAGACGATCAGAAAGGGTTAAACATGGATATGTCCGTCTATGATTTCAATGAAGCAGGAGAGAAGTATGGAGAGGTTGTAAAGGAAGAGGCTTCTCCTGATGGAAGTAAGATGCGTACAATCAGAATCTCACCAAAGAAAAGCCAAACAGTCACTCAGGCACATATGTGTAATTACTGTAATTACACTAGTCCAAAACGATACCTTTTGTCTCGCCACATGAAATCCCACTCTGAGGAGAGGCCTCACAAATGCAGTGTGTGTGAATGTGGCTTTAAAACATTAGCTTCTCTTCAAAACCATGTAAATACCCACACTGGTACAAGACCACATCACTGTAAAGAATGTGATGCTTGCTTTACCACTTCAGGAGAATTGGTTCGTCACGTTCGTTATCGTCACACTCATGAAAAACCTCACCGCTGTACGGAGTGCGATTATGCTAGTGTAGAATTGAGTAAACTTAAAAGGCACATGAGGTGCCACACTGGTGAGCGCCCATATCAGTGTCCTCACTGCACGTATGCAAGTCCAGACACCTACAAACTGAAACGTCATTTAAGAATACACACGGGAGAAAAACCTTACGAATGCGAAGTATGTCATGCCCGATTTACTCAGTCAAACAGTTTGAAAGCTCATAGAATGATCCATTCGGGAAACAAACCTATGTACCAATGCGAGTTTTGCCCCACCACGTGCGGCCGAAAAACAGACTTGCGAATTCATGTTCAAAAGCTACACACTAGTGATAAACCTCTGAAGTGTAAGCGATGCGGCAAGTCATTCCCAGATAGGTATTCATTGAAAGTAAGTTGTTGTCTTTTTTGTATGTAAATATACATCCTTTGTTTTAAACCCAAAATTTTCCTCTTATTTAAAAGCCTTTTTATTTATGTCTGATTGCAAAACTGTTCTTTTTTTTTAATGTCTGTTATTTCTAGACAAGAAGCATTATCGTTAGATTTCACTAACGTGAATACAAACTGATTAGTTAAAAAAAAGTGTCACTAATAATGTTTTAACAACTTAAAATTAACTACAACTACTGCTTAACTATGACGTGATTTCATTACCTTAGATTCAGTATTGTTTTAAGCAAGATTAGGGCAGTATTTTTTTCCATAAAGTGGACCTAGTTTGCTTTACAATTTACAACTAGACATATTAAACCAAGAAATGCCCCCAAGGTACACAAATTCTCTTAATTAATTCAGTGTCATTCTTCATCTTTTTAAACATATTATTGAATTTCTTTTAACAAGAATAAGTGTTTTCAGTATATAAATACGTGTACTTGTAACACACTTTTTGAATTTAAGAATTTATTAGACAAATGTATTTATTTTTTTCTCCATGGTTCATCGTAACATAAATATTACTTACCAAGTTAAAGACTAAAAAAAAGCTTGCTTTGTATATACAATTAAACTTAATTATACCTTTTTGAAGGAATACTGAATGTAGTTCAGTATCATGGATGGTAAGTTATTTTAGTATTTCAATGGAAGATATTTTCAGTTTTGTGGGGTCACATTTTGACTTGACCAAATAGTTCACTAAACCTTAAGTCTTACCATCATTCATTGTCCTTAATTTATAAAGTGCAGTGTTGTTATATATAATTAAAAACAATGATTTTTTTAATATCTTGGATATATATTGTTAATTTTTATTAGTTGCAAGTTGTAATGATTCACGAGCGTAGATTTATTGATAGTACTTGAATAGAAACATCTAGAATATTCAGTATAAATGATGACAGTTAATGTATTTGTTTTCACCTATTTATTTAGAAGAGCAAGTTCAGGGTGATATTGTATTTTTCGGTGCCATCTTAGTCAAATCAGTATTGTTTTATCCCACTGTGACATTATTTGTTATTAATGTACAACAATATTATAGTTATATTCAGTTCTTACAGATGTGTATAATTTAACTTTATGTCCAAGCTTGGTCGTTTTGACTAATCTTACAGGCACCATATAACCGTGAAACTACACATATAAAACTCTGAATTAATCAGTTGTATCTATATGAACTTTGGCAAGCTTTCAGTAAATGTGACAAAACTGGTTTAAACAGAAAATTGGAATTTGTAATTAAATAAGTGTTTTTTTGTTATTTTTTAACTAAAGATTTTTGTGTGAATACACATAGCCTTTACTGAGACAGTCTGTATGTAAGGTGATTTTCATATTAAAGTTTTTAAATTTCAGGTGCATAACATCTAGGACCTCCTAAACAAATATCAGTAAAACTGTAAATATCTGTTATTTTCTATACCCTAACACTAACCATTAGTAAAATCACCAATTTAAAATAAAAAAATGGAAGATACAAAATAAACCTCAGTTACCTTTCTTCCTTTGTACATGACTGCGCAGTTACACTGTTCTTACAACTAAATTTGAGTTCATTTTGGATTATTGGTTTATAACTCCATTCTCAAGAGTATGGTGAAAACTATTCATCACAAAGGGATAGCTTTGTAGTCTCTAATCTTCTTGTTTATAGACTTGAAATTTACATTTTAGCTTGTGAATGTCTGTAGTAGAAGTGTGTGGTTTATAGAAGACAAGATTATATATATGTAGAAATAAAAATGGCTAATGTGGAATGAAGTAATGTCCTGTGATGCAGAGATGTAAAGATGGAAAATTATTTAAATATTTCATAGTGAGTTTACATAATATTAAACTTTCAGTTTACTACATTTTCATTAATATACATTGGTAATAAAGTTGTTTATTTACATTTTGAATTTAACTCTGTAAAAGGTCGTGATGTTCATTTGTTGGTGAAAGTGGCCAAGCCTGTATACAGAGGATTAACCTATATTTTTTCCCACAGATTCACGTAAAGACACACGAGGGAGAGAAGTGTTTTAAATGTGACCTGTGCTCCTATGCCTCTATCTCACAACGTCACCTAGAATCCCATATGTTAATCCATACTGACCAGAAGCCATTCCATTGTGATGAGTGTGACCAGTCCTTCAGACAGAAGCAGTTGTTAAAGAGACACAAGAATTTGTACCATGACCCAAACTACATCCCTCCTGTTCCTAGAGAGAAAACGCATGAATGTGCTGAATGTGGAAAGGCCTTCAGACACAAAGTAAGTTTTGTAAAACTCATAACTGTCCACAGTCTGGAAACTTTCTCAGACTCGTTTGAAATAAGATGAACGTGGCTAATATTCTCCCCATAGTGGTCTTTGACCTGTAAAGATATGAATAATGAACTTAGAGATGAACGCTGTATTGTAAACAAAATTTTGAAGAAGAATGTTTGTCTCCTTTTTTTTCTTTATATCACTAACAAAATTCACTATCTTAACCACTTTTTATTCACGTAAACTAATTTATAGGGTATTATAATAGCTTAGAGTTCTTTCAGTTTACTGATACCAGTAAAAGTGTTGATAACTTAGTTCAGATTATTCTAAATTAAAAAATAATAATATTTAAGAAGAGTTTCATCCAACCAGTGTCTTTTTTTTTTATTTCCTGCTCTCTTGTTGGTCTTATGTGTAGGTTAGTATTTCATTAGAATGTGTGCTAACAGATATATAACATCTCAACTATGACTAGGTGTTTTATACCCAAGCTGTCTGGAAGAGGCCTGATATTAGGCAGATGGTTTCATTGGCACAAGATATACTCAGTGGCCACTTTATTAAGTACACCTATCTAGCACCAGGTAGGAACTCTTTTTGCCTCCAGAACAGCTTGAATTCTTTACAGCATGGATCCAACAAGGTGCTGGAACATTCTTTAGGGATTTTTGTCCATGCTTATTTGATAGCATTACACAGTTCATGCAAATTTGTTGGTCACACATTTGTGCTACAAATCTCCCATACTATCTCATCCCAAAGGTTCTCTGTTGGTTTGAATTCTGGAGACTGTGCAGGCCATTGAAGTCACTAAAGTCACTGTAATGTTCATGGAACCAGCTTGAGATGATGCATCCTTTGTGACATTGCACATTATCCTACTGAAAGTAGCCATTGGAAAACGGGTATATTGTTGTTATAAAGAGATGCACATGGTCAGCAAGAATGGTTAGGTATGCTCTAGCATTCAAATGAGGCCCAATTGGTATTAAGATGCCTAATGTGCACTGAAAAAATATTCCTTACACCATTATACCACCACTACCAGCCTGTTCCTTTGACACAAGGCAGGATGAATAAATGGGTTCATGCTATTTATGCCAAATTTTGACTCTATCATCTGCATGTTGCAGGAGAAATTGAGATTCATCAGACCAGGTGATGTATTTCCAATCTTCAGTCATCCAGGCTTTCATGATCCCATGCCCCTTACAGCCTCATCTTCCTCTTCTTATCTGACAGGAGTGGAATTTGGTGTAGTCTTTTGCTGCTGTAGCCCATCCATTTCAAGGTCTGACATCCTGTGCATTCAGAGATGCCTTTCTGTACATCGCTGTTGTAAAGAGTAGTTATTTGAATATTTTGTAGCCTTCCTGTCAGCTTGAATGAGCCTGGCTATTTTCCTCTGACCTCTTTCATTAACAAAGTGTTTTTGCCCAAAGAACTGCTGCTCACTGAATGTTTTTTTGTTTTTCTCACCATTCTCTGTAAACTCTAGAGACTGTAGTGTGTGAAAATCTCAGTAGGTCAACAGTTTCTGAGATGCTGGAACCAACACATCTGGCACCAACAATCATTCCATGGTCAGAGTCACTTAAATCACACGTCTTCCCCATTCTAATGTTTGGTCAAACAACAACTGAACCTCTTGACTGTGTCTGCATGCTTTATATCTTGAGTTCCACCCACATGATTTGCTATTTTGCTCCTTATATTAAAGAGCAGGTGTACCTAATAAACTGGCCACTGAGTGTATAGCAACTACAGTGTTTCATACTACACTCTTCTTTTAATAATCAGAAGTTTTTATAAAATGCATGTGTTTAGATTCAATCTAACAAATGAATTACTATATATGTACATCCTAGATGAAATGTTTCCTCAGGAAAATACTTTGTTTTTTTAGGAAGCTTCTTCATGTGTAATGCCATAGTACTTGAACAGACCTCTGTGATGAACATACTTGATGTGCAAAACCTCATTTTGTTTCTCATGTGTAGTTTAAGAAACAGTACAAAGTAATATAGTAAAAGACAGGAGTAGTAGTTCATGTTTAATTTGTCATACTTGTGTCACATGGTTCTCATGTTGGTAAAACATAACATTATGTTTGGTATACATTCATTATTACTTTGAGAAGAGGGTATTGGTATCCTGTGTGTGTGTCTGACACATCAGTATTATGAATACTGTTGTTAACTGTCTGCAGGGCAATCTAATTCGACACTTAGCGATACACGACCCAGATGCAACAGAAGCAGAGAAAGCAGAAGCTATGTTAATTGGACAACAAAATGAGCTGAATGAGGATTACGATGGAGAAGAAAGTTACTCAGAAAGTGAGGAAAGACTAATGAAGCCAGTTCCAATTGATGTTGAAGGGACAATTCAAGAAGGACAACAGGAGGGACAGCAGGTATGTTGATCTGAATATTGGTTAGATGTGTAACTTTGCTGTAGGTAGAGCTCATAAGTATATTGCTGATAGAGTCAGGATGGAACGTCTACTGTTTTAAAGCGTGTAGGAAAATACCCTTCCCAGCATTCTAGAGTAAACATTGTAAAGATTACTATATTCAGGCTGCTAAACTGAAATACAGAACAAAAAATAATTAATATAATCTGAGTTTACAGTCACTGATTTACAGGTTAGTTTAATCAAACAATATTTACTACAATGTTAAACAGATGAGTCACCTGATTTACAGGTTAGTTTAATCAAACAATATTTACTACCATGTTAAACAGATGAGTCACCTGATTTACAGGTTAGTTTAATCAAACAATATTTACTACCATGTTAAACAGATGAGTCACCTGATTTACAGGTTAGTTTAATCAAACAGTATTTACTAAAATGTTAAACAGATGAGTCACCTGATTTACATATTTATTCAGTAACTTTAATGAACCACATAGTAACAGTGTTGTTTAACAAAACAGTGTAAGTGCATAAAAATCACTACAAAATTAACCACATACTGCATTTCCACATTTCAGTGTGAAGAGTTACACTTGTTTTTGTGAGGAACCTTCTGTAATGTTAGATGTGATACCCATCAGTTTTAACCTCACATTCATCCTGGTTCTCTATTTGATCTTCAGGTCCATCAGTGATTAAAATCATGTCTTGCACAGTAAGAAATGGTATTAGAAAATGAATTGGTTTAGATCCAGAACTCCAGTCATGAATTTTGTCACTTCTCGTTTGAAACTTTAATATCCCATGTAGTTGTAGACTTTTCCATTTGATTGATACATTTTCTTCCTGCTTGTGTACCTGAATCCTTACATTGTCAGGTTTGTTGTGGAATCTGCAACATCTTTCTATAATTATGAAACATTTCCACAGATCATCTTAAGGGAGCTCATGGACCAATTACAGTTTGGGGACTGCTGGCTGTGCCCTTTTTTAATCCATATTTGTGTAACTGTCATCAGTATAAAGTATAAGGTTTCCCATACTATCAGTAATAACACGATTAATCCATACTTTCGTCAATGTAAAGTTTGGACTAGTTCCTTCTACCTAATAAGATTTCCTAAACTGTCAACAGTAATGTGATCAATCCATATTTTGTTACTGTCTAATAAGTACTTCTTATAACATTTCCTAAACTGTCAACAGTAATGTGATCAATCCATATTTTTTTGTCATTACTGTGAAGTTTACATGTCATTACTGTGAAGTTTACATGTATTACTTCTTATAACATTTCCTAAACTGTCAACAGTAATGTGATCAATCCATATTTTTGTTACTGTCATTACTGTGAAGTTTACATGTATTACTTTTTATAACATTTCCTAAACTGTCAACAGTAATGTGATCAATCCATATTTTTGTTACTGTCATTACTGTGAAGTTTACATGTATTACTTCTAATAACATTTCCTAAACTGTCAACAGTAATGTGATCAATCCATATTTTTGTTACTGTCATTACTGTGAAGTTTACATGTATTACTTCTAATAACATTTCCTAAACCATCAACAATAACAGGAGTAAAACTGCAGTTTTCTTATGAGATGAAATTTACATGTTATTGATGTAGTTAGAACATTTTAATTTAATGTGTAGAACTACAAGCACTCTCATTTGATTCATGTTAGTGTTCAGGTTAAAACCTAATAATATTGATATTGTTGCACCAAAACAATAAATTCCACTTTATCTATTCATAACAACCATAAAACCTAAGAAAAAAACATGGTTTTTATTTCATTATATGCCTTGAAAGTACTTTTTATAGTTATATAGCTAAGAACTTAATGACTGTTGATTTGTCTGTTCAGTAGTTTTGTTTTTCAGTGTATATTATTCCTTCATATACAGACATTTTACACAGAACTACCATAGAACCTCAATTAATGGGCACCATATCATTAAGGGAAAAACATTTCAGCCTCTTACTTTATTGTACAATTTGAAACCAAAAGAAATCTTGCAGCAACAAACATTCAGTAAAGTAGGTGGTTGTCTTTGTATACCTGTATGATATACTCCTAAATTCCAAATATCCCTAAAAGATGACCAATATTTAAACACATACGATGTTTATTGGATTGGCTCTGAACCATACACTGTAAAAAATGTGTAAATACACATGTTCAAAGTTTAATCTGTAGATTACCTAAGATAAATGCCACATTGTGTTCTTAAAACAGGGGTCGAGTCAAATTATTTTTGTGCATTTGATTTGTCGCTTTTAAGAGAACTGTATTATGCTGTAATCATAAACAGTCTTATGACACAAGCAGTGATTTGTTGCTCTTAAGAGTACTGTATTATGCTGTAATCATAAACAGTCTTATGATACAAGCAGTGATTTGTCACATTATTCATTGTGAAGAGTAATCCACGAGATTTGTCTTCACCACACGATAAAAGTTTCTTCTCATTGCTTCCTGGAACTGAATGGACAAAAATAAAAGTCCTTCTGTTGTGTGTAAGTTTTCAAGAAGTTCAGTTTATGTTATAGTTTTTATCTTTATTTCAATAACTGACTGTTCGTTCTTTACTTGTTCAGTAACCCATGCTTGCTCATGGTATGGAAAGAACTAATACCTTGTGCTGGATTTTATTTTCAAAGATATGTATTGCAGAACAAAATTTAATTTTGGTAAGTAAACTTGTTTTTCTTGGTATTCAAATACACGTGGTCAAAAAGAGATGGAAGATTTTCAGAGTAATCTAGTGCTATGCATTAGTAGTTTACATGAGATCAGTGTGTGGGAAATATACAAATAAAAAAAGTCTTTATAAGAAATTGATGTATTGTCAAAGTTGCATCAAAAATTTGGTTTTAGACAGTATCAGAGAAATTCCATGTTTTCTAGGTGGTGGTGTTTGAAGTGATTCAACTGCCTGGTGGCGTTGATGGAACTTCCGATAACTCTGAACAAACGCTTACTGAGCTTCAGCATAGTTCACTTTCAATACCAAACAACCAAAGAAATTCTCAGGAGAATGTTACCATTCTCCAACATGTTCAAAGCCAAGAAGTCCAAGGGAGTGAGCTTGTGAACAACAACAGTGCACCTATCACTCAAGTTCCCAGAGAGTCTACAACAGTTACAGGTAATCTGCTTCTTATGAGACTGATGTTTCAGTAATCTGAACTACTGAGCCAGTGAATGTAAAATTAACAAATATACCAGTACTTTTATAAAGCTCAGTACTTACATGGGATTTAGCTTTAAATTTATTAGTGCTTTGATCAGTAAAGATAAGCTTTGTAGCAGATAATAATAGGTCGATCTACTTTGAAAGAAACGTAATTTTTTATTCAGAACTCATTGACGAACAGTCTCATTCCATCATGACCTTACCCCCTCCTACACCTACACCTCGTCGTCGTGGGCGTCCTAGAAAATACCCACTCCCTACAGAAAGTCAGCCAACCCAGTCACCATTTGCTGCTGCTGAACCTGTACAAGGTACTAGATGGTTTTTATTGTAAACTTTGGTGATGTTTTATGTTTGTGCTTATACAAACCAATTAATACTTTAATTTGTAGTGTGTGAAGTCAAAAAGCAAGAAAACTACCCCCAAGTGACACACAGGATTTTCTGAACATAAAACTATACAACCTTATAATGAACCTTATGTAAAATTTCTTACAAATTATGCTTTCTATGTTGAGAAAATGCAATAATTAACAGTGAATGTCTGGTTCTATCAAACCGGGCTAAGTAGAGCTTGCCAGGGCTAGTACATCTGAGAAAATCCAGGTGTGTGTTTGATTGTAAAAAATATTATGATGTCACTAGGTACAAGATAACACTGCTGTATTTTTATAAAATGTAGTAGTAGTCTTTGGTGAAAATGTGTGGACATCATTTGTTTTATTTGATATCTCAATGTTTCAGAGTTACCGTACAACAAACTGATAACTCTGTCCACCTATGAAGTATCATTTCATGGTGTAGTCTTTGTTAATTTTTTATCGTGTTGTTTGTGTGGATGTCATCAAACATTTTAGATGTACAATATACAATAAACAGTTCAGGGTTCTGAAAAGAGAAATGTTAGGAGTTTGGTAGAATCCACTGTTAGAAGATCAGCAGAGGGTAAAACAAATAGTAACCAAAACTAAGTGATTATTAATAAGAGTGCCATACATTGCTTTAAAGTTAGAAACAGACTAATATTTTTTGTAATGTAAGAGAAAGCTGTGATAAAGATACCATACTTTGTTTTTACTGTATTGACCTTTTAGATATTTCTAAGGAGAGTCCTTATTGTTTTGTTTAAATCTTCACCATCCAATAAACAAAGTACTATTTTTTAAATTAGTTGACATTACAACTCTTTAAGTAACTGAAACATTGAGACCTGAGATGAAAAATTAGAGATGAAGGGTCAATATTTTAACTGTTTGACTACAGATTAAGTGTCACAATAAATAAAATGTCTTGCTGTTTGCTGAGTTAAACACAAGTATTTAGAAGTTTAACTCATGTTTTCTACTGTAAAATATGTTTTTCAAATGTGATGTAAGAAAATCGAGGTAATATACAGGTAGAAGTTGCTTATAAGTGTGATGTCATCCCAAGCTGACCTAGTTGACATTTGTTCTTAGAGAATTTGTCCTATATAGCAGACAAGCTGTAGTAAACATACCAAGAGTAGTGAGGTTGGGTTAGTCACAGTTATTTCATAAGAAGCCTTTTTTTTTTGTCATAGTTATCTAACAGCTATGTACAGAAATACCACTAAACAAATTTGATATGTGATAAAATATTCAACATTTTTGGCAAAAAAAATCAAATAATTTTGTATAATTATCATGGTTACAGTAAAAGTAATAACCATGATTTATAGTAGTTAATTTTCATAGCAAGGGGAGATGGCCAGGAGAACAAAAAAAACCAAGACGTAGCTGTTACCAGAAGGAGAAAAGCAGATGAATATATAGAACAGACAGAACCAAAAAGGGGGAGAATCCAATATGAAGAAGGTAACTTGGAAGTGTAATTATTTTGTTTTAACTGTGTTAACCACACTAAACTTTATATGGTATTAATAATAAAATATTTGAACGCAACCTACAATTCAAAATGTATACAAAGTTTATTTTGAATGATCTGGTTTCAAATAAATAATTAGCCATTTCATACCTTTTAATTAGTTTCCATGTTAATTATCTTTTCCTTAGAGCAAGAGGTACTACCAAACATTTATAAAATGTGTAAAAGAATTTGATAAATTCTAAATTTAAGCTCTCAAATACAACAGTAAATCCACATTAACTAATCTTTTTAGAATCTTGAATGACAAAATTATAATATAAACTCTTAGCCAGTCATCATGAAAAGTTCCAGGGAGTAAACTAGAATGAGTAAAAACAGCAGTTGGGTCTAAACAAGAATAATCAGAAGTAAACACATTAAAAAGCAGAAACAGCTAACATGAATTAAAATAATATATACAGTGAAATCTGTCTAAGCTGGAAATTACACAGGGCAGAAACCTATATGACACAGAAATATCAAAACTCTGTAACATTATCTTAAGATTTCTCTTACAAAACGCCCTCTATATGGCGGAACCTGCGTAACGCGGACGGAAAACTATCTTTCACCTACTTCATCTGTCAACAAGTAGGATTAGAACCTGAATAAGGTGGAAAAAATGTTTTGATTAAATATTAATTTCTTATTTAATTAATGATTTCTTTAAATATTAATAAATCCTCTGACATTTTGTTACACTAAGTATTGCTTAAATATATTCTGTTCTTATTTCTGCCATCATTATTTTTGCAGTTAAAGTAAACAAAAGAATGGAACAAGAAAATAGGAATATTCTACTTTTCTCAGATAATGTAACTTGTCACCCAAAAGTTCAACTTTTAAATGTTCGCTTAGTTTTTCTACTCCATGTACAACATCAGTTCTACAGCCACTAGATAATGGAATTATACAGTGTATAAAATTGAAATACAGAAAACTGATGCTTCAGCATTTTATTACAAACATAGATGACTGTGAGAGAGCATCTGAATACACCATGACAATTGACGTGTTAGATGTAATTGCATTTTGAAGTCATTCAATCAAATGTGTAAAAGATGAATGTGTAATAAAGTGCTTTAGAAACTGTGGATTTATTCTTGATAATGGTGGAGATTGTGGAATTTGTTATGACGATTCTAGTGAAATCCAAACTGATTGAAAGGATGATGCAGATGATTCTGTGAACAAAGAGTTTTTTGAATGTTGACAAGAATAGAATTGCAAGTTTGTAACAGTGTGAAAAATTCATAAGATGAAGAAAATGGAAAAGGTAGTGAGGAAATAGAAATTTCATCACAAGTGTTAAGTTATATTAACGCTGTCAAATTGCATGCAAAATTTAACTTCATGAAGAGGCCTTAGAATTGGCATTTTCCTTTAACTGTGTAAGAAAGACCATTAAAAAATACGAAACAGTTGAAATTGGACACTTTCTTCAAAAAATATGATTAAAATTTTGTGTATTTATGTATATTTTGAATGTCTATTTTTGTTCTTATTCTAATAAATATAACATGAACAGTATAATAACTTTATTCACAAACGTCTTACTTCCCTTGAGTCAAGCAAGTATAACGTTCTGCTCAAAAATTGTATATAATTAATGAAATGCACATTCACTGTCTAAACTGAAAATTTTACTGTGTCCCGTGTGATTCCACCTTAGACAGGTTTTACTGAATTGACTCTTGAATATGTAATGAAGTAAAATTTTAATAAGAAATTAGTTTTAATATGATGTTTACAAATTCATTAGTTAACTACAAAAAGGTACCATTGTTTATGAGCTGTGTAAAAACCTGCAGAATTGAAACTGGTTATGTTTAGCAACAAATTAAACTCAACAATTTTAGGTACGTCTACTTTCATTACTTTCTTTTTAAAACGTCTATTTATTTTCTCTCTTCCAGACATTTTGTGTGTGTGGTTGGTATAATAAGTGTTGTTACTATTTAAAAATATGACACAGTAAGTGTGTGTAGAGAAAAATTATTTTTCAACTAAAGATTTTAATACTTACAATTAGGTATAAAGGCTAAAACACTATTATAGGTACCAGATGGATGTAATTTGTTCACTATACATTTGTCTGTACCTTGTTTATTTAGTACTAGATACGATTCTTTTGTATGACATGTGTCAATTAAAGAAACATGTTTGATGGTAGCTGATAGGGAGCAACCAGAGCCAAAGGTTCCTCTTGTTCCCACCAACCCTGAAGAAGTTGCCCGTCGAGAAGAAGAGATGATGAGAAAGAGACAAGAACAGAAACAGAGAGACATGGCAGAATGCTTTGGTTTTGATGTGAGACATTATAAAACTATAATTTTAAACTTTCCAATTTATGATATTTTCAAAAAATACAAAACTATGCTCAGATTTTTCTTTCAAAAATTTATATGTTTAAATTAGAGGTTGTAACTTTGAACATTTTTTTTAATATATATTAAATTACATTAACAACATTCTTGGTAGTGTATAGAAACTAGTTTATATGGTGTGTGTTTCACTACATTGTAGTTTATAAATTGTCATAGTATTTTTATAACATTACATTTCAAATTAAGTAAGAAAACATTATATCTTAAGTGTAAATTCAATGATATTTTGTTCCAATGCATGTTTTTCCATCACATAATTCAATGTTTATATGGTCTGGTATGTTTCTATAAAAACTTCATTATGACTTGCTGGTATTCTATTTTTGGAAATTCATTTTGTTTATATATAAAGACAGAAAAAAATATTGAAGAATTCTTTCATGTATATATTTGTAATAAATAGCACTTGTACACCAAGCTTTAGCCTGCACAAAATTAGTAGTTAATCTTTTCAGACATTTTATCTGAGGTAATAGTCTATTAGATAGTAAACATTTGTCACTTCAGTCATTTAAAATTTACACAGTGTGTAACTTTGATTTTCTTCTGATCCAAGACTAATATAGCAGGCTGTTGCTTACACCTTGTAAAGTCTAGTTTTGTAGGAACTCAGATTATTTAACAAAATACACTATAAAATAAGAACTTTGTATCTTTTCTGTACGGTAAGGTATCACTGACGTATTGAATCAAACACAATGGTCACCCTTTCATCTCCTTACGTACACTTAATTCTATATATGACATGAATAACCAATCAAAAGCTCAGTATGTCCAACAAGTGCTTTTTCCAGCCATTTTAAACAATAATGTCATTGTTTGTTTCTTCCAAGACAAGTCTTTGTACTGGTAAGTTAAGTATTTTAACCTGTTTGAATTTTGTTTTTTTACCTATATACAGCTTTATTACAAAACTAGATAAATTATAATGGATTTCTGTGGTATTTATACAGTAATTTATTATTTTTTGGTTATTCAAGTATATATGTAAAAATTAATTCATATACAAAGGTTGTAACTAAAAGAGATAATTGTTTGCTTTGCTTCTTTA
Source organism: Tachypleus tridentatus (assembly GCF_004210375.1). Taxonomy (NCBI): domain Eukaryota; kingdom Metazoa; phylum Arthropoda; class Merostomata; order Xiphosura; family Limulidae; genus Tachypleus; species Tachypleus tridentatus. The sequence goes on from NC_134835.1 coordinate 16,717,849, forward strand.
TTTACTGTTCTACACTTTAAGGAAAATGAGTTGAAAATATTATTTGTAAATAGTAATGATGTATTATAACTGAAATGTGATTGTATTTTACAAAATACTAGTCTACTAAAACACAACCAAGACAGGTCACTCTGTAAAAACTAAAGGTCAGATTTATACTTATGATAACATATCATTGATATGATATGATAACATGAGAGCATACACTCCACATCATTGTAACTTCTATCTTAGCCAGCAGTGGCTTAAAGATCAGTATAATAAAAATACTAATATACAGCTGTATAATGTTATGACATTTAAGTTATTTAGATTAAATATTTATGTTCAAGTTATAATCTTTAATCATTCTAGAAAGAGAAAAATACTAATTTTTTTATGATGATTAAATCAAACATCCAGAGATTACAATTTGATTATGAAAATATTACAAAAAGTAAGGTTTTTTCTTAAAAAACAGTTGATAATTATCTGGAAGTCATAGAGGTTTCACATGCGATATTTGAAAATGTTCTCATCTATAAAAGTATTTTTAATTTTAAAATGAAGATTACTCTGCATGTTACCTAGTCAACATTAAAATATCTTGGTACTTAAAAACCTGATTTTCATTAAAGCATTGTGATGTTTACTAATAACCTGCAAAATATTTTTAAAAGTATGTGTACATTATCAAACATCATGTATAAATACTCTCATGAATACCTTCATGGTTACAAGTTGGGTGAATTTCACCCAACCTATAATGAAAAGGTTAAAAGTTTTTTTCTAATTGGATACAGACTTATAGGGCAGCAAGAAGTTAGTGTTTTGTTTTTTTAAGTGTATCAAATAACATTACATATCCAGAATATGATTTAAAATACAGTTTGAAACCTTTGATGGAAAAGTGTTTTTAATTTGAAACGTCTTTTTTTAATATTAAGCTTTACTGAAAAAAGTGTTATAATATAAAATGTTAGCTTTGAAAAGTCCATCTGTTGTTTTGTAGGATAATGAAGACGAAGAAACAATACTAGCAATGCCTGCAGCTCCTGGAACCAAAGGTTTGCAGCCTGTGTGTCTGTGAATGGGTCTGCTAATACTAAAAGTACAACTCCTCTTTTGACTTCTTTATGACATGATGGAATTAGAGATATATAGAGAGGAGAATGTGGACCAAATTTCATAAAATGCTAGGTGTACTAGTGGACTTTTATCAGTCCACATGCAATGTGGATTAACATGTGATCTTAGACTGGGTTCTCTGGAGAAGAAGAAACTTGTGAACTTTTATTGAAAATTACTGTGAACTTAGTGTTATTTTGATTGGTTTCCTTGGACAGTAGGTTTTCATTAGTAGCCTTCACATAGAAAAGAAATAAAATTCTCTGTGAACATATAAAGAGAATTAATGTTCATCAAACGTGGACGTTAAAATCTTCCCAAAATTTTAACATGATCCAGTAGATCAGGTTAATTCTCCCGAAATTTACATAGTTAGTGAATTTTGGCCAACCGTTTTTGAGGTTTTAACACCTAAGACTAGTAATGAGTGTTGTCTTGTAAGTTTGACAGTTATCTCTATATCTTTATATCTGTGAATAAGTCTGGAATGCATTAACCAGAAAACTTCCTTCATAAAAGTATTTTGGTTGTATAAATTTTTTGTTGCTGTAATTCTCAGCACTTGATAAAATTGTTTTGGTTGAAACAGTTTTAGTCATGTATTTTAAAACATGCCATTAAACACATGGAATTAATAGTAATATTTTATTTGCACTGTAAGCTCAATTCATGCAGAATTTTGCATTTGTTTTGGTGGAGAGGGGTGTTTGTAGTTACGGAGAAAAGTGTTAGCATGTGATGTCAATGCTAAACATCTCAGTTTGTCCATTTGGACTATTTTCTTGCAATGTGGCATTGTTAATGTTTCATAAGATTCAAATTCTTTGTGAAGGATTTGGTGGTAGAGTTAAAACAGATTGGTTGTGTTTTCTTAATAGCAATTTTTGCAAAAAAAAAAAAATTAAATTTCTAACTCTCATTAGTTGTTATTTGTTCTTATACAAATTTGAAAACTATTAACTAGAACCATTTCCTGCCAGATTATAATTGGACAGATTGTCAATATTGTACTCCTACTGAATAATGACAAGTTCAGTGGTTCTTTAAATCTGTAATACATCATTCGTGTGTCTGAAATAAAGTTTAGTTATCTTTATATTGTGTCTCTTCATATAATTATTACATTATTCTATTATCACTGATAATAAATACACAGCCATGTACAAGATATACCATTGTTATGTCTTTATTAATACTCATGCTAGATGCACAACAATATTCAAGTCTACTTAATTAAAAGTTATTAGACATAGCAAAAGGTTGAAAGTTTTGTAATAAATAACTGATGTCTGGTGACTCACATGATATAAAAACTATACCTGCTTATACTATTCCCATACAGTGTTGAAAGCTGTTCTCAACTCTCTTTGTTCATATAAAATATTGTTAAGCTACTAATGGTATAGGTTACCAAAATACACAGTACTGTAAACTAATCCTGGTATAAACTGACAACACAGTACTGTAAACTAATCCTGGAATAAACTGACAACACAGTACTGTAAGCTAATCCTGGTATAAACTGACAACATAACACAGGACTGTAAACTAATCCTGGTATAAACTGACAACATAACACAGTACTGTAAACTAATCCTAGTATAAACTGACAACATAACATAGTACTGTAAGCTAATCCTGGTATAAACTCACAACACAGTACTGTAAGCTAATCCTGGTATAAACTGACAACATAAACTACTGTAAACTAATCCTGGTATAAACTGACAACACAGTACTGTAAACTAATCCTGGTATAAACTGACAACACAGTACCGTAAGCTAATCCTGGTATAAACTAACGACATAACAAACTACTGTAAGCTAATCCTGGTATAAACTGACAACACAGTACTGTAAACTAATCCTGGTATAAACTGACAACACAGTACTGTAAGCTAATCCTGGTATAAACTGACAACACAGTACTGTAAGCTAATCCTGGTATAAACTGACAACATAACACAGTACTGTAAACTAATCCTGGTATACACTGACAACATAACACAGTACTGTAAACTAATCCTGGTATAAACTGACAACACAGTACTGTAAACTAATCCTGGTATAAACGGACAACATAACACAGTACTGTAAACTAATCCTGGTATAAACGTACAACATAACACAGTACTGTAAACTAATCCTGGTATAAACTGACAACATAACACAGTACTGTAAGCTAATCCTGGTATAAACTGACAACACAGTACTGTAAGCTAATCCTGGTATAAACTGACAACACAGTACTGTAAGCTAATCCTGGTATAAACTGACAACACAGTACTGTAAACTAATCCTGGAATAAACTGACAACACAGTACTGTAAGCTAATCCTGGTATAAACTGACAACACAGTACTGTAAGCTAATCCTGGTATACACTGACAACATAATATAGTACTGTAAGCTAATCCTGGTATAAACTGACAACATAACACAGTACTGTAAACTAATCCTGGAATAAACTGACAACACAGTACTGTAAACTAATCCTGGTATAAACTGACAACATAACACAGTACTGTAAGCTAATCCTGGTATAAACTGACAACATAACACAGTACTGTAAACTAATCCTGGTATAAACTGACAACACAGTACTGTAAACTAATCCTGGTATAAACTGACAACATAACACAGTACTGTAAACTAATCCTGGAATAAACTGACAACACAGTACTGTAAGCTAATCCTGGTATACACTGACAACATAATATAGTACTGTAAACTAATCCTGGTATGAACTGACAACATAATATAGTACTGTAAGCTAATCCTGGTATAAACTGACAACATAACACAGTACTGTAAACTAATCCTGGTATAAACTGACAACATAACACAGTACTGTAAACTAATCCTGGAATAAACTGACAACACAGTACTGTAAGCTAATCCTGGTATAAACTGACAACATAATATAGTACTGTAAACTAATCCTGGTATAAACTGACAACATAATATAGTACTGTAAGCTAATCCTGGTATAAACTGACAACATAACACACTACTGTAAACTAATCCTGGTATAAACTGACAACATAACACACTACTGTAAACTAATCCTGGCATAAACTGACAACATAACATAGTACTGTAAACTAATCCTGGAATAAACTGACAACACAGTACTATAAGCTAATCCTGGAATAAACTGACAACACAGTACTGTAAGCTAATCCTGGTTTAAACTGACAACACAGTACTGTAAGCTAATCCTGGTATAAACTGACAACACAGTACTGTAAGATAATCCTGGTATAAACTGTCAACATAACACAGCACTGTAAACTAATCCTGGTATAAACTGACAACATAACACAGTACTGTAAACTAATCCTGGAATAAACTGACAACACAGTACTGTAAGCTAATCCTGGTATAAACTGACAACACAGTACTGTAAGCTAATCCTGGTATAAACTGACAACACAGTACTGTAAGATAATCCTGGTATAAACTGACAACATAACACAGCACTGTAAACTAATCCTGGTATAAACTGACAACATAACACAGTACTGTAAACTAATCCTGGTATACACTGACAACATAACACAGTACTGTAAGCTAATCCTGGTATAAACTGACAACACAGTACTGTAAGCTAATCCTGGTGTTAACTGACAACATAACACAGTACTGTAAACTAATCCTGGTATACACTGACAACATAACACAGTACTGTAAGCTAATCCTGGTATAAACTGACAACACAACACAGTACTGTAAGCTAATCCTGGTATAAACTGACAACATAACACACTACTGTAAACTAATCCTGGTATAAACTGACAACATAACACACTACTGTAAACTAATCCTGAAATAAACTGACAACATAACACAGTACTGTAAGCTAATCCTGGTATAAACTGACAACATAACACAGGACTGTAAACTAATCCTGGTATAAACTGACAACATAACACAGTACTGTAAACTAATCCTGGTATAAACGTACAACATAACACAGTACTGTAAACTAATCCTGGTATAAACTGACAACATAACACAGTACTGTAAGCTAATCCTGGTATAAACTGACAACACAGTACTGTAAACTAATCCTGGAATAAACTGACAACATAATATAGTACTGTAAGCTAATCCTGGTATAAACTGACAACATAACACAGTACTGTAAACTAATCCTGGAATAAACTGACAACACAGTACTGTAAACTAATCCTGGTATAAACTGACAACATAACACAGTACTGTAAGCTAATCCTGGTATAAACTGACAACATAACACAGTACTGTAAACTAATCCTGGTATAAACTGACAACACAGTACTGTAAACTAATCCTGGTATAAACTGACAACATAACACAGTACTGTAAACTAATCCTGGAATAAACTGACAACACAGTACTGTAAGCTAATCCTGGTATACACTGACAACATAATATAGTACTGTAAACTAATCCTGGTATGAACTGACAACATAATATAGTACTGTAAGCTAATCCTGGTATAAACTGACAACATAACACAGTACTGTAAACTAATCCTGGTATAAACTGACAACATAACACAGTACTGTAAACTAATCCTGGAATAAACTGACAACACAGTACTGTAAGCTAATCCTGGTATAAACTGACAACATAATATAGTACTGTAAACTAATCCTGGTATAAACTGACAACATAATATAGTACTGTAAGCTAATCCTGGTATAAACTGACAACATAACACAGTACTGTAAACTAATCCTGGAATAAACTGACAACACAGTACTGTAAACTAATCCTGGTATAAACTGACAACATAACACAGTACTGTAAGCTAATCCTGGTATAAACTGACAACATAACACAGTACTGTAAACTAATCCTGGTATAAACTGACAACACAGTACTGTAAACTAATCCTGGTATAAACTGACAACATAACACAGTACTGTAAACTAATCCTGGAATAAACTGACAACACAGTACTGTAAGCTAATCCTGGTATACACTGACAACATAATATAGTACTGTAAACTAATCCTGGTATGAACTGACAACATAATATAGTACTGTAAGCTAATCCTGGTATAAACTGACAACATAACACAGTACTGTAAACTAATCCTGGTATAAACTGACAACATAACACAGTACTGTAAACTAATCCTGGAATAAACTGACAACACAGTACTGTAAGCTAATCCTGGTATAAACTGACAACATAATATAGTACTGTAAACTAATCCTGGTATAAACTGACAACATAATATAGTACTGTAAGCTAATCCTGGTATAAACTGACAACATAACACACTACTGTAAACTAATCCTGGTATAAACTGACAACATAACACACTACTGTAAACTAATCCTGGCATAAACTGACAACATAACATAGTACTGTAAACTAATCCTGGAATAAACTGACAACACAGTACTATAAGCTAATCCTGGAATAAACTGACAACACAGTACTGTAAGCTAATCCTGGTTTAAACTGACAACACAGTACTGTAAGCTAATCCTGGTATAAACTGACAACACAGTACTGTAAGATAATCCTGGTATAAACTGTCAACATAACACAGCACTGTAAACTAATCCTGGTATAAACTGACAACATAACACAGTACTGTAAACTAATCCTGGAATAAACTGACAACACAGTACTGTAAGCTAATCCTGGTATAAACTGACAACACAGTACTGTAAGCTAATCCTGGTATAAACTGACAACACAGTACTGTAAGATAATCCTGGTATAAACTGACAACATAACACAGCACTGTAAACTAATCCTGGTATAAACTGACAACATAACACAGTACTGTAAACTAATCCTGGTATACACTGACAACATAACACAGTACTGTAAGCTAATCCTGGTGTTAACTTACAACATAACACAGTACTGTAAACTAATCCTGGTATACACTGACAACATAACACAGTACTGTAAGCTAATCCTGGTATAAACTGACAACACAACACAGTACTGTAAGCTAATCCTGGTATAAACTGACAACATAACACACTACTGTAAACTAATCCTGGTATAAACTGACAACATAACACACTACTGTAAACTAATCCTGAAATAAACTGACAACATAACACAGTACTGTAAGCTAATCCTGGTATAAACTGACAACATAACACAGGACTGTAAACTAATCCTGGTATAAACTGACAACATAACACAGTACTGTAAACTAATCCTGGTATAAACGTACAACATAACACAGTACTGTAAACTAATCCTGGTATAAACTGACAACATAACACAGTACTGTAAGCTAATCCTGGTATAAACTGACAACACAGTACTGTAAACTAATCCTGGAATAAACTGACAACACAGTACTGTAAGCTAATCCTGGTATAAACTGACAACACAGTACTGTAAGCTAATCCTGGTATACACTGACAACATAATATAGTACTGTAAGCTAATCCTGGTATAAACTGACAACATAACACAGTACTGTAAACTAATCCTGGAATAAACTGACAACACAGTACTGTAAACTAATCCTGGTATAAACTGACAACATAACACAGTACTGTAAGCTAATCCTGGTATAAACTGACAACATAACACAGTACTGTAAACTAATCCTGGTATAAACTGACAACACAGTACTGTAAACTAATCCTGGTATAAACTGACAACATAACACAGTACTGTAAACTAATCCTGGAATAAACTGACAACACAGTACTGTAAGCTAATCCTGGTATACACTGACAACATAATATAGTACTGTAAACTAATCCTGGTATGAACTGACAACATAATATAGTACTGTAAGCTAATCCTGGTATAAACTGACAACATAACACAGTACTGTAAACTAATCCTGGTATAAACTGACAACATAACACAGTACTGTAAACTAATCCTGGAATAAACTGACAACACAGTACTGTAAGCTAATCCTGGTATAAACTGACAACATAATATAGTACTGTAAACTAATCCTGGTATAAACTGACAACATAATATAGTACTGTAAGCTAATCCTGGTATAAACTGACAACATAACACACTACTGTAAACTAATCCTGGTATAAACTGACAACATAACACACTACTGTAAACTAATCCTGGCATAAACTGACAACATAACATAGTACTGTAAACTAATCCTGGAATAAACTGACAACACAGTACTATAAGCTAATCCTGGAATAAACTGACAACACAGTACTGTAAGATAATCCTGGTATAAACTGTCAACATAACACAGCACTGTAAACTAATCCTGGTATAAACTGACAACATAACACAGTACTGTAAACTAATCCTGGAATAAACTGACAACACAGTACTGTAAGCTAATCCTGGTATAAACTGACAACACAGTACTGTAAGCTAATCCTGGTATAAACTGACAACACAGTACTGTAAGATAATCCTGGTATAAACTGACAACATAACACAGCACTGTAAACTAATCCTGGTATAAACTGACAACATAACACAGTACTGTAAACTAATCCTGGTATACACTGACAACATAACACAGTACTGTAAGCTAATCCTGGTATAAACTGACAACACAGTACTGTAAGCTAATCCTGGTGTTAACTGACAACATAACACAGTACTGTAAACTAATCCTGGTATACACTGACAACATAACACAGTACTGTAAGCTAATCCTGGTATAAACTGACAACACAACACAGTACTGTAAGCTAATCCTGGTATAAACTGACAACATAACACACTACTGTAAACTAATCCTGGTATAAACTGACAACATAACACACTACTGTAAACTAATCCTGAAATAAACTGACAACATAACACAGTACTGTAAACTAATCCTGGTATAAACTGACTACATAGCACAGTACTGTAAACTAATCCTGGTATAAACTGACAACACAGTACTGTAAAACAATCTTGTCAAAATACACAGTTCTGTAAGTTTATTCAAGTATATACTACCAAAATATATAGTTCAGTAAAGCTGGTTTATTTTGATCCCATCTCAGTGTTGTAAAACTGTTATTAGTTTACACCGATCACACCCTCAGCCTTTTAAAGCTAATCCTGTCAGAGATTTTCAGTTCTGTAAAGCTAATGTTAGTTTACATTGATAAATTCTCGGTACTATAAAGTGGTTTATATTCATGTTGTCGTCAAAACTATAGAGGTAATTCTCAATTATATTAAGTGTCTTTCAGAAAAAGAGATGGAATGACAACGGTAAGAAACAAGTCTCGTGAATACAGTGACTTTATAGTTGTTAGCTGCCTTGAGTATTTGCATATTCAAAGCGTTTTAAATATAACGTGTTTGACACTTTGCATAATTTTTCTTTTAGCAGTAAAATGTAATATTAAGTAAATATTCTGGAATAAATCTATTAATGTTATAATAAATGTATGAGGAATCATCCGATATTAAACTACTTGTAATGTGATATACGTCAAGTTTTCACTGATCTGATGACCTTTCATCTTACCATTATGCTATTATTCGTGGTTAATGTTTTGCAAGTTATCGGTGCCTTATGTACAACATACTCACACACTTGCATTTAAAACAGACTGGTTATGTAACGTGAGAATCGTTTTGTTCCACAAATTGTAATATATTTTTAAGTTGGCATATACGATTAGATTTAATTTACATAAATTATAACGTCGATTATAAAGTTACGTAATCATCTCTTCTGTTTGTTACGCAAGAAACTTCAGTTTACATTGCAATTTGTTGTGTGGCTCCGTACAATAGGAACAGAAAGTAAACTGAATCATGACGCATAACCACATTAGGGATTAACTCGACTTTTGTAACTTTGATAAAACGTCTTTCAAACGGGGAACACAATTAGAAATCACGACTAGTAAATCGTTTGTTGTTAAATGAAGACTACGATTCGGTAAGTACGTTTTTTTATTGTAAAAAGGAGATAAGGCTGTCTACCACAGTTTAATAAAAATGCAACAGAACTATATTAGCTAATTTTAAATACTTACATTTGACTATGACGAGCAGATGGAAATAATAATCGTAGTAACCACCAGAGTGACAACTTCCCTGAAGATGGCACCAAATTAGCAGCCGAAATGTTAATAATAAGAGTAACACTAATAAAGATAATTAGTCACTAATTAACAATTGTACATACGTGATAGTATAAGGTGATATACAACTGTTAACTTTTATTTATAAATACGATAGTGAAACCTAAACCAGTTCTTTCACAAGTAACAGAAAAATTAATTGTGGTCAGTTTTATCTTTACAAAGATAATCAAAAGGTTGTCTGTTTAATATATACGGAATATGTATAATTCAAATAGATTTCGGCATTCTAAACATCATGGATTCAGCTCTTCTTGCGGTTCAAGTTGTGACAGTTTGTACTTCTATGTCGTTGTTGGGTGTTTTCATAAGCTTCCCGCTAGTACAGTGATAAGTCTACGAATTTATAATGCTGCAATTAGGGGTTCGATTCTCCTCGGTGGGCTCAGCAGATAGTCAAACGTGGCTTTGCTATAAGAAAACATACACACACTTGTTCTTATATATATTAGCGTCATTAACTTATAAGCTTTTTTTTTACTTCTGTTTAATAGAATCAAATTAATTTGTTCAGAAATTATTAGTATTACAAACTAATTTTGTTCAGTGTTGAATCCAGACCTTTCCACGGGGGGGAAGGGATGTGAAGCTGTGGTAGGGGGTTAATTAAATGTTGACAAAGTGTTAAATATTGTTCTTCTTGGGAAATATTTGTTGAGGGAGATAAAATTCCTCCCTTCTTGATGACGAGAAACCCACTTCAAATAAAAATGTATCTCAAAATGGCTGGTATGAATATTAACACTTATTGATAACGAAAGAATAACGTTTCGACCTTCCTAGGTCATCTTCAGGTTAAGAAACAATTCCTCCCTGTTTACTCCCGGAATTCAGCAGAACTTGTTGATATGCATATATCATATATCCAGAAACCTAATTTTTGTAAATATACGAATAACCTTAAAATTAATTCCAGTTAATTTTTACAAATAACCGGAAAGCTAATTTTCGTTTAATATGTAGTGAACCAAAAAAAAGGTAACTTTTTGTTTTACATATAGAGTACCAAAATAAAACTTATCTTGGTTAATATTCATTTTATAAATATAGCCAATAAACCATTTCTAACTGCATTTTGGTAATATGAACATAACCGAAAACCTAATACTGATCAATTATAGCTGCATTTATATATTCCCCCCTCCCCGCCCCACGAAACAAAACAAAAAAAAAAACGTATCTTTCGTCACTTTCCAAATATCCGTAAATATATCACTTCTAGTTGAAAATAATTTGGAATTTTACAGAATAACATAATAAAACTATAAAAACATAAACTGAAAATACTGAATTACCGGTGCAACACATATAACTGTTGTATATTTATTTCTAATAAAAAGACATGTACATAAGGTACATATAAACACCAAACGTGGTGACAAGATACATATAAACACAAAACATAGTGGTAAGATAATGTGAACACAGAAAACATGGTGATAAGATACATATAAACACAAAGCACAGTGATAAGATATCTGTGAATACAGAGCCTAGTTATATGTATAAATGCGGTCTGATTAAAAAATTAAGTTGTTGCGCTTTTAAATTAAGCGAAATACACCCTGCTTACGCAATAACTCTTATATTTAATAATCCTACTGTAAACGATTCCTTCTGCTTTGATCGAAGAAATGTTAATATATTATTCTGTTCTAAATACTGTAAAGTCGTTTAACATATTAATTCTTCTTCAGGCAGAATTTCCTTTTTACAAATTCTGCTTTTATAGGAAAACGAGAAATAGAAACAGGGTCGAGTACGCATGAGTCCCACTGAACAATAGTACAACAGTTATGCTGTATATATGACTTATGTCTAATCTAGAAGTTCGTTTGAATATATCTCTATAAAATAAATTATCCCTTAGCTACATAAGAGTGAAATTACCAATCCTGTCATCTACGGTATATGTAAATATGATGTTTAACTTCATATGAACACACTGATTAAGGTTTTAAAATAAGCAACTGCTCATCTGTCAAAAAAGTAACAACGCTCGTAATCTGAGGATCGCGGGTTCGAAATCCCTTCACACCAAACATGCTCGCCCTTTCAGCTGTGGGAACGTTATGATGCGAGTCAATCCCACTATTTGAAGGTTCTTGGTTCGAAGCACGTTAAGAAACGTTTTGTACTTTTTTGCTACGGTTGCGGTATAAATATGATCCCACTATTCGGTCAAACACAAGTTGGCGGAGGGTGCTGTTGACTAGCTGTCTTCCTTCTAGCAGCTCGCAGATAGTTTTTCGTGCAACTTCACGCGATACTTTTGAACAAACAAATTTTCCGTCCAAATCAAAGGTTGCAAGATTACAAAGAGGAAACGGTGTGATGAGATGAAGAAAAAATCCGGCAGTTCACGAAGAAAATAAAAACAGACTTTGAGGATATCTGGTGTAGATCACAAGGCCGGAAACTAACAAAATTTCAGTTGGTGAAACAAATCTGGTAAAAATATGATAGATAAGCACAGTTCGTTAGTTGATATTTGCAGTGTAAATTTACACAAGTTTTAACACCTGTGGTTCTCAGAAAGGGGCGTATTTCGTGTGAAATGAAAACTCCAAAGAATCTCCATATTATTTTACATTAAAGGGATCAGCAGTTTTATGTAAGCTTCATAATGCGAGCATAATAACATAACGTGCTTGTTTATCGTTAAGCACAAATCTACATGATGGGCTATTTGTGTTATGCCCACTGCGAGTATGCAAGCTTGATTTTTAGCTTTATAAATCCTCAGACTTATATGCTTAGCCACCAGGGGTTAACACGGTGTCAGTAAAATTCAGTAAGTACTTCAGCATTTAATTTGAGCACTGAAAATTTGGCTCTTTGTTGAATTTCGCGCAATTCTGCACGAGGGCTATCTGCGCTAGCTGTCACTAATTTAGCAGTGTAAGACTAGAGGGAAGGCAGCTAGTCATTACCACCCACCGCTAACTCCTGGGCTGCTCTTTTACCAACGAATACTGGGATTGACCATCACGTTATAACGCCCCCACAACTGAAAGGGCGAGCATGTTTGGTGCGACAGTGATTCGAACCTGCGTCCCTCCGATTACTAGTAGAACGCTTTAACCACCCAGCCATGCCGGACCTAAGTACTGTAAAAGTAAGATTTATTACTTGGTTGTTCCTATATTACCTAATAAAATAACATTCATAAGACTACATGAAAATAAAACCTTGTACAACTGTGATTTAGTCAATTCTCCACCAACATTCGGCCCGGCATGGCCAAGTTGCTAAGGCAGTCGACTCGTAATCTGAGGGTCGCGGATTCGAGTCCCAGTCGCACCAAACATGCTCCCCTTTCAGCCATGGGGACGTTATAATGTGACGGTCAATCTCACTATTCGTTGGTAAAAGAGTAGCTCAAGAGTTGGCGGTGGGTGGTGGTGACTAGCTGCCTTCCCTCTAATCTTACACTGCTAAATTAGGGACGGCCAGCGAAGATAACACTATTGCAGAATTGCGCGAAATTCAAACCAAACCAATCTCCACCAATACGTGCTATATAGACTTTTCCCTCTATCATTTATGGTTTTTTATATTTACTACGAAATGCTATAATGATCTTCAGAGCATCGAAATTTACTTAGTTATTTTGATCATCTCTTAACCTCTTCGGAGTTGTGTACATGAATATTATGCTCATAGCTTTTATTTATATTTCTCTTCATTTGGTCGCATAAAAATAATTTAACACTAGAAAAAAGTCCCATAGTAAAATGCCACTTTTTTAACTTATAAGGTTATCAGACATATATTTCAGATAAACACTCTTTTAAATACGCTTTGTATATCCAAATCTTAGCGGTAAATTATGGTCTAGTACAGGGGTTTCCAACGTAAGAGTGCCCGAGGGCCACAACTATATTCACGAGTCTTGTGGCAGGCATCATTATATTTTTTGTGAAATTAAGGCTTACGCATACAAGTCGTTTTGAGATAAACGAACAGACTGGCAACAGCAACCAGCCGGGCGAGTTCCCTTTGTCTAGCAAGGGGAATAACAGTATAATACGCCAAAGTGTATGTGATATAATATAACTCTATTACTATCAAGTTATTACTGTAAAATTATAGAGGCATAAATAATAAACATATGGGTGCACACAAAATAATTTCTAAAATTTCATTAGTGAATGTCAGTTGGAACTTACATGTATTTTTACCTAGCAAGACAAAAATTTTCATTTCTTCACTACAAAAAAAAATATTATAAAAGTAGGTTATTTTGCAATGGACCTTCGAGGGCCACACAAAACCATGCCGCGGACCGCGTGCTGGAAATCCCTGGTCAAGTACATGATTTTTCACATTACGCTCCGCGAGGTAATTTTAGAATGTTAATATTTTTTCCTAAAATTATAAAATTAAATCAGAATACACTATACATAAAAGTAAAATATATCCTTAATATAACACGTGTATCGCCTTTTAATATTTTATTTTCCCTAACGCCAGACGATTTTATTTAACTCAGGGGAAGTTCTCGCGGTGAAAGTGTTAATATAATCGCAATTAACATCAACAGTGGCGTCACTGGTTGCTAGAAGATATGGAACCAGCTCAAGACCGCATGCGTCACTGGAGATGCAAAAGATAGCCGAGTAATTTTCGTATGAAACATCGGCCAACCTTGGGTAGTTACGCCAACTGTCTTTTGAAAACTAGCATGCTGATTAGCGGCTAAATCCCGAATGAAATTAAACAAAATGAAGCTTGACGTCTTAGCTGAAACTTGTCAAAATTTGAAACATTGAGATGCAGTTAGATGCAGTATCAATTGTTTCAAAGTATATTTATATGAAGTATAATTAAAGTTATGACAGTTATAATTGGTAACTGTTAGGTTAGGTTAAATTCGTTGTAGTTTAATTAGACAAACTTAGTTATGGCAACACTGATCATTGTATGATGATAAAACTCAAGTGCTTGAACGAGTTTTCGTTTAAAAAATTATTTTGTGTCCGTGAAAATACTTTTGAAATGCCAAAGATATAATAACACGTTTTTAGACCAATTAACAATTAGTTGTCACCTTTATAATGGATAAGTGACTGAATATCCTAGGCCTAGGCCTAATACGAATTCATCGGCATTATCTTCTGTGCGAGCACTTAAACACAGGATGATGCAAGAAGTACCGAAACAAGAAATAAAAGAAAATATGATGAAAGTTTTATTGAATATGGTTTTGCATGGACAGATAATGAAGATGGACCCAGAGGGTTGTGTATTGAATGTGGAACAGTGTTGAGTAACAATACTTTGCATTCAGTAAAGTTATAGCGGCATCTAGAAACCAAACACTCCCAATTAAAAAAAAAAATCCAACTTCCGAGTGTTTCAAAAGAAAGTGTTTTCAATTAAATGCAAAGAAAGCTAAATTCGTTCATTTGTCCATTAGGACAAGAAAGATGCTCTTATTACTTCATACCATGTTAGTTACCGTATTGCAAAAGCAGGTGAAGCTCATACAATTGCAGAAGATTTAATAAAATCATGCGCAAAAGGTTTGATAGATTGCACGACTGATGAAAAAATTATTAAAAACATTAACTCCTTGCCACTTTCTGACAACTCGGTTTCTCGAAGAATCAAGGATGTGTCAGCAAATTGCTTAACGGAGTTAATAAGGCGAGTAAAAGCGAGTCCAACTTTTTCGCTTCAGATGGATGAATCAAAAGATGTCGCAGGTTATGCGATGTTGCTTGTGTTTGTTCGATATGTTCACGTAGCTAGTTTTGAAGAAGATATGGTTATTTGCAAACCTTTGCCTACCCAAACAACAGACGAAGAAATATTTAAACTGATCATGGAAGAACATGAGATTCAACGGCAGCTTTGCTCAAGTATTTGCACTGATGGGGCGATAGCTACGATTGGAAAGTTTTCAGGCGCAGTGGCACGTATAAAAAAGAAAAACCCGAACATCGAGAGTATCCACTGTTGTCTTCATTGTCTTGCACTTGTAGTGAAACAAATGTCAGAAGGCTTAAAAAATGTATTGGGTGATGTCATAAAAATAGTTACTTTTATAAAATAAAGACCACTCGATGCGAGGATCTTCAGTTTACTCTGTAAGGAAAAAGGAAGTTTGCATACAAATTTGCTGCTTAAAACTGAAGTCCGTTGGTTTTCTCGGGAAAAAGTGCTTGCTCGGTTTTACGAACTGCGTGAGAAGATAGGTTTAATTTTATCTGAATGCCATTTTGAAATTGCATACAAATTAATGGACAAACGCTAAATGCAGAAAGTGGTTTACCTTTCGGACGTATTTGCCTATCTAAATGAAGTGAATGCTACAATGCAGGGTACCAGGGTAACGTATTACAAAGCTCAAAGTAAAATCGAAGCGCTTCAACGTAACGTGAATGTATATTTATGGAAGAAACTGATTGCTTCGAAAATGTCTGGGCTTTTTTTGTTGTTGTTTTTCAATTACGAATGAAATTTCCTTAAGCGAAGATGCAAAAGTTTCAGTCTTGTAACACATGTCTGATTTGTGTACAACTACTGAGGAGTACTCCCCTCCTCATTTAGAAAAATTAGTGTGGATTCAAAATCCCTTTGTTGACTCTACAAGTACCAACGATTTGCCTTTTGAAAAAGAAAGAGCAGCTTATCGAAATTTCAACTGATTACACCCTAAAAACAAAATTTCAGCAGGAAGAAATTACACAATTTTGGATTCAAATGGCCATGGAATACCCTGAAATAAGTAATAGATCTTTGAAAATTTTGATGCGTTTTCCAACAACATATCTTTGTGAGCAAACATTTTCACTGTATACAGCTACAAAGATCAAATTTAGAAACGGGCTAAATATTGAAGATGATTTGCGATTGCAAGTAACAGCCATAACTCCAAATATTGAACTATTTTGTGAACAAAAGCAAGCCCATCCGAGCCACTAATAATTAAATAAGTACATAGTACTTTTACTGGTATAAATATTGCAAGCAGAAAATGTTAAACAAGTAGAAGTAATTTTTTTCTTTAAATATTGATAGTTTTAATAAATTTATATTCTGAAAGTTTGAAGTAAACTTTATCTGGTGCTGGAGACTGATTGTTTCTATTTTTAGTGTATTTTGTTTATTAAGGCTTCGCAATATTTTTTTTTCTTCTGATACGAAGCTCCGCAGTTCTGAAAGGTTTGGGAACCCATGGTCTAGTGTACCTGGACTTTTTCTCATTTTACATATTAAATGGATAGAGGTACTTAGGACTATTCCCATCATGTATGATGTAACGATCTGTCGAGGTTAACAAATAACTTTTGTATATATTTTTATCTAAATATTTAATATTCTATTACTAGACACATATATCTGTATCTATAAAGCAGAACTGTCAGTGTGTTTGTCTATTTGTCACTTATCTAACTGCTCTTATGTTGCTGGGAAAACCTCAACCAAACTTTGAAGGATGATAGTTTGAAACAAGAGGCATGTTAGTGAGGGGTTCATGACGTAATCATTGCTGTAATTTATTATCTTTGTCATAATTAAATACATGGATAGTTGTGACTCATTATGTGTTTCCAATGTTTTTTTTTAATTACTTTTTGAAAACCTTTGCTTTTCGTATGGTTTTATATGCTATACTGTTTTCGTGGTTTAAAGTTGGATAAGTCTTGTACGTGTTTTAGTTATTAGTAAATCGTTTCAGATGTGTCCAGAAATTCTATGGATCTGTATGTTCGTTTCATTATGAATAGTAATAGTCCTATTTATCTTGTGTTCATTATTTTATTTCTCAGCGTGTTCATGAGTTTTGATGTATAGGTTTTTAGTATTATTATTTTTTATTGTGACGACGTTCTGTTATCATACTTACTGTTTGTATTTGTTTGTAGTTATTCAAAAAGCTTCACAATGGACTATCTGTGCTCTTCTCACAACGGGTATCAGATCGCGGTTTCAAGCGTTGTAAGTCCACAGACATTACCGCTGTCCCACTGGAGGACTTATTGCACAGGCCTCCAGTGGTTTTATTGTGTTGAAATGTTTTACATGTTCTGCAGTATTTCCTGTACTCGAAATTTAAAAATGATATCAACTTTTCTCCACCACGTACAGAATTTTCACAGAACTTTATAACGCAATATGTAAAACAAACATTTAATTTTTAGACTAAAAGACATGGAGTTCACAAAACAAATTATGGATGAATGAGGTCACGTATTCATTTAACATCAATGTTCTTCCATTTTTTTCAGTTTGTTTGTATTTTTGTTAACAAACATAATAATAAAAATATTCATCGTGGTAAACGAAATAATAATTTGATATAAGTAAGGGTTTTTCTTCCCGATTTGTAGAATATCCTTACGTGATATATAAATATATATATATATATTATTTCCGAAGTCTCCATAGCTGGTTAATGAAAAATCTGGTATTTAAACCAAAACAACTTTTATGAAGTTCAAGTTCGAATGTCTGTGGTGTTTGTGCGTGTGGCTGTCATCTGTTATCAGCTGTATATACAATTTGTTTGTTTTTGGTGTGCATTCATCCACTGCTTTGATAAGGCACACAGTATTTGTTTGAAAGTAATCATTGATATTTCATGTTATCACTTATAACTTATCACATTCCTTTTAGTTTTGTTTTTTTTTCTGTTCGGAACTTAATTTTGTTTTTCTTGTGGGTTTATTATGATGGGGCTCGAACATGGTATTGGAAGACGATCACAATCTACATCAAAGCGAATGTTAAAACTGAAAAATGTGTTACTGATTTCTGATGAAGATATACACAGATCTAGGATATCAATAGAACTGTAGAGTTCACCGGTTAGCTGTGTTTTGATTATTACTACCACTAAAACGAAATTCGCGCTTCGCACTTTGGATTCGTGGATGACGAACAAATGATCACTATTTAGTCAGTCAAGAATAGTCCAAGGGTTAACGGTGGGTGGTGTTGACTGGTTGTCTTCCCTCTAGTCTATCACTTCAAAATTAGGGACGGTTAACGCAGATAGCCATCGTGAAGCGTTACGTGAAATCCAGTAGATCAAAATACAAACGTAGAAGGTTCGTCATACCACAAAACAAAGTAAGTAATAATAATGATTTAGTAATACAAAATTTGTAAAGTGTTAAGCCTATCCGGGGCAAATTTACAAAATTCAGTTAAATTAATTCACTATTAAGATGCAGTGGCGAAGCTGAGAAACGTTTCAGTTATCAGTTATAATTATGACCTAATGTAGTCATCAGTTATAATTATGACCTAATGTAGTTATCAGTTATAATTATGACCTAATGTAGTTATCAGTTATAATTATGACCTAATGTAGTCATCAGTTATAATTATGACCTAATGTAGTCATCAGTTATAATTATGACCTAATGTAGTCATCAGTTATAATTATGACCTAATGTAGTTATCAGTTATAATAATGGCTTAATATGGTTATCAATTATCATTATTGCATATCTGAACCGACATATATGTTTACAGTAAGAGAACAAAACTGAAATCCTCTCATTTGAAACATTATTTTTGTCATTAGGCAGGAAAATAACTTTTCTGCGGAGATGTGGTTGATATTAAAACCACAGATGGGGCTGCGACAAAAATATTGCTGTTTTAAGAACTAAATTGTGAAATAACAGACTTTCCGTTGTTGCTTTAATAGTTTGAATCAGGAATAAAACGCCTGATTCTAAACATCTTTCTTGAAACTTACGCCTGTAAAATATTTTATTCTGAAAAATTAATAACTGTTTATAAGTAGAATTTATCAGTGAATTACGTTCAAAATGATATTTTACATACGGTCTCTTGAAAACCAAAAAGTGGTGTTCACATTGTTACGTATTATAATTTATCTCGAGCGAATCTTCGATTTATTAAGTTACGTACTTACGTATTACGATTTCAAGCAACTGGAAATTTTAATTTAGAAGTTAATTGAATGTGGAGATGTATCCAATTTATGATATTTGCCAACAAGATTAATACACGGATATACTTTATTTGAAGGAAATGCTAACTATTACTATTCTTGTTTGGCCTAACGCGGTTAGTAAACTTAATTTTCACGGAGGAAAATGGATACATATTGCCCTCATAAGTACTAACATCGGAAGTTATTAATTGTATGAAGTTGGACGGTTCGTAATGTTCGACATTCTGTAGTTTTTCGATTAATAAGCGATAATCGTTATTATGGCTTATAGTATACTGACTGTAGTTGACAAACAATATAAAACTGTCTCTTGGCGTCTTGTTATGGATTGTTTTTACATACCAATCACGCCAGATTGTCGAACGTTCAACAATGTTAGAAGCAAGGCTATAAATGTTCGTAAACCATATACTGTTGTTTCTTACTCATATTTATGGAACAGTCTGGACTTGCGCAATACACATGCATAAAAACTATACTGAAACAAACGTAGTTATTAAATGTCTTCTATAACAGTAAGTAAGTTGGTAAAAAACATTCTCAAAATGCATTATGCATTGTAAGCTGATGATTATATGAAAAAATTATTGTAGTTTGTTACATTCTTTTTCGTTTGTTTTGAATTTCGCGCAAAGCTACTCGAGGGCTATCTGCGCTAGCCGTCCCTAATTTAGCAGTGTAAGACTAGAGGGAAGGCAGCTAGTCTTCACCACCCCTGCCAACTCTTGGGCTACTCTATTACCAACGAATAGTAGGATTGACCGTCACATTATAACGCCCCCACGGCTGAAAGGGCGAGCATGTTTGGCGTGGTGGGGATGTGAACCCGCGACCCTCAGATTACGAGTCGCACGCCTTAACACACTTGGCCATGACGGGCCACTTCGTCAATAACTAAATACTATTGTTTAATCCAAGTTTTATATCACACCATTTAAGAGCCATGAAACATCTTTTTATTGAAACCAGTAACCAACTTATAGACTACAAAACACTTAGTGAATGTACAGTTTCCTTATATAAATTTAAAATATCTTGTTCAATAAAGCCTGTGTTTCTGCATATTTCTATTTTACAGCATTGTGACTTGGCATTACGCAACATAAATCACTCTGATGTCCTTTTAACATCTACGATAGTTAATAATGTGGTAGATCGTTTTTAGAAAAATGGTCGTCAGCAAATACTTACTGAATTGAAAGTCGTTCTCAGAAAAATAACCATAAACTAGTGTCCATTACAAGAGTTCTGTTGTCACTTATTAGTATTTGTTTCGTGTTCTGATTTACTTCTACTCGGCTTTCGTATAGATTACTGAATTACATATCCATAGGAAATGTACATCTGTTGTGAGAAACAGCCATCTGGATTCGGAACACAAATATATGGATTATTGACTAAATTCCTCGTTGTGAACAAAATGTCCACTGGGGATCATTATTTATATATAATATTTACCTTTCGAAAACTGAGTTTTAAATATAAAAAAAAATCCTAATCTGTTTTATATTTACATTGGCAGAAAATGTAAATATTAATTGTCTTTAGCACATGACAACAGATCCCACTGCTTCCGATGATAAATCTTTAGGTTCATAACGCTAAAAATCGGGTTTTGATATCTGCGGTTGGCAGCTTTGTGTAGCTTTGAGCTTAAAAATGAAACAATTAAACAGTCACCATCAGGATCATGTGTGGCTCATATGTGAATCTTTGGATCTCTGGTTGGAATATGTGAACATGATCAACTTCTTATCTTATATTTTTAAACAAATATTTACATTTTATACCTTTATTTAAACAGAACATACGAATATCACTGTGATATCTGCAAACATCGGTTATATGTGCTTTCTAAAACCCAGTTTTTGAAAAGTTATTTTCAAATAGTTTATGTGTATAGTTATCACATACAGAAAAGTACCAACTGGTATGATTTATATTTCTAAACAATGAAAACAATTTAATCAAAGCGTTACAATCGAATGTTGTGTGTTGACTGTTGTTTCGGGCCCGGCATGGCCAAGCGTGTTAAGGCGTTGGAATCCTAATTTGAGGGCCGCGGATTCGAATCCCGGTCGCACCAAACATGATCGCCCTTTCAGCCGCGAGATCATTATAATGTGGCGGTCAATCCCACTATTCGTTGGTAAAAGAGTAGCTCAAGAGTTGGCGGTGGGTGGTGATGACTAGCTGCCTTCCCTCTAGTCTTACACTGCTAAATTAGGGACGGCGAGCACAGACAGCCCTCGAGTAGCTTTGCGCGAAATTAAAAAAAAAAAAACTTGTTTCTTTTTACTTGCAAATCGATCTAATGAAACCTGTTAATCAGTTCAATCCTTCCCATACCAATACGGGAGCCTCTGCTGAACTCTGGTTTTAATGGCACAAGTAGATGATAATAACACATTGAAGGGATGTCACGTTAACCCCCAGTTAACCTTTATACCAGCTGGTCAGACTACAGCAGCTGGGGTAAAATGTCTTGCCCAAGGACCCAACAACATGGAGCAAGCTTTCGTGAACTCTCAACCTTTAGACAACCAGTCCACAGCACGAGCGAATGGATGACGTTGATCCAATGAAGGAATGATGAACATTTATGTATAAATAACCTGGAAGTTTATGACTTTCAAACAAGCTGTTGAAAAATTCTTTAAACAGCAACCCATGTAAATATTAGATTCTTTAAACAGAAACTGATATAAATATAAGATTATTTAAAACAGCAATCTATGTAAATATTATATTTTTTAAACAGCAACTAATGTAAATATAAGATTCTTTAAACAGAAACTGATATAAATATAAGATTATTTAAAACAGCAATCTATGTAAATATTATATTTTTTAAACAGCAACTAATGTAAATATAAGATTCTTTAAACAGAAACTGATATAAATATAAGATTATTTAAAACAGCAATCTATGTAAATATTATATTTTTTAAACAGCAACTAATGTAAATATAAGATTCTTTAAACGGCAACCCATGTAATTATTAATTTTTAAAACAGAAACTGATGTCAATATAAGATTATTTAAACAGCAATCTATGTAAATATTAGATTTTTAAAACAGAAACTAGTGTAAGTATCAGATTGTTTAAACAACAATCCACGTAAAATTACGCTTACCGTTTCGGGAAGGAAACGACCTTCTACATATTTTTGTTCTCAAAATATATGTGACGTCAGAAATCGTTTGTTTTCTTGCCTTAGGTGAGACAGAACAAGAAATTATGGACGATTCAGTGCATGACACTACCGGAATGGGTGAAGGAAAAATTGTGTTATATCTGTGAGTAATAAGATATAAAAACAAACTATTTATCATAATGAGATTATTATTAAAATTATACTATTCTTAACCTGCCCCAAACATCTAACTCCATGAAACATATATTTCCAGCTTAAGCTGTTCAGAAGAGTATAATTATAATATGTAGTGTTACTACGTGGAGAAATCACACCCGCTTTAACGATCATCATCGATTAACTTACAATACAGTGTATAAAATCACACGTGGTAGTTGTTGAAAGAGATAAAAGTAAGTTATATGGTCAACTCGCCAAAGACAACACAGTGTTAACTGCATATATATTTTTTTAATATACATGTTGTTGAGGCAATGTCCTTCTTCAGGTATCAGTCACTAACTGAACGGTGAATCGGTATGTGAAAACATTCTAAACCGAAGGTCGAGTGAAAATGTAACAAATCAATGTGTATAACAATGCTTACAAACACTTTGAAATAATAGGAAGTTTTATATATATATATATATATATATATATATATTATAACCATAAAGGTTTAAGCCATAAACAAAACACATTAAAATTAAACAAAATACGATGCATATTTGTAATTTAATCACATAAATTTTAATGTGTTTTGTTTTGGCTTAAAATTAGGGTTATAATATAATTAATCAGAGGTTGGGAATTGTTGTTTTTAACGCACTTCATGATTTTCTTTACTTATTTAACTTTATTTAAATGTAATTATATACGTACATAGATATACTCACATATTTACATACAACTGCATATATAAATATATATGTATATACACACAAACATACGCATGTCCATACATAAATATGTTAATACGTATATAAACAGCTTTTGTTTTTCAAATATAGAAGTTGAAAATAAATATAGGATTGGTGACAAACGTTATAATAATATAAATTAAAATAAACAAATATAAACATAATTTACTTTACAAAACATTTTAAAGAGAGGGTAAAACTAAAACGACAAATATTACAAGAAACTAAAACGGTTTTTGAGTCCACCGGAATGGAAAGTTTCCAGTCAAAATATTTTTTGTCTTGTTATGTTTGTTTGTAGCTGCTTTCTTCGATACTGTTATTTTGAAATCGTCAAACGTATGGTTTGTGCGAATTGAAGTGCAATGCTACTGGTTTATTTGTATTACAATTTATTATATATTAAAGGTGTTCTCGAGTACATTCTGTTAATAATGTGCTGGTTTGTCCAATGTACAATTTTGTATATCATGAGTAAACAATAGAACATATGACTCATTTCGATGTACAGTTATATTAATCCTTAATGTAAAAACTCGGTTTAGAACCATGCACAGATTATCTTGAGTCAATGTGAGCACACGTGTTACAGTGTTTTTTATTACAAGCATAACTACTTGTAATAAAATTTGTGTCTGTTACCGTGGGTGTTTTGAGGCCAATATGAATTGCGTAGCTTCTAACACTAATATCGTGAGTGTAGGAAATTATAAGAACGGGTGTGGGGTATTAGAAAAACATGTTTACTGGTGTCGTTTTCTTTTAAAACATTAAAATTATTTAGAATAGTGTTTTTAATTTGTTTGTCTTGTATGTGTGATGTGTGAGGATAAGGGGTGGCCTGGTAGAGGAGAGATAAGGCAAAGTTGTGGTATTGATTTACAATAGACTAGTACGGATTTTTTAAGGATGTTTTTTGGGTAGTTACAATCATGGAAAAATGATTCCAATACTGTTGATTGGGCATTGAAATCATCAGGTTCATTACACTGTTTCTGTAATCTGATATACTAGGATTTGGGGTTATCAGAATATATAGAAAGTAAAATATTCAAGAATGTTAATAATTAATTGAAAATGTTATGTGGGAAAGGTGGAAGCTACTTACGTAATGAATAAACGCTTCTAACTCTAGCAAGGTGCTCATGAAGATTCCAACAAAGACATCTTAATAGGTAAAACATAAAATTGGTAATTTCACACATTTGTGTGACTTCTTTCCTTCGAGTGTTTTAATAGATAAAACAAAAATAATGATTTACCTATTTGTGTGACTTCTTTCCTCCGAGTGTTTTAATAGGTAAAACATGAAAATTATTAATTTCACCTATTTGTGTGACTTCTTTCCTCCGAGTGTTTTAATAGGTAAAACATGAAAATTATTAATTTCACCTATTTGTGTGACTTCTTTTCTCCGAGTGTTTTAATAGGTAAAACATGAAAATTATTAATTTCACCTATTTGTGTGACTTCTTTTCTCCGAGTGTTTTAATAGGTAAAACATGAAAATTATTAATTTCACCTATTTGTGTGACTTCTTTTCTCCGAGTGTTTTAATAGGTAAAACATGAAAATTATTAATTTCACCTATTTGTGTGACTTCTTTCCTCCGAGTGTTTTAATAGGTAAAATATAAAGGATTAGTTATTTCACCCAGTAGCTGATACACCGACATAACAGACGTCATGAAACAGCTGTCTATCCTCCAAAATAACATATCTAACAGCCTGTTATGAAACAGCTGTCTATCCTCCAAAAGAACATATCTAACAGCCTGTTATGAAACAGCTGTCTATCCTCCAAAAGAACATATCTAACAGACGTCATGAAACAGCTGTCTATCCTCCAAAATAACATATCTAACAGCCTGTTATGAAACAGCTGTCTATCCTCCAAAATAACATATCTAACAGCCTGTTATGAAACAGCTGTCTATCCTCCAAAATAACATATCTAACAGCCTGTTATGAAACAGCTGTCTATCCTCCAAAATAACATATCTAACAGCCTGTTATGAAACAGCTGTCTATCCTCCAAAATAACATATCTAACAGCCTGTTATGAAACAGCTGTCTATCCTCCAAAATAACATATCTAACAGCCTGTTATGAAACAGCTGTCTATCCTCCAAAATAACATATCTAACAGCCTGTTATGAAACAGCTGTCTATCCTCCAAAATAACATATCTAACAGCCTGTTATGAAACAGCTGTCTATCCTCCAAAATAACATATCTAACAGCCTGTTATGAAACAGCTGTCTATCCTCCAAAATAACATATCTAACAGCCTGTTATGAAACAGCTGTCTATCCTCCAAAATAACATATCTAACAGCCTGTTATGAAACAGCTGTCTATCCTCCAAAATAACATATCTAACAGCCTGTTATGAAACAGCTGTCTATCCTCCAAAAGAACATATCTAACAGCCTGTTATGAAACAGCTGTCTATCCTCCAAAATAACATATCTAACAGCCTGTTATGAAACAGCTGTCTATCCTCCAAAATAACATATCTAACAGCCTGTTATGAAACAGCTGTCTATCCTCCAAAATAACATATCTAACAGCCTGTTATGAAACAGCTGTCTATCCTCCAAAATAACATATCTAACAGCCTGTTATGAAACAGCTGTCTATCCTCCAAAATAACATATCTAACAGCCTGTTATGAAACAGCTGTCTATCCTCCAAAATAACATATCTAACAGCCTGTTATGAAACAGCTGTCTATCCTCCAAAATAACATATCTAACAGCCTGTTATGAAACAGCTGTCTATCCTCCAAAATAACATATCTAACAGCCTGTTATGAAACAGCTGTCTATCCTCCAAAATAACATATCTAACAGCCTGTTATGAAACAGCTGTCTATCCTCCAAAAGAACATATCTAACAGCCTGTTATGAAACAGCTGTCTATCCTCCAAAAGAACATATCTAACAGCCTGTTATGAAACAGCTGTCTATCCTCCAAAATAACATATCTAACAGCCTGTTATGAAACAGCTGTCTATCCTCCAAAATAACATATCTAACAGCCTGTTATGAAACAGCTGTCTATCCTCCAAAAGAACATATCTAACAGCCTGTTATGAAACAGCTGTCTATCCTCCAAAAGAACATATCTAACAGCCTGTCATGAAACAGCTGTCTATCCTCCAAAAGAACATATCTAACAGCCTGTCATGAAACAGCTGTCTATCCTCCAAAATAACATATCTAACAGCCTGTTAGCAAAACCAACTTTCGTGCGCACCAGAGCGAAAGTTACATGTTTACTTTAGCTATTTTCTGCGTCCAAACTTAACGAAATGAAAGAAAAATCTGCCGTCTTAACAAATACATATAAACTGAGTAGCTAATATATAGTTCAATCCTGTACTGCAATTTTCTAGCAATTTTAATTGAAAACAATCCTTACAATACATTTTCTATAAGTGTTAAACACCTATATCATGTACAGAATAGCATAGACAGGTCTGATTTTATTAAATAATTTACACGTCGTAAACTACATTGGAACTTCTATAGTAAAATTGTTTTCGCGCAGTATGTTGTTGTAGAATGATTTGGAAAACAGTTATATTGACTATTAAATTATTTTACAGAGGAATATTTGGAGCTTTTGTTTTGCTACTTTGTTTGATGTGTCAATGCTGTAACGAGAAAAGCCATGACGACCACCTAGTGGCAACAAATGGCGAAACTACAAACTGTTCAAATGTTGTGGACGAAAATCACGTAAGTACTAAATAATACAGGTTTTCCACGTTGGTGAACTTGAGGATTTCTAAAATTTGTTTGTTTTGAACTTCGCACAAAGCTACACGAGGGCTAGCATCGCTAACTGTCCATAATATATATGTCGAACGGCTCGTTTGGGTTGCGAAAATATTTTACATAGAAGAGAAACTAAGAAATTTAAATCAACGAATTATCAATAGAAGAAATGACATCTGTTTTATTCGACAATGTAGAAAGGAACAACTAACCCCTAATTTTGTGAAGGTAAAACTTTCAAAAAAATTTAATAAATACACAAACATTATCCAAAGTTCGCTCTTCTATGTAAAATATTTTCTCAACCCAAACGAGCCGTTTTTGCATATATATTTCTCTACAAGTGGGTTTTCTCGACATCACTGATAACTGTCCATAAGTTAACAGTGTAAGACTAGAAGGAAGGCAGCTAGTCATCACCACCCATCGCCAACTTTTGGGCTACTCTTTTACCAACGAATAGTGAGATTGACCGTCACATTATAACGTCCCCACTGCTGACAGGGCGAGCATGTTTGGTGCGAGGGGGATTCGAACCCGCAACCCTCGGATTAGAAGTCGAACGCCTTAACCCACCTGGTGACGCCGACCCTGAAGGTTTTCTAAAATAACGTTATATCATGCAAGTTTACCAGTTTGTAAAATCAGACTGTAGGTCGAGCCTTAGTAAAGGAGTTTGGTGTTCATATTATTATTTTCATATTTATATTACCTGAAAATGTTTCTCGTGTACGTGAATATTTATAAATTTAATTTCTCATTAATTAATTATATTTACATCAGATGAACGAGTATTCATTTCGGTAAGTCTCATGTTTTTATTGCATTACAGTGTCGGGTTACTTCAGATTTTATATGAACATTACAGTGTCGGGTTACTTCAGATTTTATAAGTACATTACAGTGTCGGGTTACTTCAGATTTTATATGAACATTACAGTGTCGGGTTACTTCAGATTTTATATGAACATTTATCACGTTTTTCTCAGCGTTTCCCAAACTTTCTCTATTCACGGCATCTTTAGTGTCTCAACAATTTTTCACGGCGCCCCTAAGCAAAACTTAAAACCTAATAGTTCCGTTTATTTAGTAGTTAGGTCCAAACAACTTAAGTACTTATGTCGTAACAACTTAGTAGCCGTTTGAAGGAATAATACACGTAAATTGAAAGTAAAAACAATATTTTTATTTCATTTTCAAATTAATGCTAAAAAAATCTTCCCATTTTTATGTACAAGGACTAAAAATCAACAAAATAATCCATTGAACTTCGTTAGATACTTGATCACAACACCTTCAGTTATTTCAATTACTGACGGACCCGGAGAGTCGACAGGTATTTATATATACAGAATCTAATAATCGAGAAAGTTCGAGAAGTTACTGGCGTAGCCGAAAGTACAAGTACACAAAAACATATCTCAAACATTCAAGAACGTCATCGAAAGAAATGTAGCGCGATCTACTGTTAAAACTGTGAACTACCTGGAGCTAGCTGTTTGCGCAGTCCGATATCGCTTTGTTTGTTTTTCAAATTCGCACGAAGCTGCTCGAGGGCTATCTGTGCTAGCCGTCCCTAAATTAGGGACTAGAAGGAAGGAAGCTCGTCATCACCACCCACCGCCAACTCTTGGGCTATTCTTTTACCAACGAATAATGGAATTGACCATTACATTATTACGCGCATATGCTCTAAAGGGCAAGCATGTTTGGTGTGACGAGAATTAGAACTCGCGACCCTCAGATTACAAGTTGAGCGCCCTAACCATCTAACCAGGCTGGGTATAAACTTGTAAGTATTCGGACAAATTAAAGATACCCTATAATACCACTGAAAATCAAGCGATTTCACGGAAAAATCCTGCTGGACACCACCATTGTAGAGAGACCACATTTAGAGTTATATCAAAGCTGTATAAAATAACATAATAGAAATATTTGAAGCAATGCTATAATAATATTAATCAAAAAGAGGAAACTGTTCTAAAATATGTTAAATTAAACAACATTATAATAAAACCAGTAGATGAGAGTGAGGCTATTGTTATTTTGAACAAAGATGATTATATTGCTGAAGCTAACCGCCATCTTGAAAACATTAAATTCTACAAGAAACAAAACTTCGTATAACTAACTACTATAACCATCGGTGATAAATTTAATAAATTTTCCCCAAACAAGAAAACCAACAAAAAGTCTCTTGTTACCCAGAAATATTTTATCTCTTACTGAATATAAACCTAATAAATCACGGTCGATTCTTAATGACTAACACAAAGATGACTTTTGAGAAACAGTCTGCTTTTGTCGAACTTCAATAAAAAGTAGTCCTTGTACTTTCCCTTCTTACATAAAGAACATGGCACACTTTCTTAGTATCGCAGAGGAACACTGGTCGTTTCTTCTCTTCACACTAATATTCCACATAATGATGGAATTAAAATCAGCCCTAACCCTTTCAAATCCGTCAAAATTTCAAACAGTAACTGGTCTTCCCAGCCTTATCTCTAAATGACTTCAAATTCAATAACAAGCATTACCTTCAAGTTCTCTAAATGACTTCAAATTCAATAACAAGCATTACCTTCAAGTTCTCTAAATGACTTCAAATTCAATAACAAGCATTACCTTCAAGTTAGATGATGAAGTACAGAAAAAGAAACAGAAAGATAAAGCAGGAAACGAAGTTGTAACCAAAATCCACACCACTAAATACAGACAAAAAGTAATTTGATGATATTTTGGAAATTGTCACTGTTTGGCAGGTATGTCCTTTTTAAAGAACTGAAGTGAATCTACATTAACAAAGGAATCAGACTATGTTCAACTGAGAAAGTATTGCGAAAAATGTGGAGGTGGGCCACCTCTTCCACATTTTGAGCCGTAGTATACAAATCGTTTGTCAATGCCACACGTGACATTAAACATCATTTTCGTTTGTCATTGGCTTCACGTATTTTGCTACCAAACGCCTTACTCGTTTGGTTTAAATTTCAATGGATCTGAAAATCAATTTGTCAACTTAACACAAAAATACGATACTCTATAACCACTGTGAAAGCTGGCTTTCAGTATGTTCCATAAATATATTAGTATAGTTACGAGTCATTTTGGTACACCACGTTGCAACACTTTTAACTGAATGTACAATGAGCTGCTGCCCCATATCGGAGAATGTTGACTTTAATTCCGAATTTACAAAGTTTATCTTCAACAAATCTGACAAGCTTTTCGTCCACAGTACAAATCTGTTATACCTCAAAAATCAGACGTATTACTAAAGGTACGTCTGTGGAAAGTCAAAGACAATTTGACTGTGAGAAGGTGATAATATTCATGTAAAGAACAGAAATGTTCTCTGTTGTACAGTTTAAAAGTTACTTGTAAACAAGTCTACAAACTCCCAAATGTGTATCTGAAGCTTATTTAGTATCTATGTATATTGTAACACGAAATGTTATAAAATCAGAAGTGAAGAGTAACACGGAAGGAACGTTGACAACGCGGACACTAAATACGTAATATCATATTGAATGACACTGTTCAAGGTCGTGCATGCCTGCTTTGCCACCCACCCCTGAAATTTCTGATACTTTTAATATACAAAGACTAGAAACTGAGAAAGATTCAATCTACGCAAAATTTGTAAGTTTGCCTTAAGTTAAAAACTTCATATGACGGTAATTACAATGTTGAGTAATAACGAATAATCACGGTCATCAGGTCAAGCTTGACCGATGGTGGAAGAAAGACTTCCAACATCAGCACAAGAGGTGAAACACCACTCTTGTAAAATGTGACTTATCTCCAGTTTCTCATTCTCAGAAAACAGTTTAGACCAAATTGTTTTAATAAAGCTTGGAGGAAGGTATTTAAAGCACTTGGCCTATACAGAACATTTAAATATCAGATTTGAAACATACATAGAGTTAAGGAAAATGCAGTTAATTCTCAGTTATTCATTATGGTGTGTTGTGTGTGCATATATATAGAGTAGAGATGGCTGATATGTGTATTAAAACAAAACACAAACAGCAATATTTTGATTTCTTTAGGTCATTTTCTGTTTGTAGTTAAGCATAAAACTATTCTCACAATGGGTATAGAAACTCGATTTGAAACTCTGCAAGTCTACAGACGTACCGCTGTGCCACTGGAGGGGCTTTAGTTCATCAGTAAGTTAAGAACCATCTTATACTGAGGATGACTTAAGGTAAAAGTTTGTTACTTGTTTTGTGTTTTTAAGTAAAAGTTTTTAATACCGATATCAACCGTCTCTAATATCTATATATATACAGACACACAGACATAAGTTGTTTTACAATTAAAACTTGTGTAGTTGTCCATTGTATGTGAAGTGTGGCATGGTGAGGTGGTTAGAACGTTCAATTCGTAATCTGAGGGTTGCAGGTTCGAATACCCCTGGGGGGACATACAATGTGACGGTCAATCCCACTATTTATTTGTAAAAGAGTAGCCCAAGACTTGGCAGTGACTAGATGCCTTCATCCAATCATACACTACTAAATTAAGGATAGATAGTGCAGATAGCCCTCGTGTAGCTTCGCTTGAAACTTAAAACAAACAAACCAATTTAAGGAAAAAACTTTTTCAGCCAAGCTTCATATATTCTTGATTTCTATGATGGCTTTAGAAATATACAACAAAATATAAAGTTTTCATATGAGAAGAAAATTCTACTTCACTAACGTTTGCACAATTGCTTTTTTTGAAAACATGAAAAAAATAAGTTTGTTCATCAGCTTACTAAAATTTATAATACATGATTTTACCCATGTATTATTATGTTTGTCCATCAGCTTACTAAAATTTATAATACATGATTTTACCCATGTATCATTATGTTTGTTCATCAGCTTACTAAAATGTATAATACATGATTGTACCCATGTATTATTATGTTTGTCCATCAGCTTACTAAAATTTATAATACATGATTTTACCCATGTATCATTATGTTTGTCCATCAGCTTACTAAAATTTATAATACATGATTTTACCCATGCATCATTATGTTTGTTCATCAGCTTACTAAAATTTATAATACATGATTTTACCCATGTATCATTATGTTTGTCCATCAGCTTACTAAAATTTATAATACATGATTTTACCCATGTATCATTATGTTTGTCCATCAGCTTACTAAAATTTATAATACATGATTTTACCCATGTATTATTATGTTTGTCCATCAGCTTACTAAAATTTATAATACATGATTTTACCCATGTATTATTATGTTTGTCCATCAGCTTACTAAAATTTATAATACATGATTTTACCCATGTATTATTAAAGACTTAGAATTTGTGAACATAGAAGTAAATAATTTCCAATAATATGTATTTTTTCTGGAACAGGTAGTTACTATAAGTGGTGTCACACTTGAACATGGGACACCACCACCAGCCTATGATACTATTATGAAGAAAGACCAACAGTTTAAGTATGACCAGAACCCTCCACCATATGACGATGCAATATTATGCCAAAACTATCCAACTGTCCACAGTCTGGGTATCCACACATCTTCATTTCTAAACACATCACAGTATCCAACATCAATAGCACCAACGTAAACCTTGCTTGTGAACCATGAAATTTAAAATGTGTAAGTAAAATTATGTAGAGAACTTAACTGAGTGGCTCCAGTCAGTAGTCTTATAACATTTTCATGAAATGAACTGGGTGTAGATGTGATTTAGGTGTGTGGTGTTTAATATAGGAGATGTGACATGTCTTCACACCACAAGCTACAAACAGTGAAAGGTCAAGTCAGTCACAGAACTGTGACAATCGTGTTCAAGCTGTTGTTTGCATTTTAACTGTATTCAGATATGTTCCTATTTTAGGTGGGAAAAGCAGTGTTTAAAGAAAAAAAAGGTTACACCTATTTTAATTTTTTCAGACATTATTTGGGAGAAAATTCACATTTGTTTTTTATTACAATAATATGTGAACAGATATTCACCAAGCAACTCTACCACACAGCAGATGACAATATTAGCTGTTATTTGTTTATGGTTATAAATGCTTTCCAAACCCATTGTGTCGTTTGCAGTAAACAAGTAATTTTTTGCAGAAACAAATATTTCAAAAGTGATTTCTTAAAGCATTAAGTATATGTATAATATATACTCACATAACAAAACTTAAATACAATATAAGTTCATGTTCTGTAAACATATTCAACAGCAGTACAATCATCTTCTTGTTCCCTTTATATGTGAGATAAAATTTTATTAACTTTATTATCATCAAAATCCAACAGCTGCTGAACAACAAGGACAAGATAATAAGATATTTACATTTCTGAAACTTACTATTATACCTTGGAATTAAAACGATTCCACACTATTCAATTTAGAAGTAACAAAATGACCTAACTATAAAGAGGTTGTTGTTCATTGTTACTACGCACAAAGTGACATAAGGGACTATCTGCACTCTGCCTACCACGGGCATTGAAACCTAGTTTTTAGCAGTACAAGTCTGGAGACGTACCACTGTGCCATTGGGGGCACTGTAATTTAAAAATCACAAGATTAAATATGATAACCCTGATAGGAATCAAGTAACCCTGAGGTTAAACTGAACTGTGAATCTTTCTTCTTGAACTAAACAAATTTTAAGCCTGCAATTAGGTATGATCCAACATCTCAAGGATAAACAGAACCATAACATTTAGAACTTGACAGTTCTTTTCCCCTTGAGTGTAAGGAAGGTTTCTTGTGTGATATTCAATAGAACATTATAATCTTGCATCTACTAAAAAACTTTCACATATAATAACAATTTCTTATGGATTCTACAGAAATTAGTTTGTTATCAAAACACATCAGATACAAAACCTTACCATAAAATATGAGAATACTATCCAGACTTATATAGTTTGGTAAACACACTTCTTCCATCAGATACAAAACCTTACCATAAAATATGAGAATACTATCCAGACTTATATATGTTTTAAATTGTCAAACACACTTCTTCCATCAGATACAAAACCTTACCATAAAATATGAGAATACTATCCAGACTTATATATGTTTTAAATTGTCAAACACACTTCTTCCATCAGATACAAAACCTTACCATAAAATATGAGAATACTATCCAGACTTATATATGTTTTAAATTGTCAAACACACTTCTTCCATCAGATACAAAACCTTACCATAAAATATGAGAATACTATCCAGACTTATATATGTTTTAAATTGTCAAACACACTTCTTCCATCAGATACAAAACCTTACCATAAAATATGAGAATACTATCCAGACTTATATATGTTTTAAATTGTCAAACACACTTCTTCCATCAGATACAAAACCTTACCATAAAATATGAGAATACTATCCAGACTTATATATGTTTTAAATTGTCCAATACAGAAGTTTGCAAACAGATGGCTCACCAGAGAAACTAGTGACTAAATATTTATCAATCAAACTTACTCTAATTACAAACCTTCTCTTCACAAAGTTCAAAGATAATCAGTTTTATATTAATAAAACCCCAAATTAAGCTTATATTAATGGCTCTGTGTGTGTGTAGACATATATACAAAAATAACAAATGTTTCTTTAGCCTAATAATTAAGTAAATAATTAGTAAGTTTCACCTTTCCTTACTTGTATACTTAAGCACAGTGCTTGTAAGTCAGTGATTTGTTTTCATAAAATAAGCTAATCTTTCAGTACTGGAAATTGTACAAAAATACCTAACATGCATGTTGTTCATGTAAATGGAAAAATAACACCAGCACCAACAGTGGTGACATTTTCACAACCTGTAAAGTACAAGTGACCTAGAAATGACAAACATTTAACAATGGTTATGAGAAAACAGTGTAGTTAGTTATGATGAAATACTGTTCTGTACTTTATAGTATTAAAGACTTTCTTAAACATGCAGTTATTCATGCATCAAATACTTTAATTTCAGCAACAACTTACAAAATATTTTGATAGGCAAATTGTCCAGTACCAGACATTATTTCTAACTCATTTATAAAGAGATTTCTCTTACTGGAATGAATGAAATTCACAAGTAAACAAACTTGAAATGTGGATTCTCAGCCCAACCCTTGAAATATGTGTTTTATATCAAGAATAACATCTCATATTATTTCCTTCACAATTATTTTAATAAGCAATTTTATTTTAGAAAAATAATTTCTTCATATAAACAGCATGGATATTATGATTTCCAAAAACTAACAATATTTCAAATACAGTTTGGTCATTCATTTAGCATTCAAAGTAACAGAATTCATTATTATATACTGCACAATTTTTGATGCTATATAACAATATCATAGCATGCAACAATTTATATTGTATTATTTCACGATCCCTTAACTGTTTGAATCAACGCTTCCATTTGGTCCCACTGTTCACGAGTCACACTAAGAAGGCTATTAAATTCTCCTGCTAGAAAAGGAAGTTCCCCACCATCTAGTCGTATGACCTGCAGGATTAGAACACAATGTTTACTGTTCTGGGACAATTAGACCTGCAGTTTAATGTCAAATTTCAAAATTATGGAAATAAATACACTATACCTGATGTATTTTCTAAAATACTTTGTTATTAATTACTTTAACTTCATTTTGATTTAGAGATAGTAGAAACAAAGAGACCGAAAATGTCTACTCTTAATGATGTGGTGCCAGTTACCCATTAATCAAGGTCTACTGTACAAACTGACACTTTACCATGGGCATTTTATGGCAAAAATTAAAACTATTTGTTTTTTTTTTAAAAAAACAAAACCTGCATAAATGTTCTCAACTTTGAACAGTAATTAGGCTATAATTTACATTTAATAACAGAACAAATGAAATAATTTCGTATTTTTTGATATAGGTTTATAGTTAATTTGACATCTATCACTAAAGCTAAAAAACTTGGCACTGAGAGGCTTGTTTTAAGGTCAAAAAGGTTATGCTAAACATGCTCTAATTTTAATTTTCATACCATCAAAAGAAACATGTCAGATAATTTTCAAGTCGATAACCTTTAAAGAAACGAAGTCAGCATTGAGAATAACACTGAGATATGTTTTATACACATGCACAAATTTTGTACTTTATGGCAATAAAACGATATAATAATTACAATATAATCTAATACTTACGTTATTCAGGTGTTGTACAATAAACGTTATAGTAATTACAATATAATCTAACACTTAAATTATTCAGGTGTTGTACACCAAATGTTACAGTAATTACAATATAATCTAACACTTAAATTATTCAGGTGTTGTACACCAAATGTTACAGTAATTACAATATAATCTAACACTTAAATTATTCAGGTGTTGTACACCAAATGTTATAGTAATTACAATATAATCTATTTTTAAATTATTCAAGTGTTGTACACCAAATGTTATAGTAATTACTATAATTTTAAATTATTCAAGTGTTGTACACCAAATGTTATAGTAATTACAATATAATCTAGTGTTGTACACAAATGTTATAGTAATTATAATCTCAGGTGTTGTACACCAAATGTTATAGTAATTACAGTATAATCTAACACTTAAATTATTCAGGTGTTGTACACCAAATGTTATAGTAATTACAGTATAATCTATTTTTAAATTATTCAGGTGTTGTACACCAAATGTTATAGTAATTACAGTATAATCTAACACTTAAATTATTCAAGTGTTGTACACCAAATGTTCTTTTCAATGGCTCAAATGCAGAGATGCCAACTATTTCAAATGACTGAGTGTAATGATTGTAGACAGAGCCCGTACAGATATCGTACAACCACTGGATACAGTTTTGAGTCACCCATGTCTGTGGATCCCTCTGTGGCTAAACTGTAAACACTGTTAGTAAGTATACTTGAAATCATTTTGTCATCTTCACAACCCAACATTTGTACAATGGCTGTAGTTTTGGTTCTAACACAGCCATATTTTTTCGCTATATCAGAGACTAGGAACAGTTTTCTGAATAGATGTCCTGCATGATTGGCTACAGCTAGAGGTAAATTATGAGCAATGACGAATTACATGAACATCACTTCTGCATTTATGGTTTCATATTCTGAATTCTTACACATAAATGTCGTTATCTGCATCGTTTTTGTCTTCACCTCAGCTTTTTTATGGTGAGATGACGATTTTGTATGTCTGGAACAATCGTTTATCCTGCCATGTGCCACAGAAAAATTGATGTGACAAACTGTACAAAACACATGACTGTCACTGACTTTTGATGCAATGACTGGATATTTTGCACTATACTCTTTCCTAAATTTTTGATTCACAGTTTTAGTCCTTTTAGATTTGCCAGAAACAAGAAAATCTGGTGAACGAGGCCTCTCTTTTTCCATCTTGAAAACGATCTCATTGGTGTTTCTATGCCGCTTAGGAAATGAGAAATACCCATCTATGCGAGCACTGACTGGCTGACAAGCACTGATGAGGTAACCATGGATTCCCCCACGTTCCCAGGACGGAGAAGCACTGCACTAAAACTATTGTTAGACGTCGGAGATACAAATATTTTTATTACTTCAAGCACAAACGTGATTATCGCAAGTAGCCATTTGGACTATGTCTTTTATTTATTATTAAAATTTATTTGTATCTCACTAGAAATTTTCTTTTCACCCTTTTCAAGTCCTGGGGAACAATTTATCACTTTATTGTATTGGCCAAAATAATATATAATAATTTGGGAGTTGCAACAAGTTGTAATGTATACACCAAAATCATAATGATTATGCTCAAATTGTAATGGTTGGCATCTCTGCAAATGTTGTCAGATTATGTTTTAGAAACAGGTCCTGAAAGTCAAGTTATTAATGTTTGATCAGTATTTTTAACTGTGATTAGTTGTTATGTCATCTATTTTTTAAATCCACAAATTTGATGTTTTACAAAGCATATTGAACGGTAATGGGATGGAATGACTATGGATACGTAATTCTTCTCTCTTACCACAACTTGTATAACAATCACTAGGCAACAAGTATGTCGAGTTACAGTCATGTCTACAGGCAGAAATAATTCAGAAATAAACTAATGTAACCAAACTTTGTTCTTCCAGAGTGTTGAGATACCTAATGTTAAAGGTTCAAGAACAAACTAAATACACTTTTCATTTTTGAAGCATACAAGTTGAAAATAAACAACAAATATGAATAAAAAACTATTTGTTAGATTACTTTTACAGATACAGATGGGAAATTAAATACATTTAATGAAACAAAGAATTACTTTAGATAGCCTAAAGGCAGTATTTCTACTTGAGAGTATTTCACTTAATATAAATTATATTATAAAGACAACTAAAACATCTGTTTTGATGCATTATTTATAGCACAAGACACAAAGTTAAACAACCTCCTACTGCCATATCATACACTTGACACAAAAGTAAAATTTAGATATCCTGAACAAATTACAAATATTAAGTTTACAGGAGTAGAATGTAAATAAAGATTAATTTATTAATTACAATAGCAATTACTGACAGTTGTGTCAAATTCTTATTAGCACAATAAAACTACTTACTAATGTCAAAAGTAAGTATTTAAGGATAAAACAGATTTACTACAGCTATGGTTGAGAATGGTGAACAAAGGCTAGAAAGAAAATAATGTTGCACTATAGAAATAAGTCAGACTAAGAAACATTATGTTTCTGGGGTAACAAAGAGCAAGAAGAAAGTGTGTAGATGTTTTTAAAGAGAAAAATAAGGATTAAGATATATATGTGTTTATGAAGAAGTACTGTCATAATGTGTATCTCTAATGGATAAGTAAGGGTTAAGATGTATATGTGTTTATGAAGAAGTACTGTTACAATGTGTATTTCTAAGGGACAAGTAAGGGTTAAGATGTATATGTGTTTATGAAAAAGTACTGTTACAATGTGTATTTCTAATGGATAAGTATTTCTAAGGGTTAAGATGTATATGTGTTTATGAAGAAGTACTGTTACAATGTGTATTTCTAATGGATAAATAAGTGTTAAGATGTATATGTGTTTATGAAGAAGTACTGTTACAATGTGTATTTCTAATGGATAAGTAAGGGTTAAGATGTATATGTGTTTATGAAGAAGTACTGTTACAATGTGTATTTCTAATGGATAAGTAAGGGTTAAGATGTATATGTGTTTATGAAGAAGTACTGTTACAATGTGTATTTCTAAGGGATAAGTAAGGGTTAAGATGTATATGTGTTTATGAAGAAGTACTGTTACAATGTGTATTTCTAATGGATAAGTAAGGGTTAAGATGTATATGTGTTTATGAAGTACTGTTACAATGTGTATTTCTAATGGATAAGTAAGGGTTAAGATGTATATGTGTTTATGAAGAAGTACTGTTACAATGTGTATTTCTAATGGATAAGTAAGGGTTAAGATGTATATGTGTTTATGAGAAAGTACTGTTACAATGTGTATTTCTAATGGATAAGTAAGGGTTAAGATGTATATGTGTTTATGAAGAAGTACTGTTACAATGTGTATTTCTAATGGATAAGTAAGGGTTAAGATGTATATGTGTTTATGAAGAAGTACTGTTACAATGTGTATTTCTAATGGATAAGTAAGGGTTAAGATGTATATGTGTTTATGAAGAAGTACTGTTACAATGTGTATTTCTAATGGATAAGTAAGGGTTAAGATGTATATGTGTTTATGAAGAAGTACTGTTACAATGTGTATTTCTAATGGATAAGTAAGGGTTAAGATGTATATGTGTTTATGAAGAAGTACTGTTACAATGTGTATTTCTAATGGATAAGTAAGGGTTAAGATGTATATGTGTTTATGAAGAAGTACTGTTACAATGTGTATTTCTAATGGATAAGTAAGGGTTAAGATGTATATGTGTTTATGAAGAAGTACTGTTACAATGTGTATTTCTAATGGATAAGTAAGGGTTAAGATGTATATGTGTTTATGAAGAAGTACTGTTACAATGTGTATTTCTAATGGATAAGTAAGGGTTAAGATGTATATGTGTTTATGAAGAAGTACTGTTACAATGTGTATTTCTAATGGATAAGTAAGGGTTAAGATGTATATGTGTTTATGAAGAAGTACTGTTACAATGTGTATTTCTAATGGATAAGTAAGGGTTAAGATGTATATGTGTTTATGAAGAAGTACTGTTACAATGTGTATTTCTAATGGATAAGTAAGGGTTAAGATGTATATGTGTTTATGAAGAAGTACTGTTACAATGTGTATTTCTAATGGATAAGTAAGGGTTAAGATGCATATGTGTTTATGAAAAGTACTGTTACAATGTGTATTTCTAATGGATAAGTAAGGGTTAAGATGTATATGTGTTTATGAAGAAGTACTGTTACAATGTGTATTTCTAAGGGACAAGTAAGGGTTAAGATGTATATGTGTTTATGAAGAAGTACTGTTACAATGTGCATTTCTAAGGGATAAGTAAGGGTTAAGATGTATATGTGTTTATGAAGAAGTACTGTTACAATGTGCATTTCTAAGGGATAAGTAAGGGTTAAGATGCATATGTGTTTATGAAGAAGTACTGTTACAATGTGTATTTCTAAGGGATAAGTAAGGGTTAAGATGTATATGTGTTTATGAAGAAGTACTGTTACAATGTGCATTTCTAAGGGATAAGTAAGCGTTAAGATGTATATGTGTTTATGAAGAAGTACTGTTACAATGTGTATTTCTAATGGATAAGTAAGGGTTAAGATGTATATGTGTTTATGAAGAAGTACTGTTACAATGTGTATTTCTAAGGGACAAGTAAGGGTTAAGATGTATATGTGTTTATGAAAAAGTACTGTTACAATGTGTATTTCTAAGAGACAAGTAAGGGTTAAGATGTATATGTGTTTATGAAGAAGTACTGTTACAATGTGTATTTCTAATGGATAAGTAAGAATTAAGATGTATATGTGTTTATGAAGAAGTACTGTTACAATGTGTATTTCTAAGGGATAGGTAAGGGTTAAGATGTATATGTGTTTATGACGAAATACTGTTACAATGTGTATTTCTAAGGGACAAATAAAGATTAAGATGTATATGTGTTTATGAAGAAGTACTGTTACAATGTGTATTTCTAAGGGATAAGTAAGGGTTAAGATGTATATGTGTTTATGAAGAAGTACTGTTACAATGTGTATTTCTAAGAGACAAGTAAGGGTTAAGATGTATATGTGTTTATGAAGAAGTACTGTTACAATGTGTATTTCTAAGGGATAAGTAAGGGTTAAGATGTATATGTGTTTATGAAGAAGTACTGTTACAATGTGTATTTCTAAGGGATAAGTAAGGGTTAAGATGTATATGTGTTTATGAAGAAGTACTGTTACAATGTGTATTTCTAAGGGATAAGTAAGGGTTAAGATGTATATGTGTTTATGAAGAAGTACTGTTACAATGTGTATTTCTAATGGATAAGTAAGGGTTAAGATGTATATGTGTTTATGAAGAAGTACTGTTACAATGTGTATTTCTAAGGGATAAGTAAGGGTTAAGATGTATATGTGTTTATGAAGAAGTACTGTTACAATGTGTATTTCTAATGGATAAGTAAGGGTTAAGATGTATATGTGTTTATGAAGAAGTACTGTTACAATGTGTATTTCTAATGGATAAGTAAGGGTTAAGATGTATATGTGTTTATGAAGAAGTACTGTTACAATGTGTATTTCTAATGGATAAGTAAGGGTTAAGATGTATATGTGTTTATGAAGAAGTACTGTTACAATGTGTATTTCTAATGGATAAGTAAGGGTTAAGATGTATATGTGTTTATGAAGAAGTACTGTTACAATGTGTATTTCTAAGGGACAAGTAAGGGTTAAGATGTATATGTGTTTATGAAGAAGTACTGTTACAATGTGTATTTCTAAGGGATAAGTAAGGGTTAAGATGTATATGTGTTTATGAAGAAGTACTGTTACAATGTGTATTTCTAAGGGATAAGTAAGGGTTAAGATGTATATGTGTTTATGAAGAAGTACTGTTACAATGTGTATTTCTAAGGGATAAGTAAGGGTTAAGATGTATATGTGTTTATGAAGAAGTACTGTTACAATGTGTATTTCTAAGGACAAGTAAGGGTTAAGATGTATATGTGTTTATGAAGAAGTACTGTTACAATGTGTATTTCTAAGAGACAAGTAAGGGTTAAGATGTATATGTGTTTATGAAGAAGTACTGTTACAATGTGTATTTCTAATGGATAAGTAAGGGTTAAGATGTATATGTGTTTATGAAGAAGTACTGTTACAATGTGTATTTCTAAGGGATAAGTAAGGGTTAAGATGTATATGTGTTTATGAAGAAGTACTGTTACAATGTGTATTTCTAAGGGACAAATAAAGATTAAGATGTATATGTGTTTATGACGAAGTACTGTTACAATGTGTATTTCTAAGAGACAAGTAAGGGTTAGGATGTATATCTGTTTATGAAGAAGTACTGTTACAATGTGTATTTCTAAGAGACAAATAAAGGTTAAGATGTATATGTGTTTATGAAGAAGTACTGTTACAATGTGTATTTCTAAGGGATAAGTAAGGGTTAAAATGTATATGTGTTTATGAAGAAGTACTGTTACAATGTGTATTTCTAAGAGACAAGTAAGGGTTAAGATGTATATGTGTTTATGAAGAAGTACTATCATAATGTGTATTTCTAAGGGATAAGTAAGGGTTAAGATGTATATGTGTTTATGAAGAAGTACTGTCATAATGTGTATTTCTAAGAGACAAGTAAGGGTTAAAATGTATATGTGTTTATGAAGAAGTACTGTTACAATGTGTATTTCTAAGAGATAAGTAAGGGTTAAGATGTATATGTGTTTATGAAGTACTGTTACAATGTGTATTTCTAAGAGATAAGTAAGGGTTAAGATGTATATGTGTTTATGAAGAAGTACTGTTACAATGTGTATTTGTAAGAGACAAGTAAGGGTTAAGATGTAT
Organism: Tachypleus tridentatus; assembly: GCF_004210375.1. Taxonomy (NCBI): domain Eukaryota; kingdom Metazoa; phylum Arthropoda; class Merostomata; order Xiphosura; family Limulidae; genus Tachypleus; species Tachypleus tridentatus. Next base: position 16,761,800 of record NC_134835.1, read on the forward strand.
ATGTGTTTATGAAGAAGTACTGTTACAATGTGTATTTCTAAGAGACAAGTAAGGGTTAAGATGTATATGTGTTTATGAAGAAGTACTGTCATAATGTGTATTTCTAAGGGATAACTAAGGGTTAAGATGTATATGTGTTTATGAAGAAGTACTGTTACAATGTGTATTTGTAAGGGATAAATAAGGGTTAAGATGTATATGTGTTTATGAAGAAGTACTGTTACAATGTGTATTTGTAAGGGAAAAGTAAAGGTTAAGATATATATGTGTTTATGAAGAAGTACTGTTACAATGTGTATTTCTAAGGGATAAGTAAGGGTTAAAATGTATGTGTTTATGAAGAAGTACTGTCATAATGTGTATTTCTAAGGGATAAATAAGGGTTAAGATGTATATGTGTTTATGAAGAAGTACTGTTACAATGTGTATTTCTAAGAGACAAGTAAGGGTTAGGATGTATATCTGTTTATGAAGAAGTACTGTTACAATGTGTATTTCTAAGAGACAAATAAAGGTTAAGATGTATATGTGTTTATGAAGAAGTACTGTTACAATGTGTATTTCTAAGGGATAAGTAAGGGTTAAGATGTATATGTGTTTATGAAGAAGTACTGTTACAATGTGTATTTCTAATGGATAAGTAAGGGTTAAGATGTATATGTGTTTATGAAGAAGTACTGTTACAATGTGTATTTCTAAGGGATAAGTAAGGGTTAAAATGTATGTGTTTATGAAGAAGTACTGTCATAATGTGTATTTCTAAGAGACAAGTAGGGTTAGGATGTATATCTGTTGATGAAGAAGTACTGTTACAATGTGTATTTCTAAGAGACAAGTAAGGGTTAAAATGTATATGTGTTTATGAAGAAGTACTGTTACAATGTGTATTTCTAAGAGACAAGTAAGGGTTAAGATGTATATGTGTTTATGAAGAAGTACTGTTACAATGTGTATTTCTAAGGGACAAGTAAGGGTTAAGATGTTAATGTGTTTATGAAGAAGTACTGTTACAATGTGTATTTCTAATGGATAAGTAAGGGTTAAGATGTATATGTGTTTATGAAGAAGTACTGTTACAATGTGTATTTCTAAGGGATAAGTAAGGGTTAAGATGTATATGTGTTTATGAAGAAGTACTGTTACAATGTGTATTTCTAAGGGACAAATAAGGATTAAGATATATATGTGTTTATGACGAAGTACTGTTACAATGTGTATTTCTAAGAGACAAGTAAGGGTTAGGATGTATATCTGTTTATGAAGAAGTACTGTTACAATGTGTATTTCTAAGAGACAAATAAAGGTTAAGATGTATATGTGTTTATGAAGAAGTACTGTTACAATGTGTATTTCTAAGGGATAAGTAAGGGTTAAAATGTATATGTGTTTATGAAGAAGTACTGTTACAATGTGTATTTCTAAGAGACAAGTAAGGGTTAAGATGTATATGTGTTTATGAAGAAGTACTGTCATAATGTGTATTTCTAAGGGATAAGTAAGGGTTAAGATGTATATGTGTTTATGAAGAAGTACTGTTACAATGTGTATTTCTAAGGGATAAATAAGGGTTAAGATGTATATGTGTTTATGAAGAAGTACTGTTACAATGTGTATTTCTAAGGGAAAAGTAAGGGTTAAGATATATATGTGTTTATGAAGAAGTACTGTTACAATGTGTATTTCTAAGGGATAAGTAAGGGTTAAAATGTATGTGTTTATGAAGAAGCACTGTCATAATGTGTATTTCTAAGGGATAAATAAGGATTAAGATGTATATGTGTTTATGACGAAGTACTGTTACAATGTCTATTTCTAAGAGACAAGTAAGGGTTAGGATGTATATCTGTTTATGAAGAAGTACTGTTACAATGTGTATTTCTAACAGACAAATAAAGGTTAAGATGCATATGTGTTTATGAAGAAGTACTGTTACAATGTGTATTTCTAAGGGATAAGTAAGGGTTAAGATGTATATGTGTTTATGAAGAAGTACTGTTACAATGTGTATTTCTAATGGATAAGTAAGGGTTAAGATGTATATGTGTTTATGAAGAAGTACTGTTACAATGTGTATTTCTAAGGGATAAGTAAGGGTTAAAATGTATGTGTTTATGAAGAAGTACTGTCATAATGTGTATTTCTAAGAGACAAGTAGGGTTAGGATGTATATCTGTTGATGAAGAAGTACTGTTACAATGTGTATTTCTAAGAGACAAGTAAGGGTTAAAATGTATATGTGTTTATGAAGAAGTACTGTTACAATGTGTATTTCTAAGAGACAAGTAAGGGTTAAGATGTATATGTGTTTATGAAGAAGTACTGTCATAATGTGTATTTCTAAGGGTTAAGATGTTAATGTGTTTATAAAGAAGTACTGTTACAATGTGTATTTCTAATGGATAAGTAAGAATTAAGATGTATATGTGTTTATGAAGAAGTACTGTTACAATGTGTATTTCTAAGGGATAGGTAAGGGTTAAGATGTATATGTGTTTATGACGAAGTACTGTTACAATGTGTATTTCTAAGGGACAAATAAGGATTAAGATGTATATGTGTTTATGAAGAAGTACTGTTACAATGTGTATTTCTAAGAGACAAGTAAGGGTTAAGATGTATATGTGTTTATGAAGAAGTACTGTTACAATGTGTATTTCTAAGAGACAAATAAAGGTTAAGATGTATATGTGTTTATGAAGAAGTACTGTTACAATGTGTATTTCTAAGGGATAAGTAAGGGTTAAAATGTATATGTGTTTATGAAGAAGTACTGTTACAATGTGTATTTCTAAGAGACAAGTAAGGGTTAAGATGTATATGTGTTTATGAAGAAGTACTGTCATAATGTGTATTTCTAAGGGATAAGTAAGGGTTAAGATGTATATGTGTTTATGAAGAAGTACTGTCATAATGTGTATTTCTAAGGGATAAATAAGGATTAAGATGTATATGTGTTTATGAAGAAGTACTGTTACAATGTGTATTTCTAAGGGAAAAGTAAGGGTTAAGATATATATGTGTTTATGAAGAAGTACTGTTACAATGTGTATTTCTAATGGATAAGTAAGGGTTAAGATGTATATGTGTTTATGAAGAAGTACTGTTACAATGTGTATTTCTAAGGGATAAGTAAGGGTTAAGATGTATATGTGTTTATGAAGAAGTACTGTTACAATGTGTATTTCTAAGGGATAAGTAAGGGTTAAAATGTATATGTGTTTATGAAGAAGTACTGTCATAATGTGTATTTCTAAGAGACAAGTAAGGGTTAAAATGTATATGTGTTTATGAAGAAGTACTGTTACAATGTGTATTTCTAAGAGACAAGTAAGGGTTAAGATGTATATGTGTTTATGAAGAAGTACTGTTACAATGTGTATTTCTAAGAGACAAGTAAGGGTTAAGATGTATATGTGTTTATGAAGAAGTACTGTTACAATGTGTATTTCTAAGAGACAAGTAAGGGTTAAAATGTATATGTGTTTATGAAGAAGTACTGTTACAATGTGTATTTCTAAGAGACAAGTAAGGGTTAAGATGTATATGTGTTTATGAAGAAGTACTGTTACAATGTGTATTTCTAAGGGATAAGTAAGGGTTAAGATGTATATGTGTTTATGAAGAAGTACTGTTACAATGTGTATTTCTAAGAGATAAGTAAGGGTTAAGATGTATATGTGTTTATGAAGAAGTACTGTTACAATGTGTATTTCTAAGGGATAAGTAAGGGTTAAGATGTATATGTGTTTATGAAGAAGTACTGTTACAATGTGTATTTCTAAGGGACAAGTAAGGGTTAAGATGTATATGTGTTTATGAAGAAGTACTGTTACAATGTGTATTTCTAAGAGACAAGTAAGGGTTAAGATGTATATGTGTTTATGAAGAAGTACTGTTACAATGTGTATTTCTAAGAGACAAGTAAGGGTTAAGATGTATATGTGTTTATGAAGAAGTACTGTTACAATGTGTATTTCTAAGAGACAAGTAAGGGTTAAGATGTATATGTGTTTATGAAGAAGTACTGTTACAATGTGTATTTCTAAGAGATAAGTAAGGGTTAAGATGTATATGTGTTTATGAAGAAGTACTGTTACAATGTGTATTTGTAAGGGATAAATAAGGGTTAAGATGTATATGTGTTTATGAAGAAGTACTGTTACAATGTGTATTTCTAAGAGACAAGTAAGGGTTAAGATGTATATGTGTTTATGAAGAAGTACTGTTACAATGTGTATTTCTAAGGGATAAGTAAGGGTTAAGATGTATATGTGTTTATGAAGAAGTACTGTTACAATGTGTATTTCTAAAGAGATAAGTAAGGGTTAAGATGTATATGTGTTTATGAAGAAGTACTGTTACAATGTGTATTTCTAAGAGATAAGTAAGGGTTAAGATGTATATGTGTTTATGAAGTACTGTTACAATGTGTATTTCTAAGAGATAAGTAAGGGTTAAGATGTATATGTGTTTATGAAGAAGTACTGTTACAATGTGTATTTCTAAGAGACAAGTAAGGGTTAAGATGTATATGTGTTTATGAAGAAGTACTGTTACAATGTGTATTTCTAAGAGACAAGTAAGGGTTAAGATGTATATGTGTTTATGAAGAAGTACTGTCATAATGTGTATTTCTAAGGGATAAGTAAGGGTTAAGATGTATATGTGTTTATGAAGAAGTACTGTTACAATGTGTATTTCTAAGAGACAAGTAAGGGTTAAGATGTATATGTGTTTATGAAGAAGTACTGTCATAATGTGTATTTCTAAGGGATAAGTAAGGGTTAAGATGTATATGTGTTTATGAAGAAGTACTGTTACAATGTGTATTTCTAAGGGATAAATAAGGGTTAAGATGTATATGTGTTTATGAAGAAGTACTGTTACAATGTGTATTTCTAAGGGAAAAGTAAGGGTTAAGATATATATGTGTTTATGAAGAAGTACTGTTACAATGTGTATTTCTAAGGGATAAGTAAGGGTTAAGATGTATATGTGTTTATGAAGAAGTACTGTTACAATGTGTATTTCTAAGGGATAAGTAAGGGTTAAGATGTATATGTGTTTATGAAGAAGTACTGTTACAATGTGTATTTCTAAGAGATAAGTAAGGGTTAAGATGTATATGTGTTTATGAAGAAGTACTGTTACAATGTGTATTTCTAAGAGACAAATAAGGGTTAAGATGTATATGTGTTTATGAAGAAGTACTGTTACAATGTGTATTTCTAAGGGATAAGTAAGGGTTAAGATGTATATGTGTTTATGAAGAAGTACTGTTACAATGTGTATTTCTAATGGATAAGTAAGGGTTAAGATGTATATGTGTTTATGAAGAAGTACTGTTACAATGTGTATTTCTAAGGGATAAGTAAGGGTTAAGATGTATATGTGTTTATGAAGAAGTACTGTTACAATGTGTATTTCTAAGAGACAAGTAAGGGTTAGGATGTATATCTGTTTATGAAGAAGTACTGTTACAATGTGTATTTCTAAGAGACAAGTAAGGGTTAAGATGTATATGTGTTTATGAAGAAGTACTGTTACAATGTGTATTTCTAAGAGACAAGTAAGGGTTAAGATGTATATGTGTTTATGAAGAAGTACTGTCATAATGTGTATTTCTCAAGTAAGGGTTAAGATGTATATGTGTTTATGAAGAAGTACTGTTACAATGTGTATTTCTAATGGATAAGTAAGGGTTAAGATGTATATGTGTTTATGAAGAAGTACTGTTACAATGTGTATTTCTAAGGGATAAGTAAGGGTTAAGATGTATATGTGTTTATGAAGAAGTACTGTTACAATGTGTATTTCTAAGGGACAAGTAAGGGTTAAGATGTATATGTGTTTATGAAGAAGTACTGTTACAATGTGTATTTCTAAGAGACAAGTAAGGGTTAAGATGTATATGTGTTTATGAAGAAGTACTGTTACAATGTGTATTTCTAAGAGACAAGTAAGGGTTAAGATGTATATGTGTTTATGAAGAAGTACTGTCATAATGTGTATTTCTAAGGGATAAGTAAGGGTTAAGATGTATATGTGTTTATGAAGAAGTACTGTTACAATGTGTATTTCTAAGGGATAAGTAAGGGTTAAGATGTATATGTGTTTATGAAGAAGTACTGTTACAATGTGTATTTCTAAGAGACAAGTAAGGGTTAAGATGTATATGTGTTTATGAAGAAGTACTGTTACAATGTGTATTTCTAAGAGACAAGTAAGGGTTAAGATGTATATTTGTTTATGAAGAAGTACTGTTACAATGTGTATTTCTAAGGGATAAGTAAGGGTTAAGATGTATATGTGTTTATGAAGTACTGTTACAATGTGTATTTCTAAGAGATAAGTAAGGGTTAAGATGTATATGTGTTTATGAAGAAGTACTGTTATAATGTGTATTTCTAAGAGACAAGTAAGGGTTAAGATGTATATGTGTTTATGAAGAAGTACTGTTACAATGTGTATTTCTAAGAGACAAGTAAGGGTTAAGATGTATATGTGTTTATGAAGAAGTACTGTTACAATGTGTATTTCTAAGAGACAAGTAAGGGTTAAGATGTATATGTGTTTATGAAGAAGTACTGTTACAATGTGTATTTCTAAGGGATAAGTAAGGGTTAAGATGTATATGTGTTTATGAAGAAGTACTGTTAGAATGTGTATTTCTAATGGATAAGTAAGGGTTAAGATGTATATGTGTTTATGAAGAAGTACTGTTACAATGTGTATTTCTAAGGGATAAGTAAGGGTTAAGATGTATATGTGTTTATGACGAAGTACTGTTACAATCTGTATTTCTAAGGGACAATTAAGGGTTAAGATGTATATGTGTTTATGAAGAAGTACTGTTACCATGTGTATTTCTAAGAGACAAATAAGGGTTAAGATATATATGTGTTTATGAAGAAGTACTGTTACAATGTGTATTTCTAAGAGACAAGTAAGGGTTAAAATGTATATGTGTTTATGAAGAAGTACTGTTACAATGTGTATTTCTAAGGGATAAGTAAGGGTTAAGATGTATATCTGTTTATGAAGAAGTACTGTTACAATGTGTATTTCTAAGAGAGAAATAAAGGTTAAGATGTATATGTGTTTATGAAGAAGTACTGTTACAATGTGTATTTCTAAGGGATAAGTAAGGGTTAAAATGTATATGTGTTTATGAAGAAGTACTGTTACAATGTGTATTTCTAAGAGACAAGTAAGGGTTAAGATGTATATGTGTTTATGAAGAAGTACTGTTACAATGTGTATTTCTAAGGGATAAGTAAGGGTTAAGATGTATATGTGTTTATGAAGAAGTACTGTTACAATGTGTATTTCTAAGAAACAAATAAGGGTTAAGATGTATATGTGTTTATGAAGAAGTACTGTTACAATGTGTATTTCTAAGGGATAAGTAAGGGTTAAGATGTATATGTGTTTATGAAGAAGTACTGTTACAATGTGTATTTCTAAGGGATAAGTAAGGGTTAAGATGTATATGTGTTTATGAAGAAGTACTGTTACAATGTGTATTTCTAAGGGATAAGTAAGGGTTAAGATGTATATGTGTTTATGAAGTACTGTTACAATGTGTATTTCTAAGAGATAAGTAAGGGTTAAGATGTATATGTGTTTATGAAGAAGTACTGTTACAATGTGTATTTCTAAAGACAAGTAAGGGTTAAGATGTATATGTGTTTATGAAGAAGTACTGTTACAATGTGTATTTCTAAGGGATAAGTAAGGGTTAAGATGTATATGTGTTTATGAAGAAGTACTGTTACAATGTGTATTTCTAAGGGAAAAGTAAGGGTTAAGATATATATGTGTTTATGAAGAAGTACTGTTACAATGTGTATTTCTAAGAGATAAGTAAGGGTTAAGATGTATATGTGTTTATGAAGAAGTACTGTTACAATGTGTATTTCTAAGGGATAAGTAAGGGTTAAGATGTATATGTGTTTATGAAGAAGTACTGTTACAATGTGTATTTCTAAGGGATAAGTAAGGGTTAAGATGTATATGTGTTTATGAAGAAGTACTGTTATAATGTGTATTTCTAAGAGACAAGTAGGGTTAAGATGTATATGTGTTTATGAAGAAGTACTGTTACAATGTGTATTTCTAAGAGACAAGTAAGGGTTAAGATGTATATGTGTTTATGAAGAAGTACTGTTACAATGTGTATTTCTAAGAGACAAGTAAGGGTTAAGATGTATATGTGTTTATGAAGAAGTACTGTTACAATGTGTATTTCTAAGGGATAAGTAAGGGTTAAGATGTATATGTGTTTATGAAGAAGTACTGTTACAATGTGTATTTCTAAGGAGAAGTAAGGGTTAAGATGTATATGTGTTTATGAAGAAGTACTGTTACAATGTGTATTTCTAAAGAAGTACTGTTACAATGTGGGTTAAGATGTATATGTGTTTATGAAGAAGTACTGTTACAATGTGTATTTCTAAGGGATAAGTAAGGGTTAAGATGTATATGTGTTTATGAAGAAGTACTGTTACAATGTGTATTTCTAAGAGATAAGTAAGGGTTAAGATGTATATGTGTTTATGAAGAAGTACTGTTACAATGTGTATTTCTAAGGGATAAGTAAGGGTTAAGATGTATATGTGTTTATGAAGAAGTACTGTTACAATGTGTATTTCTAAGAGATAAGTAAGGGTTAAGATGTATATGTGTTTATGAAGAAGTACTGTTACAATGTGTATTTCTAAGAGACAAGTAAGGGTTAAAATGTATATGTGTTTATGAAGAAGTACTGTTACAATGTGTATTTCTAAGAGACAAGTAAGGGTTAAGATGTATATGTGTTTATGAAGAAGTACTGTTACAATGTGTATTTCTAAGGGATAAGTAAGGGTTAAGATGTATATGTGTTTATGAAGAAGTACTGTTACAATGTGTATTTCTAAGGGATAAGTAAGGGTTAAGATGTATATGTGTTTATGAAGAAGTACTGTTACAATGTGTATTTCTAAGAGACAAGTAAGGGTTAGGATGTATATCTGTTTATGAGAAGTACTGTTACAATGTGTATTTCTAAGAGACAAGTAAGGGTTAAGATGTATATGTGTTTATGAAGAAGTACTGTTACAATGTGTATTTCTAAGGGATAAGTAAGGGTTAAGATGTATATGTGTTTATGAAGAAGTACTGTTACAATGTGTATTTCTAAGAGACAAGTAAGGGTTAAGATGTATATGTGTTTATGAAGAAGTACTGTTACAATGTGTATTTCTAAGGGATAAGTAAGGGTTAAGATGTATATTTGTTTATGAAGAAGTACTGTTACAATGTGTATTTCTAAGGGATAAGTAAGGGTTAAGATGTATATGTGTTTATGAAGTACTGTTACAATGTGTATTTCTAAGAGATAAGTAAGGGTTAAGATGTATATGTGTTTATGAAGAAGTACTGTTACAATGTGTATTTGTAAGAGACAAGTAAGAGTTAAGATGTATATGTGTTTATGAAGAAGTACTGTTACAATGTGTATTTCTAAGAGACAAGTAAGGGTTAAGATGTATATGTATTTATGAAGAAGTACTGTCATAATGTGTATTTCTAAGGGATAACTAAGGGTTAAGATGTATATGTGTTTATGAAGAAGTACTGTTACAATGTGTATTTGTAAGGGATAAATAAGGGTTAAGATGTATATGTGTTTATGAAGAAGTACTGTTACAATGTGTATTTCTAAGGGAAAAGTAAGGGTTAAGATATATATGTGTTTATGAAGAAGTACTGTTACAATGTGTATTTCTAAGGGATAAGTAAGGGTTAAGATGTATATGTGTTTATGAAGAAGTACTGTTACAATGTGTATTTCTAAGGGATAAATAAGGGTTAAGATGTATATGTGTTTATGAAGAAGTACTGTTACAATGTGTATTTCTAAGGGATAAAGTAAGGGTTAAAATGTATATGTGTTTATGAAGAAGTACTGTTACAATGTGTATTTCTAATGGACAAGTAAGGGTTAAGATGTATATGTGTTTATGAAGAAGTACTGTTACAATGTGTATTTCTAAGGGATAAGTAAGGGTTAAGATGTATATGTGTTTATGAAGAAGTACTGTTACAATGTGTATTTCTAAGAGATAAGTAAGGGTTAAGATGTATATGTGTTTATGAAGAAGTACTGTTACAATGTGTATTTCTAAGAGATAAGTAAGGGTTAAGATGTATATGTGTTTATGAAGAAGTACTGTTACAATGTGTATTTCTAAGAGATAAGTAAGGGTTAAGATGTATATGTGTTTATGAAGAAGTACTGTTAGAATGTGTATTTCTAAGAGATAAGTAAGGGTTAAGATGTATATGTGTTTATGAAGAAGTACTGTTACAATGTGTATTTCTAAGGGATAAGTAAGGGTTAAGATGTATATGTGTTTATGAAGAAGTACTGTTACAATGTGTATTTCTAAGAGACAAGTAAGGGTTAAGATGTATATGTGTTTATGAAGAAGTACTGTCATAATGTGTATTTCTAAGAGACAAGTAAGGGTTAAGATGTATATGTGTTTATGAAGAAGTACTGTTACAATGTGTATTTCTAAGGGATAAGTAAGGGTTAAGATGTATATGTGTTTATGAAGAAGTACTGTTACAATGTGTATTTCTAAGGGATAAGTAAGGGTTAAGATGTATATGTGTTTATGAAGTACTGTTACAATGTGTATTTCTAAGAGATAAGTAAGGGTTAAGATGTATATGTGTTTATGAAGAAGTACTGTTACAATGTGTATTTCTAAGGGACAAGTAAGGGTTAAGATGTATATGTGTTTATGAAGAAGTACTGTTACAATGTGTATTTCTAAGGGATAAGTAAGGGTTAAGATGTATATGTGTTTATGAAGAAGTACTGTTACAATGTGTATTTCTAAGGGATAAGTAAGGGTTAAGATGTATATGTGTTTATGAAGAAGTACTGTTACAATGTGTATTTCTAAGGGATAAGTAAGGGTTAAGATGTATATGTGTTTATGAAGAAGTACTGTTACAATGTGTATTTCTAAGAGACAAGTAAGGGTTAAGATGTATATGTGTTTATGAAGAAGTACTGTCATAATGTGTATTTCTAAGGGATAAGTAAGGGTTAAGATGTATATGTGTTTATGAAGAAGTACTGTTACAATGTGTATTTCTAATGGATAAGTAAGGGTTAAGATGTATATGTGTTTATGAAGAAGTACTGTTACAATGTGTATTTCTAAGGGATAAGTAAGGGTTAAGATGTATATGTGTTTATGAAGAAGTACTGTTACAATGTGTATTTCTAAGGGATAGGTAAGGGTTAAGATGTATATGTGTTTATGAAGAAGTACTGTTACAATGTGTATTTCTAAGAGACAAGTAAGGGTTAAGATGTATATGTGTTTATGAAGAAGTACTGTTACAATGTGTATTTCTAAGAGACAAGTAAGGGTTAAGATGTATATGTGTTTATGAAGAAGTACTGTTACAATGTGTATTTCTAAGAGACAAGTAAGGGTTAAGATGTATATGTGTTTATGAAGAAGTACTGTTACAATGTGTATTTCTAAGAGACAAGTAAGGGTTAAGATGTATATGTGTTTATGAAGAAGTACTGTTACAATGTGTATTTCTAAGAGATAAGTAAGGGTTAAGATGTATATGTGTTTATGAAGAAGTACTGTTACAATGTGTATTTCTAAGAGACAAGTAAGGGTTAAGATGTATATGTGTTTATGAAGAAGTACTGTTACAATGTGTATTTCTAAGAGACAAATAAGGGTTAAGATGTATATGTGTTTATGAAGAAGTACTGTTACAATGTGTATTTGTAAGAGACAAGTAAGGGTTGAGATGTATATGTGTTTATGAAGAAGTACTGTTACAATGTGTATTTCTAATGGATAAGTAAGGGTTAAGATGTATATGTGTTTATGAAGAAGTACTGTTACAATGTGTATTTCTAAGGGATAAGTAAGGGTTAAGATGTATATGTGTTTATGAAGAAGTACTGTTACAATGTGTATTTCTAAGAGACAAGTAAGGGTTAAGATGTATATGTGTTTATGAAGAAGTACTGTTACAATGTGTATTTCTAAGAGACAAGTAAGGGTTAAGATGTATATGTGTTTATGAAGAAGTACTGTTACAATGTGTATTTCTAAGAGACAAGTAAGGGTTAAGATGTATATGTGTTTATGAAGAAGTACTGTTACAATGTGTATTTGTAAGAGACAAGTAAGGGTTGAGATGTATATGTGTTTATGAAGAAGTACTGTTACAATGTGTATTTCTAAGAGACAAATAAGGGTTAAGATGTATATGTGTTTATGAAGAAGTACTGTTACAATGTGTATTTCTAAGAGACAAATAAGGGTTAAGATGTATATGTGTTTATGAAGAAGTACTGTTACAATGTGTATTTCTAAGAGACAAATAAGGGTTAAGATGTATATGTGTTTATGAAGAAGTACTGTTACAATGTGTATTTCTAAGAGACAAGTAAGGGTTAAGATGTATATGTGTTTATGAAGAAGTACTGTTACAATGTGTATTTCTAAGGGATAAGTAAGGGTTGAGATGTATATGTGTTTATGAAGAAGTACTGTTACAATGTGTATTTCTAAGGGATAATTAAGGGTTAAGATGTATTTGTGTTTATGAAGAAGTATCGTTACAATGTGTATTTCTGAGAAACAAATAAGGGTTAAGATGTATATGTGTTTATGAAGAAGTACTATTACAATGTGTATTTCTAAGAGACAAATAAGGGTTAAGATGTATATGTGTTTATGACGATGTACTGTTAGAATGTGTATTTCTAAGAGACAAATAAGGGTTAAGATGTATATGTGTTTATGAAGAAGTACTGTTACAATGTGTATTTCTAAGAGACAAATAAGGGTTAAGATGTATATGTGTTTATGAAGTACTGTTACAATGTGTATTTCTAAGGGATAAGTAAGGGTTGAGATGTATATGTGTTTATGAAGAAGTACTGTTACAATGTGTATTTCTAAGGGATAATTAAGGGTTAAGATGTATTTGTGTTTATGAAGAAGTATCGTTACAATGTGTATTTCTAAGAAACAAATAAGGGTTAAGATGTATATGTGTTTATGAAGAAGTACTATTACAATGTGTATTTCTAAGAGACAAGTGAGGGTTAAGATGTATATGTGTTTATGACGATGTACTGTTAGAATGTGTATTTCTAAGAGACAAGTGAGGGTTAAGATGTATACATGTTTCTGGAGGAAGAAGTAAAGGTAAAGAGGTATGTGGGTGTGTTTCTAAGAGATCAAGTAAGGAATGCGTGTTTTTTTGAGAAGTATAATGGATAAGAAAGAAAATGAGCTATTAGATGATACACAATACAAAGAAATGAAACATCTCTAACACCTATTTAAGTAATGCTCTCATTTCCAGCCACACTGCATCAGAAATGGACACAGCTACAACAGTACCATGAAAAATATATAAAAACACTTCCTGGGAGCCCAGGTGACATCACTCAACTCATGTTATTTACCATTCATTCCGTTCCACCACTTCACTAGCTGAATGCTCAACTCATGTTATTTACCACTCATTCCGTTCCACCACTTCACTATCTGAACACTCAACTCATGTTATTTACCACTCATTCAGTTCCACCACTTCACTAGCTGAACACTCAACTCATGTTATTTACCACTCATTCAATTCCACCACTTCACTAGCTGAACACTCAACTCAGGTTATTTACCACTCATTCCGTTCCACCACTTCACTATCTGAACACTCAACTCGTGTTATTTACCACTCATTCCGTTCCACCACTTCACTAGCTAAACACTTAACTCATGTTATTTACCACTCATTCCGTTCCACCGCTTCACTAGCTAAACACTCAACTCAGGTTATTTACCACTCATTACGTTCCACCACTTCACTAGCTAAACACTCAACTCAGGTTATTTACCACTCATTACGTTCCACCACTTCACTAGCTAAACACTCAACTCATGTTACTTACCACTCATTCCGTTGCACCACTTTACTAACTAAACACTCAACTCATGTTATTTACCACTCATTCCGTTCCACCACTTCACTAGCTAAACACTCAACTCATGTTATTTACCACTCATTTCGTTCCACCACTTTACTAGCTAAACATTCAACTCATGTTATTTACCACTCATTCAGTTCCACCACTTCACTAGCTGAACACTCAACTCAGGTTATTTACCACTCATTCAGTTCCACCACTTCACTAGCTGAACACTCAACTCATGTTATTTACCACTCATTCCGTTCCACCACTTCACTAGCTAAACACTCAACTCATGTTATTTACCACTCATTCAGTTGCATGACTTCACTGCTAAACACTCAACTCATGTTATTTACCACTCATTCAGTTGCATGACTTCACTGCTAAACACTCAACTCATGTTATTTACCACTCATTCCGTTCCACCACTTCACTAGCTAAACACTCAACTCATGTTATTTACCACTCATTCCGTTCCTCCACTTCACTAGCTGAACACTCAACTCATGTTATTTACCACTCATTCAGTTCCACCACTTCACTAGCTGAACTTTCAACTCATGTATTTATTTACCACTGGCTCATTCCGTTTCCACCACTTCACTAGCTGAACACTCAACTCATGTTATTTACCACTCATTCCGTTCCACCACTTCACTAGCTGAACACTCAACTCATGCTATTTACCCCTCATTCCGTTCCACCACTTCACTAGCTAAACACTCAACTCATGTTATTTACCACTCATTCCGTTCCACCACTTCACTAGCTGAACGCTCAACTCATGTTATTTACCACTCATTCCGTTCCACCACTTCACTAGCTAAACACTCAACTCATGCTATTTACCCCTCATTCCGTTCCACCACTTCACTAGCTAAACACTCAACTCATGCTATTTACCCCTCATTCCGTTCCACCACTTCACTAGCTAAACACTCATCTCATGTTATTTACCACTCATTCCGTTCCACCACTTCACTAGCTGAACACTCAACTCATGTTATTTACCACTCATTCCGTTCCACCACTTCACTAGCTGAACACTCAACTCATGTTTGTTATTTACTACTCATTCGTTCCACCACTTCACTGGCTAAACGCTCAGCTCATGTTATTTACCACTCATTCGGTTCCACCACTTCACTAGCTAAACACTCAACTCATGTTATTTACCACTCGTTCCGGTTCCACCACTTCACTAGCTGAACACTCAACTCATGCTATTTACCACTCATTCCGTTCCACCACTTCACTAGCTGAACACTCAACTCATGTTATTTACCACTCATTCCGTTCCACCACTTCACTAGCTGAACACTCAACTCATGTTATTTACCACTCATTCCGTTCCACCACTTCACTAGTTAAACACTCAACTCATGCTATTTACCACTCATTCCGTTCCACCACTTCACTAGCTGAACACTCAAGCTCATGTTATTTACCACTCATTCGGTTCCACCACTTCACTGGCTGAACACTCAGCTCATGCTATTTACCACTCATTCCGGTTCCACCACTTCACTAGCTGAACACTCAAGCTCGGGTTATTTACCACTCATTCCGTTCCACCACTTCACTAGCTGAACACTCAACTCATGCTATTTACCCTCATTCCGTTCCACCACTTCACTAGCTAAACACTCAACTCATGTTATTTACCACTCATTCCGTTCCACCACTTCACTAGCTAAACATTCAACTCATGTTATTTACCACTCATTCCGTTCCACCACTTCACTAGCTAAACGCTCAACTCATGCTATTTACCACTCATTCCGTTCCACCACTTCACTAGGTAAACAATCAACTCATGCTATTTACCACTCATTCCGTTCCACCACTTCACTAGCTGAACGTTTTAATAAAATGTCATTCCACTTTATCAAATATTAGTTTGGTCTAAAACAGTATGTGAAGCATTTGAGCAAAATATTTATCACCTAATAACCCAAGTTAGTTAATAAGTTTAAATACATAAAACCAAGCCCAAGTCTAATAAGTTTAAATAGATAAAACCAAGCCCAAGTCTAATAAGTTTAAATACATAAAACCAAGCCCAAGTTAGTTAATAAGTTTAAATACATAAAACCAAGCCCAAGTCTAATAAGTTTAAATAGATAAAACCAAGCCCAAGTCTAATAAGTTTAAATACATAAAACCAAGCCCAAGTTAGTTAATAAGTTTAAATAGATAAAACCAAGCCCAAGTCTAATAAGTTTAAATAGATAAAACCAAGCCCAAGTCTAATAAGTTTAAATAGATAAAACCAAGCCCAAGTCTAATAAGTTTAAATACATAAAACCAAGCCCAAGTCTAATAAGTTTAAATAGATAAAACCAAGCCCAAGTCTAATAAGTTTAAATAGATAAAACCAAGCCCAAGTCTAATAAGTTTAAATAGATAAAACCAAGCTCAAGTCTAATAAGTTTAAATAGATAAAACCAAGCCCAAGTCTAATAAGTTTAAATAGATAAAACCAAGCCCAAGTCTAATAAGTTTAAATAGATAAAACCAAGCCCAAGTCTAATAAGTTTAAATAGATAAAACCAAGCCCAAGTCTAATAAGTTTAAATACATAAAACCAAGCCCAAGTCTAATAAGTTTAAATACATAAAACCAAGCCCAAGTCTAATAAGTTTAAATACATAAAACCAAGCCCAAGTCTAATAAGTTTAAATACATAAAACCAAGCCCAAGTCTAATAAGTTTAAATACATAAAACCAAGCCCAAGTCTAATAAGTTTAAATACATAAAACCAAGCCCAAGTCTAATAAGTTTAAATAGATAAAACCAAGCCCAAGTCTAATAAGTTTAAATAGATAAAACCAAGCCCAAGTCTAATAAGTTTAAATAGATAAAACCAAGCCCAAGTCTAATAAGTTTAAATAGATAAAACCAAGCCCAAGTCTAATAAGTTTAAATAGATAAAACCAAGCCCAAGTCATTAATAAGTTTAAATAGATAAAACCAAGCCCAAGTCATTAATAAGTTTAAATAGATAAAACCAAGCCCAAGTCATTAATAAGTTTAAATAGATAAAACCAAGCCCAAGTCATTAATAAGTTTAAATAGATAAAACCAAGCCCAAGTCATTAATAAAGTAGCTAACCTCTCCAGTTATCCAGTTGGAGTAATCACTGACAAGGTAAGCTGCTAAATTTGTTAATTCTTCTATTTCTCCTAACCTGCCAGCTGGAATATGAGATATAGCTTCCTTCTTGAAACGTCCAGTTGGATCCAGACGACTAAATGCTCCCTACACAAGCAATGTAAGTTGTGGAGAGAAAAGAAAAGGCACTTTCTAATCAGACATTCTTATACTGGTATAACAAAAGTGCACCATGACTCAAAAGCACTAAAACATGAACATTAATTTTAACTCATTTAACACACAAATATCTGAATGTTTTAACATGCTCCAAATCTACAAAATTTACAGTTTATTAAGTTATTACAGAAGTTTTAAATCAGATAAAATTCATCTTTACTACTAACAACAGTAATAAACATGATTAAGAACCACTTTTGATGATTTGAAGCTTAAAGAGACTCGTATTTTCATACGGTAAAACATAAATCTACTGTTTCTTTGATTACAATTTGTTACTTCAAGTACTTGTGTTTATGAAAATAATTTTCCTAATGATTGAACTATGATGCTTTAGTGTAGCTGGAGTGAACCAGAACATCATTTTTGTACTTTTCTTTATGATTAAAATATGCAAACATAGATAAAAATAAAGTTAAATCGTGGATACACTTTATTTACAGCATTGAAATTCCTTGTTAATATTAAACGATTTATATAAAATATTAACATCTTTTGTTTGAAGAGATGATTTAACAAATAAAAAATATTTCTATTTTTAAAATAAACATATAAATTACATTTTTTGTGATTCAGACACAGTACACTAATTCACTGTATAAAGTTAACTGACAACTGGTTGATAAGAATAGATTAATTATATGTTTCAAACACAGCTTACATATGCATGGCTACAAATTTATTTGGATTTAAAAATAGTGTGCTGGTACAAACACATTTTTACTGCCACATTACTAATGAACTACTAATAATTTTTTCTAAGCCTAATCATACATAACTGTATCATTGCTTCTAGTCACAACCTTCCTGTCAGTTCCCGTTGTTCACTCTAAATCCTTTATTGCATTAGTGATATAAGACTTTCAAGTGAGTCAGAACTTTAAGTAAAGTTAACTATGTGGTTGAAAACTAAATTAGTGAACTTACTTGTTACATCTTCAACATGGTTTAACATAATATATTAAATAAAAACTTATAATGACAATAACTTGTAATTTCAAATATCTCTGGATAAAAACTTGTATATAGCTTCAAGAATGAATTGTTTTTATATTTTTCAGTTTTTTTTTATGAAATTATATTTAAATTTTCCTTTAGTTGTTAAGACTATATCAGCATATTTATAAATGAATTTCTCTTATAGTTTTTCTATGTTTATAAAACCTTATGATGATTTAACAGTTTCTCATACAAATAGTGAATACATATGGCAACATCTACCGAGTTCTAGGACACAATTTGCACTGTGTTCAAATAGATTAGTTAATATTGTTAGCATTTCTTTTTGTAAAGAAGTAAGAAGAACCTTAGTTTCGATTGGCCCTGGAGCTATACAGTTGAACCTCATTCCATACTGGGCCCATTCAGAAGCTAAAGATCTGTGAAAACAAAGAACAGGCTTAGGGTTATACAGTTAAGCCTACTAAAGATCTGTAAAAACAAAGAACAGGCTTAGGATTATACAGTTAAGCCTAAACAAAAACTGACCCCATTCAGAACCAAACTCCTTGTAACCAACAGACCTTCAGACTACACTGATAAATCTCACTTCATACTTATCCTATTCAGTATCAAAATTTGTAAATATAAACAAGATAATGTCCTGAAATTTTTCAATTAAATAACAGTAATACTTAAAACAATTTATAATTACAAATAAGATATATAGGTGAAACTTATGTCCTATTTAGAGTCCCCAGTATGATTAATTATTTGTAAACAGATAAAAAAAACATAGAGATTAAAAGATGAGTTTCATTATGTAAAATAAAAAAGTATTCTGGTGATAATTCTAAAATTTTACCTAAAAGGAAAGAAAAGAATAGAAATAAAATGAAAAATAGGAAGAAAAACATTACACTTGTATCAAAATAAACCTTTCACAGCAATCAAAAACAAGTTAATAAACTGTATATGAAAGATAATGATAAAATGTTGCAAAGGAACAGTAAAATATAGAAAAATTCAAAATAACATCACAAAATCACAGTATCTTCAGGATTAAAAAAACATTTTAAACATTTTACTAGAAGCAAGTAACATTAATAACAATTGGTATAAAACAATTTCCTTGATCAGCTTAAGTTGTCCAGCTTCTCAAATTGAAGGGAATTCATTATGTGTACAAGCATACTGTAAAGCAGAAACATATTAAAACCCTAACTCCACTGTTCACATCTTGTTCCTAACATAATTCATTCTCTGTGCTGAAGCTTGGTAAAACAAGATAAACATTACCAAGACACCACACCATAGCAGGGTTATTATTCAAAGTAACCTCTGAACAAACTGAAAGGATTTCTAAAAAAACTCACCAGAGTCATCAAACAATGACATGGTGTGAGAAGGTTTTACTGGTTTCAGTTCTCTATAATATATTATGTCATCTTCTATAGTAAAATGATTTATTATTTAAGTGTGTGGGGAACACATTTTAGTGTGTTAATAAGTCCAGTCTGGTTTTTGTGTTCTCAAGATGGCTGGCATTAGTATTAAGACTTTAATTATAATTAAATACAGAATAATGTTTCAACCTTCTTAGGTCATCTTAAGGTTAACAAAGAGAGTTTGCGAGAGAGGTTAAAAACTCCCTTGGTTAACTTCAAGATAACGTAAGAAGGTCAAAATGTTCTGTATTTTATTTTGATTAAAGTTTTAATACCTATATCAAACATCTTAAGAATACATTTTTACTTCAAGTGGATTCTTATCATCACAATCTGGTGTTGGAAAAGAGTACCATGAGATTTGTGACTATTAACCACTTATCATCCCCTTATTTACCACGAGATTTGTGACTATTAACCACTTATCATCCCCTTATTTACCACGAGATTTGTGACTATTAACCACTTATCATCCCCTTATTTACCACGAGATTTGTGACTATTAACCACTTATCATCCCCTTATTTACCATGAGATTTATGACTATTAACCACTTATCATCCCCTTATTTACCATGAGATTTGTGACTATTAACCACTTATCATCCCCTTATTTACCATGAGATTTGTGACTATTAACCACTTATCATCCCCTTATTTACCATGAGATTTGTGTTGCTAAGGGTATTACCATGTTTACTAAGGGTATTACCATGTTTACTAAGGGTATTACCATGTTTACTCCCAATATACATTTGTTTCTCTTTTTTGGGGAAAACTTGTATTGGTTTGGAGATAGAAACTACTATTACTGTCCAAGAATAATTCAGCTTTGAATTCCATGTTTTTTTATAACTTGACTCCAGTTAATTTAAGTGAAATGAACTTTGATGATTGTTGAACCTCCAATATTTACCTATTTAAAATAAAAATGTATAATTATCTATTTAATAATTTTTTAATGTTTGGTTTAGCACACATTACACAATTTTTCTTTTATGGCTACTTATCTTTCATAGCTGTAACTCTGTCAATTAATAATAATAAAACCAATAAAACGACCAGTAACAGTCTCTGATGCAAAAAAATTAAAACTTCTCTCACACAGTCTATTTATTTGTTACAGACTGGTAAAAATGAACAAGTCTGAACAAGAGATATAAATAAGAATTTCACTTAATACTGTTCCTGTTCAGAATGTAAGAAACGTAAAAAGACTTTGTGACAACCATGATATTATGAAGGGAAATATAATAAATTACTTCAACTCAGAGGTAAGAATTAATCTTGAAGATCTATATCTTTGTTGAAACTTCATCCACGGCCCATAATTACTACTTATTTTCTTGTGCAAGCTTTAAACATTTGAATTACTGTTTAGGAAGTACAGAAAATAACAAATATTATCAAGATAACATCAAAATTAAATATTTAAGAAATACATGTTATCTAGACAAAAACTATCTTCACAATATATTTCACTATAACTTACTTGGTCATAGCTTCAACTCCACTCTTAGCTGCTGCACTAGGAACAACAAATGCTGACCCCTGGGTGCAGTATGTTGCTGTAAGAGCCAGATAAACTGCACCTGCATCATGCACAAAAAGTTAATGCCAAATAAGTAAATTTTACTTACATGTTGAGCTACCAAAACACACACTTATGCCATAAACTTGTATAGGTTTTATTAAACGTAAACAATCTTGTACATTTAACATAACAAACATAAACTCACAATACTTCTACCATATTGATCTGTCCTCAGTTTCTTTTGGTTACTTTTATGTGCATTTTCAGTTACACAATTCACACTACAAAAGTAAGTAAAAATAACAGATTAATGGCATAAAATCATGATATAAAATTTATCTTTTAGTTTGTAAATGTTCACTTTTGTATGTCTTGGAACATTGGAAAAAATATTTGTTTCTGTCAAATAATTTCAATTCATAGAATCCTTTACTTTTACACATGTAATTCTCTTTTTGTGTGTACACTTTATAATAAAGAAGGGCATAACTTTATGTATTATAAAATATATCACATTTGAAAGCTTAGTGCATACATCAACTAAGTTGAAAATCATATCTTATTCTCCCAGTAAACAAGAAAATATTAACACTAAATTCACAAGTAAAAACTACTGTAAATTATGATTATTAAAACAGTATCTTAATTGTAAGTAAAAAGAAGATATAATTATGTTTAAAAATACAATTTAAGTTGTCCTACCTTGATTGGCTTTAATAAGACGTTTTCCAGTTTCTAAAGTTACGTAAGCAGTTCCATTGAGAACAATATCTGTTATAGTCTTCCAAGCATTAGGTGACAGTCGTTCAGTTGGTGAGATGAAGTTGCCTGCTGCATTATTTATAATTATAGAGGGTAACCCAAGCTTGCTTTCACAGTCGTCAACTGCTTTTTTAACTGCTTCAGGGTCTCGCACGTCAGCTGCTATTGGCACCACCTAAAAATAAACAGGACATTTATGTTTCTGTGTTTTCCTTCTCTAAACAGTCACTGATAGTTTTATAACCTAAGGTATGATCAAATGTACAAGTGATGTAAATAAATATAATTTGGTAAGGAAACCAATATGCAATTCTCTAAGCGTTATAAAGTTGGTACACTTCAAATGTACGTCATAAATTGTATAATGAATGTTTTGCTTTTATGAAGTCACAATATTCATCTGCAAGACAGACAAAAAACTACTTGCATATAACATACAAGTGAAAGAACCACTAGAAACTTAGCAAATAATTACACAAAAATTAAATCAAAGAAAAAATTACTCTAGTAATTATGAAAAACACATTAAAGTCACAAACACCTACAACTTGAAAACATGTACACATGTCAAACAGAAACTTCCACAGATAATCAAAAATACAATTTTAACAGCAATATATCCGATACATATATGAGGGGTATAAGTTGATGCTACACATAAATAATGTATAAACATGTATGACATGGATAACTAGATATGACAACATAGAATGAAATGTAAGTGCAACAGATTAAATAAAACAACCTTTACTAAATTAGTAATTACTTATGGTCTGAGAAATTATAACCACTTTTTTATTAACATTGTGTTAACATTAATACAGTGTAACTTCAATATACTACTATTAATACAGTGTAACTTCAATATACTACTATTAATACAGTGTAACTTCAATATACTACTATTAATACAGTGTAACTTCAATATACTACTATTAATACGGTGTAACTTCAATATACTACTATTAATACGGTGTAACTTCAATATACTACTATTAATACAGTGTAACTTCAATATACTACTATTAAGACTGTAACTTCAATATACTACTATTAATAGAGTGTAACTTCAATATACTACTATTAATACAGTGTAACTTCAATATACTACTATTAATACAGTGTAACTTCAATATACTACTATTAATACAGTGTAACTTCAATATACTACTATTAATAGAGTGTAACTTCAATATACTACTATTAATACAGTGTAACTTCAATATACTACTATTAATACAGTGTAACTTCAATATACTACTATTAATACGGTGTAACTTCAATATACTACTATTAATACAGTGTAACTTCAATATACTACTATTAAGACTGTAACTTCAATATACTACTATTAAGACTGTAACTTCAATATACTACTATTAAGACTGTAACTTCAATATACTACTATTAATACAGTGTAACTTCAATATACTACTATTAAGACTGTAACTTCAATATACTACTATTAAGACTGTAACTTCAATATACTACTATTAATACAGTGTAACTTCAATATACTACTATTAAGACTGTAACTTCAATATACTACTATTAATACAGTGTAACTTCAATATACTACTATTAAGACTGTAACTTCAATATACTACTATTAATACAGTGTAACTTCAATATACTACTATTAACACAGTGTAACTTCAATATACTACTATTAATACAGTGTAACTTCAATATACTACTATTAATACAGTGTAACTTCAATATACTACTATCAATACAGTGTAACTTCAATATACTACTATTAATACAGTGTAACTTCAATATACTACTATTAATACAGTGTAACTTCAATATACTACCATTAATACAGTGTAACTTCAATATACTACTATTAACACAGTGTAACTTCTATATACTACTATTAACACAGTGTAACTTCTATATACTACTATTAATACAGTGTAACTTCAATATACTACTATTAATACAGTGTAACTTCAATATACTACTATTAATACACTGTAACTTCAATATACTACTATTAATACAGTGTAACTTCAATATACTACTATTAATACAGTGTAACTTCAATATACTACTATTAATACAGTGTAACTTCAATATACTACTATTAATACAGTGTAACTTCAATATACTACTATTAATACAGTGTAACTTCAATATACTACTATTAATACGGTGTAACTTCAATATACTACTATTAATACAGTGTAACTTCAATATACTACTATTAAGACTGTAACTTCAATATACGCTCACGAATTATTCCTCAACCCAATATTATTTTAACAACACAAATACACACTGGTAGTAAAACAAAACATTGAATGTCATACTATTATTGATTTGATAAAACAGAGTCAACAGTGTACCAATGTTTATAATAATCATCTTAACAATTGTCAAGACGTATATTTAAAACAACTATGTGGTTTTATAAAATCAAAATAGTATGATGTTAAATTAACTTTATGACACGTGTACTTTTAAAGATCTTACTGTTACTCTACTAGTCAGTGCACTTTGGAATAAAATAAGGAAGTTTTCATGAATTGGTGCCAAAGGATATACAGCATTAGTAGTGTTTCCACTATTAGATTAGGAACAGACATACACACACATATTGAAGTTTATTTATATAGATAAAGCATATGCATTTTTCTGTCCGTAATACTAGTATGTCAAATTTAGCTTAACAAGCACAGTTTCAATGTCATACTTTAGGTAAAAAAAACACCCAAAAGTGTGAAATACATCAAGAATCTGTTCCATAGTAAAATCTCGATCTATTCTGTTAAATATTATGAAAACTTGATGTATTCTGTTAAATATTATGAAAACCAAAACAAATTATTTACTTTTTGGCCACTTGCTTTACTTATTTCTTCTGCAGTATTTTCCAAAACATCAAGTTTTCTGTAAAAAAATAAATATAAGTTTAAAAACCTGATACTTAGGCACCAGTAAACAGATACGAGTTGTATCTTCTGAATTTAAATCCTAAGTTTTAGATTGTATATATGGCAGTAATAATTACATAACTGTTTAAAATGTTTTGACATAAACTCCATGAAGCAGTAGTAAATCTAAAGATTAAAACAGATTATTAAATTTTTTTCATCATTCCATGATATTCAATGCACAAGTGTATAATGTGTTTACTAACTGTTTATTTGACATAAAACTTCTATCTATGTTTGTGTATATTTGACTTAGGACATCAATAAGGAAATTTGCAAAGTTTCTTTTGCTCTATATACCTGCTGTTATGGGTCATTCACATAAGGTATTACCTGCACCTTCTATGGGAAATATTACATTAAAGCTGTACACACACTGTGAGAGTAGACAGCAATATTTTCTACCGGCAAGACTGGTAACCCACTAAGGATAAAGCTCTCAGTGGAAATTACCAACAGTCATGTGGGTAGTGCACATGCCCTGAGAGTACTAGCATTGTGGTTTTGTGTATATAATGCTCTGTTTTCTCAGCTTGGAACAAATTTAGACATTTGACAATTTCTTGGTTTTACAAAATAGAAAGGTCTCTCCAGTAAAGGTTCAATTTATTGTAAAATATACACATTTATTATTTTATGTTACATTTTCTCATACATGATACTATGTTCAGTCTTTTATTTCTGCAAATTCAAATCTGATTCGCAACACACTTCAGTCGAACCTTCCGTTATTTTGCAAAACCAGCCTTATCACTCTCAGCACAGATCAGTTCACCTGAGAATACTGATGTCTATGGGAAAGTGAAGGTTTTGTGCTCTGACTACAGGACTTCTTTTGTGGAGCTTTTCTTTTGTAAGTGTATTGTCTCTTACTTCCAGAATTATTAAGCTTAAAAAGGCATCACACCTGAAATAATGGAATTGTCCTACAAACTGAAGGACTTAAGACCAAAAGTGTTTTCAGGTCTAGGGAAAGTCTTCTTCTAGATGACAAACATTCACTGATGCTCTGAAGGCCTGTGAGTCTAGGATTTTTTTTCTTCCTACTTTGCAAACTGATGAATGAAAACTGTCAATATTTGGTATTTATACAGCCAGTCATATTCTTCCCCTTAGGGTTGATCTCATTGATGGTATATCTGATAGATAGAAGACTGAATATAATTTGTGTAGACTAAAGTAACCAACTCAAGTTCTGGTTCAGACCATTCAAGACTAGCTGAAAGAGACTGGAAAAGTCACTAGCAGATGAAATCCACCAGATAGAGCTGTTTTGCCAGAAGATGAAACATGAAGTGCCAACTGAAGTAGGTTAACCATAGGACAATTAAGGTTTTCTATAAAATGAGTGGTATACTGCCAGGATATCCTTAGGTTGCATAGGTGATTGATGGGCTACCTTGTCATTCTGTTTCCATATGCAGGCACCTAATGCTCATTTTAATTATGCCCACTATATTGTACCCTGGGCAGTAAGGGTGTCTCTATCTGGTGTTGATCATATAGCTGAGAAGCATTTATTCTGTGAGAAAAGTGAGGCAGCTCTAAC
This sequence comes from Tachypleus tridentatus, assembly GCF_004210375.1. Classification (NCBI taxonomy): domain Eukaryota; kingdom Metazoa; phylum Arthropoda; class Merostomata; order Xiphosura; family Limulidae; genus Tachypleus; species Tachypleus tridentatus. Next base: position 16,788,328 of record NC_134835.1, read on the forward strand.
CTTGATTATTTAAATGTGCAGCTAAAAAGAATCTGAACCATTCCCACGAAGTGTTTCAGTCAAGTTACTGTTTATAATTGGTAGTCATAGGGAGAGGTGTTGTTATCACATTTGATAACTTGAAAGGCCTGGGTCTCAATTCTATTAAAAATTTGAGTAATGAGACTGGGATAAATTATGCTAATGCTTTGACCTAGCAATAAAATTTAGCTTCACACTGGGTTGGGTTCAAAATTCATAAGAGAGATGCCACTAGGATCTTTGTTCCTTATGTGAATAATCTATGCCACATGTACAGAACAAATGTCTTGCACTGGTTTGGAGAGATTGTGAGAGACATTCTTATCCTAATAGAGATAGTTTCTCTGTGGTAAGCTTCAAAGTCATAACTATGAATAAGTTGCAGGAGAATAAGAAGTCTGCAGTGGCTGCTGTCATGGTGCCATTATTTTATAAGTGCTGATTCTATACAGTAGATTTCTGTGACCTGTTGTAGACAGATAGATAGTCAAATGTAGATGCAAAAATTCATTACACTTTTCATTATCACAGTTGTATCCAGAGCCATAAATAATTGTCTCTTTTTCAATTATTTTATAGCACCTTTTGACAACACAAATTATCTTCTTCATTATTACAAGATGTGAAACTTTCTTTAGAAATCACCCATTATGGTTAAACTCACATGCAATCTGAGTTAACTTTTAAAATTTTCACTAACTTCCTTACTTTACTAGCCTGGTCACCTGTACATATATATTTATTAGCTCAAATACTGCTGGATATACAAGACTCTCTAGTGTAAGTGTTATTATATAGTTTATTTTGTGACTTAGCATTTAATGATTCTTTAGTTTTAAAGACAGGAATGTTGAAGATCAATTGTTTTAAAGGTATTAGTTCTGACAAATTTCATTATATAACTCTGTACAAATCATATGTTTTGTTTGTAATTACATTATTGTCTTGGCTGTAGTAACATTATTCATGTCATATTACTCAAGTCTTCAATACTTCTTTTAACACCTTACGGTATTGCTCAAGTTACAAGAAAATCTGATGCCTTAATTGGACAATGTATAAATATAAGTGATCATGCAAGTGCTAGAGAAGTTGAATCAGAAAAATGTTTTAAAACATAAACTTAGTTGGCATGTCAGTAATCAACCATAACAGGTGACATTTTAAAGTGAGTTCACAGTTTCACAGAGAAAAGAATAATTTGTCTTGTCAAAAGGTGTTCTAAAAACTGAACCCAAAACAAAAAAAGAGACAATTATTTTAAATCCAGGATACAACTGTGATAACCCATGAGATAGCATAAGTGAATTATTCACCAATACTGTTGTGATAAGAGTTGAGAAATATAGTGCATCTTATCAATTGGATTCTAATATAATTGAATCAACCTAAGTGGATTTTTGACAAAAAATGAATTAGAGTTTGAGATACAACTGCAATATCCATAGCACAAACAATTTTTGTACATAGTTTGACTTTTTTAATATATTATTTTAAAACAAATGGTTTGTGTGCTGTCTGTTTATTGTCAAATTTACTGTCAACACATCACACACTTACTGTGGAAGAATCCTCATTCCTACATACTTAAACCCCTGACAAGTACTCATCTCTTGGATGGAAGTTAAGTAACTTCATGATTAATAAAAAATTATCTTAGGACATAAAATGTTGCTTCCCTGTGTAATTGTAAAAAATGCAAAAATGTCCATAAAAATCAAAAAACGTAATGTGAAACTCCACATTTACATGGATATCCACACAGACCCAACAAACATTCATCTCAAACTTGGTGAAATTCCATCAGCATAGATAAACACCCACAAAAATCACAAAATAGAAAACTGAAAATTTGTACTTCTCCACCCACTGACCCAAAAAACTTCCATAACAATTTTGATGAAGATCTATCTTCACCCTCCAAAGTAGTTACACGGGCAGACAACAGGCAGTACTATTATATTTATATTGATATGAAGACCTGTGAAGTATCCAGTTTCAGAGAAGTATTTGTATCAGAATAAATTATTGTGTATATTCAATTACTTGTGAAAATACCCAGCTATGCTCAGGTTATTAGGTTGATATATTCAATATATTTGTCAGTGTGTGTATTCTGAACCTATTTAAACACAAGAAAACAGTCAAAAATATCTTTAACATATTTTTATTTCCTAAAAGCATAAAAAACTCATAAATGTTCAACAATAATAAAATTCTTATAGACAATTACAGTTGCCACTAAATATCATGCTATCTAATCTACATAAAAACCAGTCAGTGTTGCATCACATCACTCATGATTTCTCTAAGTAATAGGAGTTGTAAAAGCCAAAATGGATTTATCCAGACAAAATAGCTCATTTACTATCCACCCATTATGACTTTAGTGACAGGGGTGTAAGGGGGACATCAAACCTTGTAAGTATAGTGAATGTTGGTATGACTTAACCCTATCACCATGGGTATCCTTTACTATGCATGACACAAGTGTTTGTGTCTTACATTCAAAATTGTATTAAACTATTTTCTGATTATGTTATACCAATTAGTATAGCATAAAATCTTACCTAATAATCAATGTATTAACAATATATAAGATTCAGGTCCTCAATTGTATATCTTACAAAATCTGGAAATTCCCACAGTGTGACACAATTTCTTTAGATATCTTCTCTATTTTATCCATCACTCTTTTAACAACTATGAGATTCAATGTACAATACTCACTATAAAACCACCATTGTTCAGACAAACCATAATTTTTATAGCCTTCAAATATGTTTGGTTACAGAGCTATGAAACGGAAAATCAGACCCTGTCACATCTTCTCTTTAAATGTTTAATAACAGTTCACTCTTACATATATCACCTATAACCAAGAGACATTACAAACTCATCCAAGCCAGTTGTTAACTTTCCTATGGGAATGAATCATATAATAAGTGAAAGTGATGGTTCTCTGTTCAGAACATCTCTTATTGCATAGTTAGAAAGTCATAAAAATTTTGAATATTAGGAAATTGTCTAGTCTACATTTTGCATGTTATAAGTGCATGTTCTTTATTTAATTAAATAAAAAAATATTTACTCCATTACTACCATTAGTGTGAGAAAACAGAGTTAAGTGTCATTAGCAACTGATAGCAATACAAAGAGATGACATGAAAGTACTTTACTCCTTGTTTTTATATTTATTTATTATTATTAAGAAAGTAACTAAATTAAAAAATAGGGATCTCTCTAGACTGCTTTCGATCAGATTAGGTAAAATAAACAATAATAATATAATATAAAGTATTATTGAAAAAAACAGATTTGAAATGTATTTAGGAGGTTTTAGAGACTACAAAAAAAAAGTTTGAGATATCTGAGATCAATAAGTATTTTTAATTTGAACATGAAAATCACTTTGCACACACTATTCAAAAGAAATATTTGATATATTTAAGAACAAAATCTAGTTTTGGTTTATTAAAAATACTTAACTGTATGTGAAAGACTTGTAATGTTTACTGAAAGACTACAAACATTTTTGAAGACATGCATAATATATTAAAAGTTGGTAATACCAAATCTATAAGGACTTTAAACAAGTACAAAGAAGTCACATGGCTGATCATATTGACTGAGCCCTTGTTGAGAGAGTTAAAGAAATTAATAAATAAGCTCCAAATTAAAGACAATATAAGATAACCTAGCCAAGTACATAAAATTTATCATGGAAGTAAAAATTTTGATCCAATTTCACACTTAAATAATTTCAGAACTGATGTGTTTTCTTTTATATCTTCAATGTATTTTTAATAAAAAACATCTTTTTGCAAAGAAAATTCTAAATTAAGAAAACAACAAATATTTTTGCAATTTTATTACTTATACATTTCATTTCATACTTTATATATACAGACTAACAACAATATTAGATAAGTTTTTGTTGCTGAGCAAAACTAAAACATATTGGATTTTCTATATATTAGTAATTGTTAATCTAACTAATATTCTACAGGGTATAATATAGGGTGCACCTGTGCATGCATGTGGATAAGTAATAATACCCAGATGCCCACCCTAATGGTTCACTTATTATGGCTGTAAGATTTCAGGTTCCGAGATTGTTTTCTCTTGGAGCTATGGCAGTTGCCACAGGCAGACCCATCCTTTTATTATTATACATTACTTGAGTGAGACCTAGAACTTCCTACAAATTATAAGACATTATGATGTAACAATACTCACTTAGAGCAATGAGAATAGTTCAAAAGATTTTGAGTAATGTGATGTAATTTCACAACAATTAAACTACACAACAAATGATTTATTATAAAAATACCCAATTTAATAGCCATGTTTTATACCTATCTAGATCAAAGCTCTCATAATAAACTTAAGTGAAACAGTGATGTATATCTAACTCATGGCTGTACTCTGAACAGAGAATAAATCAGAAACTAACATATCCTGGTGCTCCAACAGACCTACTGTTTTCCAGCAAGTGGGTAGAGCTCCCCTGGTTTTTCCATAATTTTTGTGCAGCAGCCTTTTCCAAAGATGTATTCACCATGACATCAGCTTAAAAAGAATGTCTACAGGGTGTGTTTTTGATGTAGAATGTTGGACCACACAGAAGTGAAAACTGTCTATATCTTGCCATGCAACAAGATACGCAATGCTACCAATTTCAACCAACTGCAAAGCAGCTGCAGGAAAGTGAATAACAAACTGTTGTAGTTGTTGCTACTTCAGATTCTAAGAACTAATGCAGCCCGAGGGGGTTTTGACCCCTGACTTGGAGGGGAATGTTGCAGACAGCTTATGCTGAGAGGTTTGCTAGTTAACCTACCTCTCTTGGGGGTAAGTGGTACTTATTATGTGAGACAGAATTCCTGAATGATACAAAAGTTGTTAAAACACTAGCAGACATCTCTGTACATCAGGCATTCTAGGTAAAGCCACCATTTTTGGCCAGTTAACACTTCTGGTCAATAGTGATAGACTAGATGTGAAAAGAGAGGTATTTCTCCTGACCTTGGGTCCTTGTACTGCTGTTCTTATGATGGAAATACTGTAGAGATTATTAGTTCCATGTAAGAGTTATCCAATGGCATACAGACCACACCCAAAAACAGTGCCATACATGATTATAAGAGGTGGAGGAAATCCCAATTCCTTTGTGTTCACAAGTGATTCCTTGGTTTCCTACAAACAAGGTTTAGTGCAGTGGTGCTGTGTAGCATAATGATAAAAACAAAGCAATATGCATTATTTCCTGTCCACAAAAACAGTATTAGATATTTTAAACATAACTCAATTGTACTGCATTATAAATATTCTTGTAAATTTTATTTTCAATGTTTTCTAAATGGTAAAGTATGTTATGATCCTGACTCTTGATCAATGCAGGGATTTCATTTAACTGTTTTTATATTTTGAAGTTAGAGATGACCTGAAAGGAGGAAAATAACTTTGGTATGTAGGCTTTCCATGTGTTTGCTATCCCATTATTTCATATGAAAATTTTCATTTGTATAGGTACATATAATTTTTAATGTAAAACATCAATTTACTTTCATCCCAGCTACTTTTTCTCCTGGGTCATTCATTTGAAGTATCACCTGTGTCTTCTTATGTAAAAGCTTCCTGTAAAATTATATAAATGGTGTCCCAAAAACATGTATACACACTTTGAATGATTATAACTCACTTAAACTTTCTTTTTTTTTACAGGTGCAACTGATTTGAAGTAATGGTAGAAGCAAGACTAAGCTTCGAGAAAATGAAATTTATCTTAAAGTGTCACTGGAAGTGCAAAGACGGTTCAAACAGATACACCAATGCGACTCACCATTACTCGCATCAGAGATAAGTTTGAAACAAATCGAACTGTTCAAGACATCCATAAAAAACGTTGTGGAAGACTGCAGTCACCCACCAGTCCCACATGAGAAGCAGAGCTGTTGGAAAGTCTCCACCAATCTCCAAGAAAATTTGCTCTGCAAACAGCCCATGAGACAGGAATCCCAAAATCGAGCTTCCACTACATGTTGAAGTTCGTTTATTGGAAAAGTTTTATTCCAGCATTAGTCCACGCCCTCAACGAAGATGATCCTGATCGGAGAGTTGATTTTTGTGAGTAGTACCTGGCAAAATCTGTAGTGGATGCACAGTTTCCAAACAAGATTGTCCGTAACCCCTGGTAAGTTTATGTGGTGTGGATTATTAGCCTTTGGTGCAATTGGACCATTCTTTTTTGAAAACACAGTCATTGGTCTTGTTCTCTGAACTTGCTGCAATAATCTGTCATACCACGTATTCTAGAGCAATTTGGAGATGAGGAGTTTTATTTCCAGCAAGATGAAGCCCCTGCCCACTAACATTGTACTGTGAGGGCCTATCTTAACAAAAATATGTCAAACAGATGGATTGGGCAAAAGGGTAGCACTGAATATTACCCACATTCACCAGATCTCACATCTCTAGACTTTTTTTATGGGGATACATTAAAGATAAGGTTTATAGCACAAAACCTGCAATAATCAATGAGCTGAGAGCAGTAATTGAAAGAGAATGCATCCAAATACCAAATAAAATGATTCATGAAGTTTGCAATTCCATTTGTCCACATTATCAGCAGTGCCTGGATCAGAATGGTCATCAGTTTGAACACCTGCAATAACTGAAATATATTAACAGTGTTTAGCATAAGATTATTAATCAACTGTTTCCTTTTCAGTTCTACACCTCAGATATGGGCCAGGTAAATTATTTTGCATTTAATCCATAAAAGCATGTTTCCCCCTAAAAATTTTTCAAGGCATAGAACTATTTTATCCCAGGTCCCCTGAAAAAGGCTGTTAATTTTGCAAGTCGATTTAACTCATTTTAATCATAATATCCTTTTAACTTCAGAAAGTTTTCTTTTCTTTAAATAAATCTTAGAAAACTATTTAAAGATAGTCACAGTCACTCAGTCTTTGTGTCTCTTCTCTAATCATCATTGACTGCTCTCTCCAACTGATGCTGTTACCACGGGAACAAACAAATGCACATGTTCCACTATGACTACAAAATGATGGTCTCTCTATGGTTATCTTCTTCCTCATCTCTCCATAATCCATTTTATGTGTTAAAATTAAATTAAATCCAATGACTCCATTAAAATTTATTTGGCATTAACTTTCTCACAGTGTGGCATGAATAGAAACAAAAGTTTCTGACTGCTCTTGGTGTAGTCTCAGGCTCCCAATTTCTTTTTTTTATTATTATTTTAGACTTAAAAGATTTTTGAAACCAAAATTTGTGCCACAAGCACTGTTCTTTCTGAAATAACCACTTTGTTATTTTGGAGTATAAAATAAATATTGTTTGTTTTGAAATATATTGTATGAGGTGTCTTTCAATTCTCCAAACTGAAAGTTGGAGAATTCAAACTGGTTCCACAAAACATTTTCTGTCAGATCTCCTGTTATTCTGCAGAACCTACCATATCACTCTTAAGAGACATCAGTGCACCTTAGAATAAGAAAGATGTAACCTAAGTTTAGGTTCTTTATCTGTAACAGTTAGAAAAGTAATACTTTAAAAATAACAAATTGTTGTGTATGAATTAGCATGTTACTGGTTAAATCATCTGCTTATTATCATCTATTTAATTTCATCTTTCGTACACTGTGTACATAAAAATATGAAAATCTCACCGACTAACAATTGCCACTTGAGCTCCTAAAGATGCCAACATTAAAGACATTCCTTTTCCTAACCCTGTGCCTCCACCAGTAATAAATGCTATACGGTCTTTAAATGTCCCTGGAGGTAACATGGATTTAATACATGGTTCAAAACACTTTGCTGTTTCTTGTGTGTTGCAAATGGTCAAATGCAATTTTCTCTGAAAAAAATAACACCATAGCCATTTCAGTTTTTTTAATCACATTTATTGTCATGCAATGGATAAAATAATTTAACTTTCCATCATTTAAGAACAACCTACCTCCGTACATGTTCATGGAACAAAAATGTTAATCTCATAAGTATAATATTAAAAGTTGTCTTTCTTAACAACATAGAAAAGCAATATAAAATTTGAAATAGGTTCTTAACACAAATCTCTACATTAAAACCTATAGGTATTAAATAGGTATTAAAACCTATTTAAAATAATAAAATAATATGTTCACTTTTTGTTTCCAACAGGAAAAGCCTGTCACATATATAAAATATTCAAAATTTCATATGATAATCTGATCAAGTAAACAAACAGAAAATAAGGTTGTATAAGGGTGTAAACTGTGAGAAATTAAAACTTAAAGAGTATAGACTTGCTTATCTCCAAGAGTTATTAACCCAATTGTAAAGACAACTTTAAACTAGGATTAGACAATAGAGATGCTCAGAATAATGAGGTAAAAACTTACAAAGGTAATTCTAATAGTCAAACGACAATAATTGTAATGCTAAAAGTGCACAAAATAAAATGGATAATTTTAGAGCACTGGTTGGAACAGACAATTTTAATATAATTTGAATAACTAAAAGTTGGCTTTTATGATACAAGTATTTTCACAAAGATTAGTTTTTGTAATAGGGATAAAATACTAAAAGGAGATAGAGTAATGTTTTATTGATGCAAGTTATAACCTTTTGAAGTTAAGGATATCAAAGTTAAGATTTGTTTTTTTCTGTGGTGGTCACAAAGGGAGAAAACTTTGAGTTGGAACTTGTTAGACCACCATAAGAAACTGATGATGTTAATTAATAGCTCTACAGGAAGATAAAGAAGTGAACTGTTTATGAGATAAATTATTATGGGAGATTTTTAATTTTATGCATACAGATTGAGAAATGTTAAGGTCAAATCATGAGGGAAATAAATTTTTAGACATTGTTCAGGATAGTTTTGATGAACAATTGTTTAGGGAAACTACAAGAGGCAACTATATTTTAGATGTATTGTTAACTTCCAATAACAAAAATGGTTGATAGGGTTGAGGTTAAGGAACATTTGGAGATAAGTGAAGTTTTGGTTCCAAAGTTCAAAGAAATGAAACAACAGATACGTGCTGTGAACTGTGCAGCTGATTTAGTTGGAGATACAAATCCAATATGGAAAATTGTTTTAAATAATTTTATAAATATACAAGACAGACATATTTTTTATATAGAAAGTTATATGAAAAATATTTGCTCAAACTATAAAAACTTAATAAAAGGACTTCTTCAAATATATAAATGGTAAGCAAAATGTTCTAATGCCTTTGAAGGATGACACTAAAATGGTAGTATTGGATAATTACAGGATGGCTGAATTATTTAATTCCAATTTTCTTTCAGTTTTTAGTACTGAAGTTTTAAGAAATATTCTTCAATTTGAACTGTTGATTGATGGAAACAAGATGATCACATTAACTCTGAGACTGTTAAGAAAAAATTGGAAAGTTCAAAAAACAATAAAGCATCTGAGCAAGATATTTACCCAAAGGTATGGAAAGTGATTAGGGATTGGATATGCGAGTGATTTGCAATCATTGTTCCATGTCCTTGAATAGTGGGCAGATTGAAAGTTGGCTGATTTTACTTTTCAAAAAAAGTGATGTGTCCTAGTTGTTATAGGCTTATTAGTCTTACATCAACAGTGGAAAGAGGTCTTGAAAGTCTGATAAAAGCATCTTTGTAAAGTAATTCTATAAAGTTTAAACTTTTGTTGGATAGTCAGCATGTTTTCGCTAGCAGAAAATGCTGCTATACTAATCTTTTGACATTCTTTAAAGAGGTTATGTCTAACACGCATGTGGTATATATGGATTTTCAAAAAGTATTTGACAAGATGTGGTGGATGGGTTGGTCCTCTTGACAGAAGAAAGCAGAGGGTTGTTATTTATGGAATTTGGTTAAAATAAATTAATTTTACAAAGGACTGCCTTTTGATATAGTGGATGCAATCAATTTAAAGGAATTTCAAAGAAAGCTTAAAAATATTTGAATGATAAAGGTCTACTTTTAGGGTTTTTTCTGGGTTTAATTTATTGGATATGAAAGCCTAGATGGATCAAAAAGTCCCTCGCTGCTTTTTCACATTACGTTGCAAACAGTTTTGGTATTAAGCTAAATCAAATGAAAAACACAAAACAGTTTGTATATAACTTTGAAATTTCTTCTGAAATTTTAGAACTAGGCTTATAAACAGTGTCTGGTCATATAAAACTTTCAAAATGCTTCCTGGAGTTCTGGCATACCTAATATGCAAATAAAATAAGTGTTCAATAACTTCTTTCTTACCCATGAAATTTTCATCTTGCTAATAGTAAATTTGTTGGTGATATAATGCTAATTTCTTTTTTGGTATATTTCCAGTTGATTTTTGTACATTCACTGAATTTTGGACTCATTACCAATAACAAATTTTCATTATTAATGATATCAAAGTTACAAGTGAGCATGTGGTCAACAGGAGAATAAATGTAGAACAAGATCAGGGCAAATAAACTTTGGTAATCTTTCCTATAGTTTTGGCACAGTGTTACATCAACTGAGAATAATAGCATCAGATCACATACAACTTTGATGACTCTTACTGAAATCTTTTACCCTATTATCACAAACATATAATTTGCAGGAGGTCACATGGGAACTTAAACATGCACACCAGTACATATACAATTCTTCAGATTTCTTAGACTAGGCTACATCAAGAGATAAAACAATGTCAGGTCATATAAAATCTTAATAACTGTTCCTGGAGACAATACTGTAACCTAATCTAGCATTTTTCACTCTGGGATCTGCCAGTCATGTCTAAAATTTCATAAACATAGTTTGAAAAATATGATTTATGAAATAAAAAATATTTTTTGTGAAGATAAATTTATTTGAATTACAACATTTAAATTGGGAATTCAGATTTTCATGTACATGAAATATTTTTTCCAAAACATAAAACACTGATAAGCTTAAAAGTATGTGAAAACATTTTAAATTATAAAGTGGTCCTCTGGTTACTGAAGTCTGCAAACCTCTGACCTAATTCACATAAAATTAAGCACAATACTACCCTTTCTTCTGGGAAACAAAGTATTAAATAAACAGAATCAAACTTTGAAATAAATTTTGGGAAGGCATCCTTCAAAAAAACTAAAGGTTTATCTAAATATAGATTAAAATCTATTCACAAAAACTAACTATATCAACAAATCTACCTTCCAAACTTTACCATTTCTAACATCACTGAACAGTGTGTAATACTACCATATCAAATGTATTTTCACAGAGTTTGAAGTGTTCTTTATTTAACAAAAACAAACCTATTTGCATGCAATGTATTTGTCAACAGAATTTGGGGGTTCAAATGTTTAAGTAATATAATCAACAACATTTAAATTTGTTATATGTCACTGTGATGAAGTTTGTGAAATTTCAAACAAAAAACACCAGGCCTTTTCTAAAAAGCAAATTTTAAACAGATGTGACAATAATTGCCCGTTGTGAATTTGGCAGCCGAGTTATTCGAAGAGACTGATCAGATGTGGAAAATTCTTAAAGATTAAATGTGAACATACTCCTTATTGGAAGTATAAAGGATAACTGCAAGCCAGATACCAGGTTGGCCCACAGATGGTTTGAGAGATAAAATGAAATAAATGCATCACAAATTTAAATTCACTGACACAATGGTAGAATCAGAAGATGAAGAAAGTTGGTGAAACAGAAAATTAGGAAATCAAAAAGGATGTAAGAGAAAAGGTTGACTCGAAATGTAAAAATTAACAGTAAGCATTTCTTTAAATACAGATCATAATGAGGGTTGGACTACTGAGGGATAATAAGAAAGGCATCTGATCATTATGATATGGCCAGGTTACAAAATTCTGCTTTCTCTTTGATTTTTGATAACAAAGATTTAAGCATCTTGAACAGTTCACAAATTGAAACAAGATGACTCCATTAATTTTGAACTCAAGAAAAAAAACAGGGAAGTTTAGAAAATGATAAGGTTCTTGGTCCAGATATTACTTCCCTAAGGGTTTTGAAGGAGGTTAAGGATTAGATGTGTGAGCCAATTGCTACTATTATTTCTAAGTCCTTGAAGAGTGGATAAGTACCAGAGGATAGGAGGTTACCTAATGTAAATCCTCTTTTCAAGGAAAGTAATAATTGTCCCAGTAATTATAGACTTATTGGTCTTACATCAGTTGTGAGGAATGTTTTGTAAAGTACCTTAAAAGATGCTTTACAAAGTCATTTAACAAAGTTTAGAATTTTATTTGATAGTCAACATGTTTTCTTTATGGGAAATCTTGCCTTACAAATCTTTGGAAAGGTTACTGATTATGTAGATGAGAGTAATGTGATATATCTGGATGTTCAGAAAGCATTTCAAAAGGTGCCACATAAAAGGCTTGAAAAAATTTCTCTCTATAGGTATGAAGGATAAGTTAACAAGTTGGATTTAAATGTGGCTAAGGGTTGATACAAATAGAGTTAAGTCAAACAGAATTAATGTCACAAGTGTGGTTCCTCAGGGTTCAGTCTTAGGATCTTTGCTCTTTTCTGATTTACATTAATGATTTTGATGAAGGAGAAGTCAATAAATTACCTAAATTTATAGATGTTATTAAGGTCTTGGGTGTTGCTAGCTGTGAAGAGAAGGATGCTGATTTACAAAATGATTTAGATCGTTTAGTGAGTTGGGAAAATATATAGCAGATGGGTTTTAATTATAATAAATGCAACATAATGCATGTGGGTTATTATAATTTGATTTGTAAGTATAATTTGTATGGGAATAGTCTTAACAGTTTTATGAAAGAAAGGGTCTTAATGTAATAGTTGTTCAGTTTCTAAAGCCATCCAAACAATGTGCTGTTGCTAGTGGAAGGGCAAATAGTATTTTAGGTTGTATCTACAGAAATATTGAAAACAAGTCTAAAGAGGTTATAATTTCATTGTATAGGTCTCTGGTTAGGCCGAATGTAGAACGTTGTTTTCAGTCTTAGGCTCCTTAACTGAGGAAAGACACAGAATTGTTGTAAAGGTTATTAAAATAGTGCCTGAGATGGAGGGATTGTTATGTGAAGAAAGGCTGAAATCTTTGAAACTGTTTTCGTTTAGAAAAAGAAGAGTTAGGGAGGACATGACTGAGGTGTTGTTTGAAGATAACTGACAATACTGATACCTCATCTTTTTTTTTTCATATTTAACAGTAAGAATAACAAGAATAGGGAACACAAATATAAATTTTGGTGAGAGTTATCTTTGGCTAAGACAGTTATATTTTTCTAACAGGGAGGTGACCTTTGTAATAGCTTGCCTTCAGATGTAAAGACAATACAGTTAAATGAGTTTAAAAAAGCTTGATATGTATATGAATGATAACGGTTGTTTTTTTGTTTAAGTTAATTTCATTTAGTGTTTGAAATAGCTGAGATAGACCAGTAGGTCCCATGTTATCTCAAAATATTAACGAATCCTGGAGCTAGACACCAGACATTTACCGATTTATTTATATGCAAAAACGAGGTATAAATTTCTCAACAAGTGGGTTTCTCGACATCACTGATTTACCGATTTACTCTTTTTCGACACTGCACAACTTAATCCTTAATCAGATGCAAGTAAATAACTGCCTATTAAAAGCTGATACAAAAAGTTATAGTACAAAGCTTTGTTAAAAATTGGTATGAGTTAAGACGAACGAATTTCCTTTATGCGTTTTGGTTTTAATTTTACCCTCGAACAATTTATAATTAAAATAATGACCACCGCCCCTTATTCCAATGAAAATGAGTTACCCGAAATTAGGGAGCTCGAAGACTGATAATGTGAGAACGGCTGCACTAATTCGTAATTATTTCAAGCTTATATTTAAACTTATTTCGATTTGACGTTTAGTGATTATTACATTTAACTTCTACTAACCTTAGAAATAAAGTTTGCAATTCTGAATGAATAAGTGTTCATTTTGAATAAAATTCTAATTCGAGCCTTCACAACACTTTCAACTCAAGTTCAACAGATAAACAAAAAAAACTTCAAATACCAGATCAAGCAGGCCTTATAAAAGGGAAAATGTGGTGAGACGAACAAATTTAAACTGAAAAACAATAATAAATAGTTTGAAAGACATAAAATTATTCAGCTAATTTATTTTCAAATAACATTTACAACCATATTTAGAATATACAGTGTAGATTTTGTCATAATAATAATATATTGTTCCGCCCTTTTACAACACAATGAGATCAGGTTTTAAAACATAACCATGCATTAAATGTGGTACTGTTAAAAACTTACTCGCACGAAAATTTGAGTTAGATATTTTTGTTTTTAAACCATCTTTATTTACATATTAGATTCAAATTTTGAGTAATAATGGCCGATGTTCTGCTTAGTGATGCGGAAAAGATATTTATAATTCATGGTATTCAGGTGAGTGTTTTGTTTTCATATTTAAAAATACTTGAATATAGATAATGAAACATCGCCGTATGTAGTTGCATAAAAATGAAAGGAAAGCAAAAATTTTTGATTGTATCATTTGTGGAAGCGAATGAAGAAATGTGGTCAACTACGGTACAGTGACTTAATATGAAATGAAATATACATTGGTTCACGATTGGCACTAATTACAGTGTCACTTACACGCAGGGAAAGGAATGCGGTAGAACCCCATATTTTTGTGATATGAAGAAATTATCCTTACGATATTTAACATTTTCTAGAAAGTCTACATTCTTCTGATGAAGCATTAACACTGTGGTTTGAAATAGTCGCATGCAATAATTTCTGTTGACACTGTAATTGAAAGCTGTATTGCTACTATCAGGTTTTGAAGGCTGGATTCCTTACAGTAGATGTCTGTGACTTGTTATAAATTTCAACAATAAATAAATGACAACACATTCTTCTTGTTTCAAAGTAATATATTAAGACAAGTGAGTTGTATATACAAACATTCATTACACAGTTGGTTATCACACTTGTATCCAGAGCTTTAAATAATTGTTGCTTTTCTGTCAAAGTCCACACAGGCTGGCTCAACTACTTTAGAACTTCATTGACAAATATCTTATTGTTACCAAAACACTTTGCTACTGTGCCATTACGTTCATGCTCACATGAACATTCAGAATCTGCTCTCTGCTGGTTGAATAATTAATTGCCTGAGGTGTACACGAACTGAAGAAAGAATAACTGGTTAGCTTCAATATTTAATTATTATAACACTGCTATAAAAAGTTAAACTATATGTAAGTTATTTATGGAAAAGCATCCCAGAAGAATAGATCATTCTAATATGTTATTGTAGTTGTGCATATGTATACATATATGATAGTCAGTGATTGAAGTAACTAATATACAAGTGTTGTAAACAGTAATTATTATCAGTAATATAATTTAACAGTTAATAACTACCTTGCATGTAAATAGTACAGTACTTTCCTGTAATAAAACATTCATATTTAAGATAATTTAAGTTTAGCTCTTAATGCAGTGTTACAATAGAATGAAGGTTTGTTGACTTTTCATCAGATGTCTATAAATTTTATGGGAACAGCCAAGCAATTTTTTAAGCTATATTTTGTGCAGAATTGCTTCTAGATTTAGTCTTGTAGTGTCAATTTGTTATAATTTTCCTGGGAGATCATGCCTCAGATCCTTGGTATTAATATGCCTTGCATGCACACTGTGTTGACCTTTAATCTCACCAATAAGAACCCTGCTTTTAAACATTCTGCATACAGGACTAATTTAAGCATGGAGTTTGAGTATAAATATTTACAATTACTTGTATTGTTTGTTTCTGGGACTTAAAACAAAAGATTGATGTATGAAGATGTGCAAAGTGTAAAAGAGAGGACTGGGTCCTTAAAGGATCTTGATATTAAGGGTTTTTTAAGGTTATAAGATGGCTGAGCTTTTAAGTGTTCTTTTATCTTGCCCCATGGTGTGGATTCCTGTACATGGTGAGAGGACTTCCCAGGGAAGGTTCTGTTCTTTCAGTTTACCTCCTCTGGAATCTAAACATCCACCCACGTGTTTGCCGTGCGTGGCAACTCGTGAAGGGAAGGAGAGGATCCTGGTGGTTGAGGGGTCCAACCCTAGCACACCATTTTGCTTTGAATTCCTGTAGATGGATGGCTTTGGGGTGGCCCTTGGGTCAATTGGTTGGTCTACTTGGGCTGAGTCAATTAAGTACCAGTGTTGGATGTTCTCAACAGGTGTTGTGGACATTGTATTTGATGCTGGTGTTTGGATATAGGGCTTACAAAACCCTGGCATTGCTGCAGTGTCCCTGTTTGACATTGTAGTGCATCCTCTTGTAGGGCTCCATGGTGGGTGGGGTCAGTGGGCACCAAAATTTTCCTTTTTTCATAATGGATACTCCAATTAAAAATCTTAATAAAATAGTGAAAATACGGTCTATAGGTAAATGACCACATCTTGAAGATTTTGAGCAGCAATCCTCTCTGTTTGTACTTCCTGTTGTTCTTCATTTTCTTATATTGCATTCACTTTCAGACAAACCTTTAGGGCAGATGTCTCCCTTTTTCATTCCAAAGGGACTAGAGAGACTTGCTGGCTCTCCAAAGTCAGTAAAGAAGCTTTGATCTGGTGACATATTGGTGGAAACATCCACATCTCAACACAGTGAACTCCTCTTGCATTCAAAGGCAATTGGGGATATACCTGTTACACCTCATGCTACTTTCATCATGAGGAGTTATTGTTGACAAGGATTTGAAGAACATCCCGAGTCAGAGATTCTTGTTGGTTTCTTCACCCAAGGAGTTTCTGCAGTGAGGCGTATCTCTACTCATAAAGTTGGAATTATGATGCCGACCAGTGCCCTCATTCTCACATTTACGTTACCACGGTCACATGCCACCATCAAGGCAGGTCATCTTAACTGCAGAGTATGGCCATACATTCCTAGACAGACGTCATGTTGTGGTTACTTGATGTGTGTTTGTTGTGGTGGCAAGGACCATGATGCCTATGAATGTCAAACAGACCCTCATCAGTTGTAATGGTTCTCACCTGTCCTACTTTCATTCTTATCCTAAGTGGTTGGAAGAAAAAAGAGGTGCAATGTTTGAAAATGATTCATGACAGTACTTACCCTGAGGCTCGCAAGTTGCCGTCCACCACTTCATCTCCGGCATATGTTGCTGCACTTCTTTCCACTACTACAGTGGGAGTGCCTCCAAAAGAATCGTTCTCAAAACAAATGAAAAGTCTCTTGACATCCATTGTTAAAGAGGTTGATGAATCAACTTCAGCACCCATCTCTGTCCCTTCCATACATTTCAACAAACCCCAAGATCCACATCCTTTTGTTCCAAGTACAGGCATTTCCTCAGCTACATCTTCTTCTCCCACTCAAGATGCAAAACAATCAGTCACTGAAGTTTTATTCCAACAGCAAAGACTTGCCAAACCAACCTAGGGTAGGATCCATGGAGGTTAATAACCTCCCTTGAATAAAGCCAGCAAAGAAAAAAGATGGGTCATAAACAGAAGGGTTCTTCACCAAATTCACCTACATGTAAATTAAATTGGTTACCTTGATACAATGGAACTGTCGAGGTTTACATTCTAATATGGATGACATCAAAACCCTGATTTCTTCCTACCATCCTGTATGTCTTTCCTTACAGGAAACATTTCTGAAACCTTCCGATACAGTCACCTTTCGGCAAATTTCTTTGTACAGAAATGACAGGCTGTGTGATGGACAAGTTAATAGAGGGGTGGCACTGTTGGTGATCAGCAGGTGCCCACCCTGTCTTTGCCACTCGACACATCCTTGGAGGCTGTAGCCATCTGTGTCATACCATTACTATTTGTTCTCTCTACCTGTCACCTGGAGAGACCTATGATCAATCAGACATTGATGTTCTCATTGAACAGTTGAACTTGGAGTCCCTCAGGGCTGTATTTTGAGTGTCACACTTTTCAATACAAAGATTAAACCATCACTGAACAACTCCCTCTTACTGTTGCAAACAGGCTCTATGTCAATAACTTTTGCATCTCCTTTCAATTATTGAACATGAGGTATATTGAGTGGCAATCGTTTACTGAAGTGGACCACAGCAAATGGCTTTAACTTCTCTCTCTATGAAACCATTTGCATGCACTTTGCTGCTGATGGGATATTCACCCTGATTCTGAACTCCATATCAGCAAAGTTGTACTGCCTGTGGTCCCTGAGACAAAGTTCTTGGGGTTTATCTTTGACCATAAGCCGACCTTTATACCACACATCAAGCAGCTATGGGTCAAATGTACATGAGCACTGAACATCGTCTGTGTCCTCTCTTCCACCACCTGGGAAACAGATTGATGTTGTATGCTAAAGATATATTGTGAAACTCGACTATGGATCATTGGTCTGTGGCTCTCCCAGGACTTAGGCCTTAAAAATACTGGACCCCCATTTCATTATTAAGGACTTCGGCTCTGCACTGGGGCTTTTTGCACTTCTCCAGTTCAGATCTTATGTGTAGTGTCTCATGAACCTTCTTTGCACCTCTGCCGTTTGCAACTGTCTTTACTATATGCTCTGAAACTTTGTTCCTTACCAAAGCATCCCACCTGGGATTGTCTTTTCCTTTCTCGGTTGGTCATACTTTTTCAGAACAGGTGATCTGTCATTGCTCCTTTTGGCCTTCATATTCAGATGCAGTCAGATGAATTGGGTCTGTCCTTGGATAACATTGCTGTATCCACTGGTTAGCCCATCCCACCATGGCTTCTTGAGTTCTTATGGTCCCTAAATGTGACCTGTCTTTAAGTCATGTGAGAAAAGTAGACACTCCTGATTGGAAACACTGTATGTTATTTGCTGAACATCTTTCGAACCATCCTTCCATTCCTATTTATACAGATGGTTCAAAATCAGGGGACTGTGTGGGCTCAGCCATGGTTTGTTGTGATCTGGTGTTCACTGCTAAACTGTATGCCATTTCTCTTGCCCTGGATCGCATAGAAGCTAAGCAGTATTCAAACTGCACTATTCACGCTGACTCACTTAGTTCTCTACTGGCTCTGGAATTGCTTTACGTTAGTTCACACCCTGTTCTCACTGATTTTCAAAACCGACTGGCCCAATTATCTTTAACATCTACTTCTGTCCAATTTTTCTGAATACTGGGCCATGTTGGTATTCGTGAAAATGAGCTTGCTGACACTGCAGCTAATTCTGTGTGCTCTGGCACTGTCACTACTGTGCCTGTTCCATACATGGACTATGGTCCTGTATTCAAGGCTCGACTCTGTTCCAGTTGGCAGTCAACTTGGAATGAGCAACCCTATATAAAACCTCATGTTGGACTTTGGCTGTCTTGCTTCCATAAGGATTGGAAAGAGGAAGTTGTTCTAACTAGACTATGCATTGGTCACAGTTTTTTAACTCATCGTTTTCGTTTATCTGGAACTGATGCACCAGTGTGTAGTCTGTGTAACACTCAAGTCACAGTAAACCACATTTTACGTTCCTGCTGTTGTTATGACTCTCAATGACAGCTCCATTTTCACCATATTCTGTCCAAAGGTTTGTCTGTAACATTAGACAGTGTTATTGGAGATGGTGACACTGTCCACCTTGGAAATGTTTTTAGTTTTTTAAAAGCCATCAATCTTTTTACTGCTATTTAAGTTTTTTAATTTATACATTAGATCTTTTTTAATGAATTTCCTTTTTAGAATCACAGTCCATCTAGTTTGATTTGAAATTAGAAAATGGCCGTAAAGTCAAATAACTTGAAACCAGGACTGGGTAGGCCAACTTCAGGTGACTAACACTGCTGTTCGAACTACCTGTTAGTCATCCTTGTGAGTTATTATTAAAATTTTGCTACAAGTCTTTCAAAATTTTTATTAATTTTTGAAAATGGCCATAATGTCAAGTAACTTGGAACCAGGAGTGGAAAGGCCAACTTCAAGTGACTGATGATGGTTTTTGTACTTTCCTGTTAGTCTTCCCAGTGAGTTATGATAATTTTAGTCATGCTACAGAAAGTTCTCTACAACTTGTAGTTTTTCTCTTAATGCTGTAGATGACATGTAAACATAGGTTTTCTCCTTTTTTTTAACTTTGTTTTATTTTACCTTAAATTCCTTTTATAAATTTCCTTATTTTACATTAATTTTAACTTTTTACTGGATATTTCACACAGATAGCCTAGCTGCTTTGTGCCATAAAACATCAAATCAACCAACCAACCAATCTTTTATCTTGGTTGTGTGTTTACAATATTGTTCAGGGAATTGATAAGATAAAGACCTATCACTTCCTCCTACGATGTTGCTGAAATCATGCAACAAGAGGACACAAACAGTTTCATTTTTCTGAGAGAATAATTCACTTTTGGAAAAAGTTTTCATTGGTAGATCGAGATTTTCCTAAGTTGGTTTTAATTTTTCTTACTTCTCTCAAAGGTTAACACATGAAGATAGTCTTTTAGTACCAAAATGGTTCTTGTTGTTTGTTTGTTGCAACATATTATATGTAATTGAAAAATTATAGTTGAAAATGAATGTTTTAAATATCACCTAAGAACAGTAAATATATGCTAAGGAACACATCAACAAAATCAATAGGTAATTGTCAGTTGATTGTTGTTGAATTATACTTTAAAATGATATTTTTTATTTCAGGATGATTGTCGGACAGATGGACGAGGTTGTCTTGACTACAGAGTGATTGAATTAGAGACGGGTGTCGTTTCAAATTGTAGTGGCTCTGCCCATGTCAGACTAGTAAGCTGTAACAGTAATATTTATTATTTGCTGACTTGACCTCTATAAATATGTTAGAGCATTGAGACCCTGTAGTACATATGTCACTTAGAAAATTAATAATCACCTTATGTATCTCAAGAGCAGTGTTTCTAGCAAGTTAGTATAAAAAAATTCACCTTGCCAAGATTAGTTTGTAATGAATATTCATAAAAGTAATGTTAAGTAAAGTTACAAAATATTCAGTTTAACACAAGATAAATGAAAAATTGACACTTTGAAACTTACCCATAGGGTTCATGAAACAAATGTAAAGAAACAAGGCTGGAGATACAGTGGACATTATTTACTCAAACTTCAAACCTATGTTTTGGCTACGTGGTGTTACCTAGACGTACATTTGATGGAGTCTTTGTCCAGACTGTATTTTGAGGTGGACTGTATTTTGAGGTTTTACATGACACAGTTTTCTTTCATGTTGATCGGAGAAAGTTCTCACGATATTTGTAACCCAATAAGCATAAAATCAAATGTTATTATAGGAAGAACAATCATACTGTGAGGTGATGTAAGTTATTTTAATGTGAACTAGGATATCTCAAAGGCTTTTGTTTTTCCAGAAGGAAACAATGGAAATTTCTGAGAAAATGTATCCTGAGCTGTTAAAGATGAAAATATTTTTCTGAGATTTGTGAAACATTTTGTATTTTTGATAATATGTGATAGAGGACTTGTTGGGATCACTTTGGTTGAGGGCAATGACTTGTGAAATTATGTCATCTTTGATAGTTAGTTTTTCTATTTCAGAAACTTTATGTCCATTTTCATTCATAGATATTTTAACATTTCATTTGGATATTTTATAACAATAACTGTTATTCCTGATGTTTTTCATGTGAATAATTTGACTGTGAGTAATGTCTCTTGTGTTATAGAAATATTGCTGTCTTGTTTTCTTTGTGTAATTTATTATGTAGGAAGCCATCCTTTAGAAATCTTTCTGTATCACAAAAGCTATTACCTTTCAAGCACTGCCATGTAAATTACACCACCCTGCATCTGGTAACTTTTTTCCTGCTGATTTAGTTTAAGATGTAATTACAATTAATTTGATGGCCCTGAATTTGGAAATACTTCCTTTTTCCCTGTCAGGTCTGAGTATTTCACAAATTACATCCAAGAAATTCACTAATATAGTAAAATTACACCATACCTGCATGCATGATAACTGATTACCTCTACTACAAACTGTTCAGAATATACGATTAAAAGATGAAGAAATAAAGGTGCATGTTTTTAAATGAGACAATGTACAAAGAAACATATCAACCGCATGTACTATACCTGCACTTTGTGCGATCCATTATACTACTATACTTATTGAATAGACCTGCACTTTGTACGATCCATTATACCACAATACTTATTAACTATACCTGCACTTTGTACGATCCATTATACCACTATATCTGCACTTTGTACGATCCATTATACCACTATACTTATTGACTATACCTGCACTTTGTACGATCCATTATATCACTATACTTATTGACAATACCTGCACTTTGTACGATCCATTATACCACTATACTTATTGACAATACCTGCACTTTGTACGATCCATTATACCACTATACTTATTGACAATACCTGCACTTTGTACGATCCATTATACCACTATACTTATTGACAATACCTGCACTTTGTACGATCCATTATAAAACTATACTTATTGACTATACCTGCACTTTGTACGATCCATTATAAAACTATACTTATTGACTATACCTGCACTTTGTACGATCCATTATACCACAATACTTATTAACTATACCTGCACTTTGTACGATCCATTATACCTCTATATCTGCACTTTGTACGATCCATTATACCACTATACTTATTGACTATACCTGCACTTTGTACGATCCATTATACCTCTATATCTGCACTTTGTACGATCCATTATACCACTATACTTATTGACTATACCTGCACTTTGTACGATCCATTATACCACTATACTTATTGACAATACCTGCACTTTGTACGATCCATTATACCACTATACTTATTGACAATACCTGCACTTTGTACGATCCATTATACCACTATACTTATTGACTATACCTGCACTTTGTACGATCCATTATAAAACTATACTTATTGACAATACCTGCACTTTGTATGATCCATTATACCACTATACTTATTGACAATACCTGCACTTTGTATGATCCATTATAAAACTATACTTATTGACAATACCTGCACTTTGTACGATCCATTATAAAACTATACTTATTGACTATACCTGCACTTTGTACGATCCATTATAAAACTATACTTATTGACTATACCTGCACTTTGTACGATCCATTATAAAACTATACTTATTGACTATACCTGCACTTTGTACGATCCATTATACCTCTATACCTGCACTTTGTACAATCCATTATACCACTATACTTATTGACTATACCTGCACTTTGTACGATCCATTATAAAACTATACTTATTGACTATACCTGCACTTTGTACGATCCATTATAAAACTATACTTATTGACTATACCTGCACTTTGTACGATCCATTATAAAACTATACTTATTGACTATACCTGCACTTTGTATGATCCATTATACCACTATACTTATTGACTATACCTGCACTTTGTATGATCCATTATACCACTATACTTATTGACTATACCTGCACTTTGTACGATCCATTATAAAACTATACTTATTGACTATACCTGCACTTTGTACGATCCATTATAAAACTATACTTATTGACTATACCTGCACTTTGTACGATTCATTATAAAACTATACTTATTGACTATACCTGCACTTTGTACGATCCATTATACCACTATACCTGCACTTTGTACAATCCATTATAAAACTATACTTATTGACTATACCTGCACTTTGTACGATCTATTATAAAACTATACTTATTGACTATACCTGCACTTTGTACGATCCATTATACCACTATACCTGCACTTTGTACGATCCATTATACCACTATACCTGCACTTTGTACAATCCATTATAAAACTATACTTATTGACTATACCTGCACTTTGTACAATCCATTATACCAATATACTTATTGACTATACCTGCACTTTCTATGATCCATTATACCACTATACTTATTGACTATACCTGCACTTTCTACGATCCATTAAACCACTATACTTATTGACTGTACCTGCATTTTGTACGATCCATTATACCACTATACTTATTGCACCTACATTTCAAAATTCAACCTGACAAAAACGAACTAGTTATTACTAAAAAGTGTAATTAATATTAAAATATGTAATTAATATATTGAGATTAAGAATATAGTATAATTAATTTTAAAAATGTAATGAAATTTGTAATTTCATTTTCTGACTTGATTGGGAAAACCTGACATTAAAGCCATTTTGTATTCAGCATACTTTTTTTCCTGTATAAACAACTGTTACTTTCAAGTCAGAAAAACTATGAAGGGCAGTGTTATTCCTCAACATTGCTCACCTTCAGACCCATAAGATTTACTGAAATTGGTTTGCTTATCATTTTAACCTTTCATTCCTATTATATGTCTATCCTCACTAGACCTTTCCATAATGACATCGTGCAATCTTGCTAATTTCTTCTAGTATCTTCTGTATTGAACAGCAGTACAAGTATGTTCTAGATGATAAAAAAAACAACACTTGGGAAGTGCTTTTCTATTGTAGCACTTCTAGCTGCACCAATAGATAGGATTCAGAGCTAGGCATTTTTTTTTTTTTTTTTACAAATTCCCAATTGACCAAAAATCAGTATGGATTGCTCCAGTTATGGAATAGAATTGGAGGTCTTCGGTAGCTGCAGTGTACATTTTGTTAAAAGTATCAGAATATGTTGTAAATCAAGAGACATGCAGGAAAAAGTACTAATGATACTTGATACTGAAAACAAAATCAACTATATAAAGTTCTGTCACTTATTTTCATAAGCCATTTTGATGCATTTTTCTAAATTCAAAACATTGAGCCTTATTGCTGTCATTGTCACAAAACAATGGATGACAAAATGGTGTATGTCATTGTTATGCTTCCTCTAAATCACATAATCTGGAAAGTTCTATTTTTGTGATTATATAAAATAATTTTTAAACTTATCAGTTAGAATTTCTATTCAGATAATCTTCAGTTTGATTTTCTTGAAATAATAACAATAAACTTTTTTTGAAAGACACATCTCGTTGTCTATGCTTGTTATTTAATCCAAAATTATTTCATCCAGTACTCTTCAAGGCCATCATTAGACTTGTACATCATTGCCATATCTGGTTCATTTTCTTTCTAATTCATAACAATGATTAAAAGAAAAAAACAGATCCCTCTTCTACGTGTTTTGCCAAAACAGGTCATATCAGTTTCATGATTAGCTGGATTTTTCATTTATTGTGTTATGTTTATGACATTTTCTAAGAGTTTTAACATGTGTACAGAATATAGTTATATTACTCCTATTGTATACTTTTTTTTTTTATTCTGATCTAGGCTTCAGGATTCTCAACCTCCTGTTATTTAACTGAACCTACATATTTTTAAGGCCTTAACAGCAATTCTTTTTTCATTATTAAAATTATAATGGATGTGCTTGGATGATTTTAATAACTACATCAACAGATTTTTTATGTGTAGTTTGCTTTTGGTTGGGGTGTTCACAAAAATTTCTTTTATAAAATTAGGCACTTTTTTATGATTAGAAGATAACAATTTGTCCTGAAGGAACTTGTGAAGTCTCAATTTTCAAGATAATTTATGTATCACTAAAATTAAATTTGGCTTCATTAACAACAATTTCACTCTTTACTATCAAAACTGGTTTTTGTTATTGGAAGCTAACATTTTAAAGTCAAGGAAAGAAATTAACAATTGCTCAAAAACTAAAATGGGATTAATTTCTTTTTTGAACACTGGATGTGTAAAAATAGTTATAATTTGACAAAGTATTATTTATGTTGGACCATTCCATGTAAAATCATCCAGGGTCTGCAGGTGACCCCCACAGAATGCCTTGAAAAAATTCACATGTGCTCATCTACCCATATAATGACAAATCACCAAAAATTAGATCAATATCTCTAATAGTTTGATTTACAGCCCTGTAAAATTTAATGAATTTTTTTTTACATTTTTGGCAAATTCATTTTCGGGCAACATTGGATGCTTAAAGCTGCAAAGAGTAATTTTGGTAGAATGCTGAAATTTGCTACACTGACTGAATTAATCTCACAGAATTCAAAAATGGTCTCAAACCAAGTTTATCTCTCTTAGGATTTTCATAGTGAGGCTGTAAAATCACCTGAAAACCCAAAATCATAAAAAAACATTGGTTTATTTAATAAGCCATAGCTCTAAGAGTTAACATGATACAAAGCTGGATTTTGTTTTCAAATTTCCTATAACATATCAGTTGATAAATCAGCAACTGTTGTAATTAAAAGTATGTTAGATCTCCTGTAAAAGAATGTAGTTGCATGCAACTTTTTATGACTTAACTAAAAATAGCCCTACTTCAAGCCACTGTTTGACCATGTCACCAGTTATTCAGCCTTTTCATATTTTCACCATATATTCTTACATCTCTGAATATGATCTACAAAAAAATCAGGATGGTGTTCAACCTACTTTTTGAGTTATAATTGTTTATAAAAGGTTATTACATAACCTACACAAATTCTGTGGTAGAAATATTGGTCAGACATGGTTCAAAGAGTACTAAAACAATAAGAATAAACATATATATTGTTAAGAATTTTGGGATAAACAATCGGAAGTCATTCTAAATATAGAAAGGGTAACTTAGATTTATTTAAAGTTTTGCTTTTTGGTTGAGAGATGATGGGTGTTAAATTGATGAATCTCATATAGAGTTAGAATATAGAAAATAAGAAAACATGTTTTAATTATAAAAAATTTGATATCTATTTGAAAGGTAATAAATATTCTGCAATGGAAAGTGAAATTTTTCAGATAGAAAAAGAGTGTTTTTAATCTGAACATGAAAATCATCTTGCACTTGTGGCAATCAACACCTTGAATAGAAATATTTATGGAGAAATTTTGAGTAAATATATACTTCATTAGCCTTTTGACTGTGGCTTCTTTAAATGCACCTGGAATTTTTGCTAGCTCTGTACTGTGTACAGCATACTTGCATTTAACTGTTGGAGGTGGATCGTACATTGTGGGGCAAGCCAGAAGTCAGTGGGTTAAAAATTCTGATTTTTTTATCTATAAGTGACTCTTAATGCTTACTGAAAGCTTGTGAAATACAGTAAAGAGACACAAAACGTATTAGAAGTTATAGTGTGGAAAGTCTGAAGGTCAATCTCAGGTAAAGTTTTAAGTTAAATCAACCAATCTTGTACAGACAGTAGCATTATATATCTTCCACTACACCTTCTTTTGTTACCTGAATGTTTGGTCATTGATAGACAATTCATAGTAGATGTTAACCAACAATTTCACTTATTTGTAGGTACAGTACTTCTCATATTTTTGTTTGTTTATCTGAGTTAAAACACTTAATCTACAGCAAATATATATATTTATGTTGGAGTTTTTGTTACTTTTAGGCTAACACTGATGTTTTAGTTGGAGTGAAGGCAGAACTCGATGCTCCTGAATCGTCACAACCGAATCGGGGAAGATTAGAATTCTTTGTAGACTGGTTAGTTGCTTGATAAGTAAATATATGTAGAGAAAGAAAATATGATTGCTTCGTGATCTATTAAAATTTAATGGAAAGCTCATATATAATCTTACTTTTTTTGCACCACTAAGAGCTATTAGTTTCTGTGCAACTGCTGTAGAATTTTCTTTGCAACTCTTGAACAAATTTCCACCATTATATATTTCCATGTGTATTGTGTTAGTAGGCTATGATATAAGCATCATAACATTGTGACGATTCATATTCAGTAATCCCCATGAGCATGTGATCATTGGATTGTTTATGTCTTGACAGTGCCCGTGTTCAGATGTTGCTGTTGTTTAGTCACTTTCATCGACTGTCTTTCTTTCTTTGATGTTTTCTTGTTACATTTCCATTCTTTCTGACTTATTGCAGCATAGTTTTTACTGCAGCTACGGCAGACAAAAGCAAAAAGGTATTGCCTGTGGATTGTCAAATTAGAGTTCCCTGGGGCCCAAATGTTCTTCTTCAGAAATCTTCTGTATCAATGGTAACTAAGTTCCTGACTCACTAGATCATGGGTACTTCAGTCAGGTACCAATCTTCAGAAATCAAGTTATGATAACCCTTCTCTTGTTCCTTGTCCATTTGTTTCTGTTTGCTTCTCCTCTTTGGGCAAGCCCTTGTTTTTGGAGCTGATTCTTGGTACTAGGCCTGTGGTCTCCCTTGTTTTAATTTCTCTCTTGTGGTCTGGCTTTGTAATTTCCTGTTCCATATTTCTCTTCATCTTCTCTCTTGTCCTTAAGATATTCTAATGATAGTAAGACAGATAATGTGAAACTCATGTTGGATATTCTAAAGGTTGATAGTAAGACAGATAAAGTGAAACTTTTTCTGGATATTCTGAAGATTAATAATTATTCTTTCTCAACTAGAAATTCTATTTCCAAATCACAGTTTAGCTATCCAGTGTTGAAGAAATGTTAGGTTTTGTGTGAGCTAGAGGTGATGACACATTTCTAAAATAGAAGATGGAAAGTGTTGATGCAGAATGCCAAGTGTTTTTAGTTTTGATGTATCCACAAAATAGCCTGTGTGTAATGAATTTCTAAAAAAACTGAATTCATTCCGAAACTGGATTTTAACATTTTTTCTTGTACTTTCTGTCACTAAAGGGCCAAAATATTCTACTTGATAGTTTATGATTTAATATTTATTTTATAATAATTTATTTAATTGCCTATCGAATCATATGTGAATTATTATATGCTACCAGATGCACATTGAAACAATTCAGTGATAAATTTCTTAAAACTAGTGATTAATAATAAATGTGAAGTCAACCCAATACATTGGATCATTGCATACATGCAAATGATTACTAGTGTGCTGTTTACAATTGCCTTTTATCATTTTATGTGTTATTTCAATAAGGAAAATTGCATCGTATTTGTTTTTCAACAAAAGAGACAGTTCAAGTGTAACTTGCATTGGATGTTCTAAAGATTGATAGTAAGACAGAGAAAGTGACTCATACTAGATATCCTAAAGATTGATAGTAAGACAGAGAAAGTGACTCACACTAGATATTCTGAAGATTTATAGTAAGATAGAGAAAGTGACTAACACTGGATATTCTGAAGATTGATAGTAAGACAGAGAAAGTGACTCACACTAGATATTCTGAAGATTGATAGTAAGACAGAGAAAGTGACTCATACTAGATATCCTAAAGATTGATAGTAAGACAGAGAAAGTGACTCACACTAGATATTCTGAAGATTTATAGTAAGATAAAGTGACTCATACTAGATATCCTAAAGATTGATAGTAAGACAGAGAAAGTGACTCACACTGGATATTCTGAAGATTGATAGTAAGACAGAGAAAGTGACTCACACTAGATATTCTGAAGATTGATAGTAAGACAGAGAAAGTGACTCATACTACATATCCTAAAGATTGATAGTAAGACAGAGAAAGTGACTCGCACTAGATATTCTGAAGATTGATAGTAAGAGAAAGTGACTCATACTAGATATCCTAAAGATTGATAGTAAGACAGAGAAAGTGACTCATATTAGATATTCTGAAGATTGATAGTAAGAGAAAGTGACTCACACTAGATATTCTGAAGATTGATAATAAGAGAAAGTGACTCATACTAGATATCCTAAAGATTGATAGTAAGACAGAGAAAGTGACTCACACTAGATATTCTGAAGATTGATAGTGAGACAGAGAAAGTGACTCATACTAGATCTTCTGAAGATTGAAAGTAACTCACTAGATATTCTGAAGATTGATAGTGAGAGAAAGTGACTCATACTAGATATTCTGAAGATTGATAGTGAGAGAAAGTGACTCATACTAGATCTTCTGAAGATTGATAGTAAGACAGAGAAAGCGACTCACACTAGATATTCTGAAGATTGATAGTGAGACAGAGAAAGTGACTCATACTAGATATTCTGAAGATTGATAGTAAGACAGAGAAAGTGACTCACACTGGATATTCTGAAGATTGATAGTAAGAGAAAGTGACTCATACTAGATATTTCAAAGATTGATAGTAAGACAGAGAAAGTGACTCACACTAGATATTCTGAAGATTGATAGTGAGACAGAGAAAGTGACTCATACTAGATCTTCTGAAGATTGAAAGTAACTCACTAGATATTCTGAAGATTGATAGTGAGAGAAAGTGACTCATACTAGATATTCTGAAGATTGATAGTGAGAGAAAGTGACTCATACTAGATCTTCTGAAGATTGATAGTAAGACAGAGAAAGCGACTCACACTAGATATTCTGAAGATTGATAGTAAGACAGAGAAAGTGACTCACACTGGATATTCTGAAGATTGATAGTGAGACAGAGAAAGTGACTCATACTAGATCTTCTGAAGATTGAAAGTAACTCACTAGATATTCTGAAGATTGATAGTGAGAGAAAGTGACTCATACTAGATCTTCTGAAGATTGATAGTAAGACAGAGAAAGCGACTCACACTAGATATTCTGAAGATTGATAGTAAGACAGAGAAAGTGACTCACACTGGATATTCTGAAGATTGATAGTAAGAGAAAGTGACTCATACTAGATATCCCAAAGATTGATAGTAAGACAGAGAAAGTGACTCACACTAGATATTCTGAAGATTGATAGTGAGACAGAGAAAGTGACTCATACTAGATCTTCTGAAGATTGAAAGTAACTCACTAGATATTCTGAAGATTGATAGTGAGAGAAAGTGACTCATACTAGATCTTCTGAAGATTGAAAGTAACTCACTAGATATTCTGAAGATTGATAGTGAGACAGAGAAAGTGACTCATACTAGATATTCTGAAGATTGATAGTGAGAGAAAGTGACTCATACTAGATATTCTGAAGATTGATAGTAAGACAGAGAAAGCGACTCACACTAGATATTCTGAAGATTGATAGTGAGACAGAGAAAGTGACTCATACTAGATATTCTGAAGATTGATAGTAAGACAGAGAAAGTGACTCACATTAGATATTCTGAAGATTGATAGTGAGAGAAAGTGACTCATACTAGATATTCTGAAGATTGATAGTAAGACAGAGAAAGTGACTCACATTAGATATTCTGAAGATTGATAGTAAGACAGAGAAAGTGACTCATATTAGATATTCTGAAGATTGATAGTAAGAGAAAGTGACTCACACTAGATATTCTGAAGATTGATAGTAAGAGAAAGTGACTCATACTAGATATCCCAAAGATTGATAGTAAGACAGAGAAAGTGACTCACACTAGATATTCTGAAGATTGAAAGTAACTCACACTAGATATTCTGAAGATTGATAGTGAGACAGAGAAAGTGACTCATACTAGATCTTCTGAAGATTGAAAGTAACTCACTAGATATTCTGAAGATTGATAGTGAGAGAAAGTGACTCATACTAGATATTCTGAAGATTGATAGTGAGAGAAAGTGACTCATACTAGATATTCTGAAGATTGATAGTGAGACAGAGAAAGTGACTCATACTAGATATTCTGAAGATTGATAGTGAGAGAAAGTGACTCATACTAGATATTCTGAAGATTGATAGTGAGAGAAAGTGACTCATACTAGATATCCTAAAGATTGATAGTAAGACAGAGAAAGTGACTCACACTAGATATTCTGAAGATTGATAGTGAGAGAAAGTGACTCATACTAGATCTTCTGAAGATTAATAGTGAGAGAAAGTGACTCATACTAGATATTCTGAAGATTGATAGTGAGAGAAAGTGACTCATACTAGATATCCTAAAGATTGATAGTAAGACAGAGAAAGTGACTCACACTAGATATTCTGAAGATTTATAGTAAGATAAAGTGACTCATACTAGATATCCTAAAGATTGATAGTAAGACAGAGAAAGTGACTCACACTGGATATTCTGAAGATTGATAGTAAGACAGAGAAAGTGACTCACACTAGATATTCTGAAGATTGATAGTAAGACAGAGAAAGTGACTCATACTACATATCCTAAAGATTGATAGTAAGACAGAGAAAGTGACTCACACTAGATATTCTGAAGATTGATAGTAAGAGAAAGTGACTCATACTAGATATCCTAAAGATTGATAGTAAGACAGAGAAAGTGACTCATATTAGATATTCTGAAGATTGATAGTAAGAGAAAGTGACTCACACTAGATATTCTGAAGATTGATAGTAAGAGAAAGTGACTCATACTAGATATCCTAAAGATTGATAGTAAGACAGAGAAAGTGACTCACACTAGATATTCTGAAGATTGATAGTAAGAGAAAGTGACTCATACTAGATATCCTAAAGATTGATAGTAAGACAGAGAGAAGTGACTCATATTAGATATTCTGAAGATTGATAGTAAGAGAAAGTGACTCATACTAGATATTCTGAAGATTGATAGTGAGAGAAAGTGACTCATACTAGATATTCTGAAGATTGATAGTAAGACAGAGAAAGTGACTCACACTAGATATTCTGAAGATTGATAGTGAGACAGAGAAAGTGACTCATACTAGATATTCTGAAGATTGATAGTAAGACAGAGAAAGTGACTCACACTGGATATTCTCAAGATTGATAGTAAGACAGAGAAAGCGACTCACACTAGATATTCTGAAGATTGATAGTGAGACAGAGAAAGTGACTCATACTAGATATTCTGAAGATTGATAGTAAGACAGAGAAAGTGACTCATACTAGATCTTCTGAAGATTGAAAGTAACTCACTAGATATTCTGAAGATTGATAGTGAGAGAAAGTGACTCATACTAGATATTCTGAAGATTGATAGTGAGAGAAAGTGACTCATACTAGATATTCTGAAGATTGATAGTGAGACAGAGAAAGTGACTCATACTAGATATTCTGAAGATTGATAGTGAGAGAAAGTGACTCATACTAGATATTCTGAAGATTGATAGTGAGAGAAAGTGACTCATACTAGATATCCTAAAGATTGATAGTAAGACAGAGAAAGTGACTCACACTAGATATTCTGAAGATTGATAGTGAGAGAAAGTGACTCATACTAGATCTTCTGAAGATTGATAGTAAGAGAGAAAGTGACTCATACTAGATATTCTGAAGATTGATAGTGAGAGAAAGTGACTCATACTAGATATCCTAAAGATTGATAGTAAGACAGAGAAAGTGACTCACACTAGATATTCTGAAGATTTATAGTAAGATAAAGTGACTCATACTAGATATCCTAAAGATTGATAGTAAGACAGAGAAAGTGACTCACACTGGATATTCTGAAGATTGATAGTAAGACAGAGAAAGTGACTCACACTAGATATTCTGAAGATTGATAGTAAGACAGAGAAAGTGACTCATACTACATATCCTAAAGATTGATAGTAAGACAGAGAAAGTGACTCACACTAGATATTCTGAAGATTGATAGTAAGAGAAAGTGACTCATACTAGATATCCTAAAGATTGATAGTAAGACAGAGAAAGTGACTCATATTAGATATTCTGAAGATTGATAGTAAGAGAAAGTGACTCACACTAGATATTCTGAAGATTGATAGTAAGAGAAAGTGACTCATACTAGATATCCTAAAGATTGATAGTAAGACAGAGAAAGTGACTCACACTAGATATTCTGAAGATTGATAGTAAGAGAAAGTGACTCATACTAGATATCCTAAAGATTGATAGTAAGACAGAGAAAGTGACTCATATTAGATATTCTGAAGATTGATAGTAAGAGAAAGTGACTCATACTAGATATTCTGAAGATTGATAGTGAGAGAAAGTGACTCATACTAGATATTCTGAAGATTGATAGTAAGACAGAGAAAGCGACTCACACTAGATATTCTGAAGATTGATAGTGAGACAGAGAAAGTGACTCATACTAGATATTCTGAAGATTGATAGTAAGACAGAGAAAGTGACTCACACTGGATATTCTCAAGATTGATAGTAAGACAGAGAAAGCGACTCATACTAGATATTCTGAAGATTGATAGTGAGACAGAGAAAGTGACTCATACTAGATATTCTGAAGATTGATAGTAAGACAGAGAAAGTGACTCACACTGGATATTCTGAAGATTGATAGTAAGAGAAAGTGACTCATACTAGATATTCTGAAGATTGATAGTAAGACAGAGAAAGTGACTCATATTAGATATTCTGAAGATTGATAGTAAGAGAAAGTGACTCACACTAGATATTCTGAAGATTGATAGTAAGAGAAAGTGACTCATACTAGATATCCCAAAGATTGATAGTAAGACAGAGAAAGTGACTCACACTAGATATTCTGAAGATTGAAAGTAACTCACACTAGATCTTCTGAAGATTGAAAGTAACTCACTAGATATTCTGAAGATTGATAGTGAGAGAAAGTGACTCATACTAGATATTCTGAAGATTGATAGTGAGAGAAAGTGACTCATACTAGATATTCTGAAGATTGATAGTAAGACAGAGAAAGTAACTCACTAGATATCCTAAAGATTGATAGTAAGACAGAGAAAGTAACTCACTAGATATTCTGAAGATTGATAGTGAGAGAAAGTGACTCATACTAGATATTCTGAAGATTGATAGTAAGACAGAGAAAGTGACTCACATTAGATATTCTGAAGATTGATAGTGAGAGAAAGTGACTCATACTAGATATTCTGAAGATTGATAGTAAGACAGAGAAAGTGACTCACATTAGATATTCTGAAGATTGATAGTGAGAGAAAGTGACTCATATTAGATATTCTGAAGATTGATAGTGAGAGAAAGTGACTCATACTAGATATTCTGAAGATTGATAGTAAGACAGAGAAAGTGACTCACATTAGATATTCTGAAGATTGATAGTGAGAGAAAGTGACTCATATTAGATATTCTGAAGATTGATAGTGAGAGAAAGTGACTCATACTAGATATTCTGAAGATTGATAGTGAGAGAAAGTGACTCATACTAGATATTCTGAAGATTGATAGTAAGACAGAGAAAGTGACTCACATTAGATATTCTGAAGATTGATAGTGAGAGAAAGTGACTCATACTAGATATTCTGAAGATTGATAGTAAGACAGAGAAAGTGACTCACATTAGATATTCTGAAGATTGATAGTGAGAGAAAGTGACTCACACTAGATATTCTGAAGATTGATAGTGAGAGAAAGTGACTCATACTAGATATTCTGAAGATTGATAGTAAGAGAAAGTGACTCATACTAGATATTCTGAAGATTGATAGTAAGACAGAGAAAGTGACTCACATTAGATATTCTGAAGATTGATAGTAAGACAGAGAAAGTGACTCACATTAGATATTCTGAAGATTGATAGTAAGAGAAAGTGACTCACATTAGATATTCTGAAGATTGATAGTAAGACAGAGAAAGTGACTCACATTAGATATTCTGAAGATTGATAGTAAGACAGAGAAAGTGACTCATACTAGATATTCTGAAGATTGATAGTAAGACAGAGAAAGTGACTCACATTAGATATTCTGAAGATTGATAGTGAGAGAAAGTGACTCATACTAGATATTCTGAAGATTGATAGTAAGACAGAGAAAGTGACTCATACTAGATATTCTGAAGATTGATAGTAAGACAGAGAAAGTAACTCACTAGATATTCTGAAGATTGATAGTAAGACAGAGAAAGTGACTCACACTAGATATTCTGAAGATTGAAAGTAACTCACACTAGATATTCTGAAGATTGATAGTGAGACAGAGAAAGTAACTCACTAGATATTCTGAAGATTGATAGTGAGACAGAGAAAGTGACTCACACTAGATATTCTGAAGATTGAAAGTAACTCACACTAGATATTCTGAAGATTGATAGTGAGAGAAAGTGACTCATACTAGATATTCTGAAGATTGATAGTAAGACAGAGAAAGTGACTCACATTAGATATTCTGAAGATTGAAAGTAACTCACACTAGATATTCTGAAGATTGAAAGTAACTCACACTAGATATTCTGAAGATTGATAGTGAGAGAAAGTGACTCATACTAGATCTTCTGAAGATTGATAGTAAGACAGAGAAAGTGACTCATACTAGATCTTCTGAAGATTGAAAGTAACTCACTAGATATTCTGAAGATTGATAGTGAGAGAAAGTGACTCATACTAGATATTCTGAAGATTGATAGTAAGACAGAGAAAGTGACTCACATTAGATATTCTGAAGATTGATAGTGAGAGAAAGTGACTCATACTAGATATTCTGAAGATTGATAGTAAGACAGAGAAAGAAACTCACTAGATATCCTAAAGATTGATAGTAAGACAGAGAAAGTAACTCACTAGATATTCTGAAGATTGATAGTGAGAGAGAGAAAGTGACTCATACTAGATATTCTGAAGATTGATAGTAAGACAGAGAAAGTGACTCACATTAGATATTCTGAAGATTGATAGTGAGAGAAAGTGACTCATACTAGATATTCTGAAGATTGATAGTAAGACAGAGAAAGTGACTCACATTAGATATTCTGAAGATTGATAGTGAGAGAAAGTGAGTCATACTACATATTCTGAAGATTGATAGTGAGAGAAAGTGACTCATACTAGATATTCTGAAGATTGATAGTGAGACAGAGAAAGTGACTCACATTAGATATTCTGAAGATTGATAGTGAGAGAAAGTGACTCATACTAGATATTCTGAAGATTGATAGTAAGACAGAGAAAGTGACTCACATTAGATATTCTGAAGATTGATAGTGAGAGAAAGTGACTCATACTAGATATTCTGAAGATTGATAGTGAGAGAAAGTGACTCATACTAGATATTCTGAAGATTGATAGTAAGACAGAGAAAGTGACTCACATTAGATATTCTGAAGATTGATAGTGAGAGAAAGTGACTCATACTAGATATTCTGAAGATTGATAGTAAGACAGAGAAAGTGACTCACATTAGATATTCTGAAGATTGATAGTGAGAGAAAGTGACTCATACTAGATATTCTGAAGATTGATAGTAAGACAGAGAAAGTGACTCACATTAGATATTCTGAAGATTGATAGTGAGAGAAAGTGACTCATACTAGATATTCTGAAGATTGATAGTAAGACAGAGAAAGTGACTCACATTAGATATTCTGAAGATTGATAGTGAGAGAAAGTGACTCATACTAGATATTCTGAAGATTGATAGTAAGACAGAGAAAGTGACTCACATTAGATATTCTGAAGATTGATAGTGAGAGAAAGTGACTCATACTAGATATTCTAAAGATTGATAGTGAGAGAAAGTGACTCATACTAGATCTTCTGAAGATTGATAGTGAGACAGAGAAAGTGACTCATACTAGATATTCTGAAGATTGATAGTAAGACAGAGAAAGTGACTCACATTAGATATTCTGAAGATTGATAGTGAGAGAAAGTGACTCATACTAGATATTCTGAAGATTGATAGTGAGAGAAAGTGACTCATACTAGATATTCTGAAGATTGATAGTGAGAGAAAGTGACTCATACTAGATATTCTGAAGATTGATAGTAAGACAGAGAAAGTGACTCACATTAGATATTCTGAAGATTGATAGTGAGAGAAAGTGACTCATACTAGATATTCTGAAGATTGATAGTGAGAGAAAGTGACTCATACTAGATATTCTGAAGATTGATAGTGAGACAGAGAAAGTGACTCATACTAGATATTCTGAAGATTGATAGTAAGACAGAGAAAGCGACTCACACTAGATATTCTGAAGATTGATAGTAAGACAGAGAAAGCGACTCACACTAGATATTCTGAAGATTGATAGTAAGACAGAGAAAGCGACTCACACTAGATATTCTGAAGATTGATAGTAAGACAGAGAAAGTGACTCACACTAGATATTCTGAAGATTGATAGTGAGACAGAGAAAGTGACTCATACTAGGTATTCTGAAGATTGATAGTGAGACAGAGAAAGTGACTTACACTAGATATTCTGTTGATTGATAGTAAGACAGAGAAAGTGACTCATACTAGATATTCTGAAGATTGATAGTAAGACAGAGAAAGTGACTCATACTAGATATCCTAAAGATTGATAGTAAGACAGAGAAAGTGACTCATACTAGATATTCTGAAGATTGATAGTAAGATAGAGAAAGTGACTCATACTAGATATTCTGAAGATTGATAGTAAGAGAAAGTGACTCACACTAGATATTCTGAAGATTGATAGTGAGACAGAGAAAGTGACTCATACTAGATATTCTGAAGATTGATAGTAAGACAGAGAAAGTGACTCATACTAGATATCCTAAAGATTGATAGTAAGACAGAGAAAGTGACTCATACTAGATATTCTGAAGATTGATAGTAAGATAGAGAAAGTGACTCATACTAGATATTCTGAAGATTGATAGTAAGAGAAAGTGACTCACACTAGATATTCTGAAGATTGATAGTGAGACAGAGAAAGTGACTCATACTAAATATTCTGAAGATTGATAGTGAGACAGAGAAAGTGACTCATACTAGGTATTCTGAAGATTGATAGTGAGACAGAGAAAGTGACTTACACTAGATATTCTGTTGATTGATAGTAAGACAGAGAAAGTGACTCATACTAGATATTCTGAAGATTGATAGTAAGACAGAGAAAGTGACTCATACTAGATATCCTAAAGATTGATAGTAAGACAGAGAAAGTGACTCATACTAAATATTCTGAAGATTATTAGTATGAAAGAAGCCACTCTCCTTCTCATATAATGATGATATTGTAGTTTTCTGTAGTTGTGAATAATAGAAGAAATAACCATGTACATGATTTTTACAAATACTTGAAATTAAAAAATAATAATATAGAAATACAGAAACATTAGAGAGGGAATTCAACATGTTTCAGTTCTTTAAAAATATCTGTTATACAAACATTGTTATTGTGGTTAATGTATGAAGAATAGATATTAAATAGCACTAAATATATATATATTTGTTATGATTCATTTTTTAACTTTGTTCACTGTAAAAACAATTTATGTACAATCATACAACAAATACAACTGTTTTGACAAGGTCTTTTGTCAGTAGTAACCCTATCAAGTCATAGGCCCAACATGGCCATGTGGTTAAAGCTCTCGACTAGTAATCTGAGGGTTGTTGGTTCAAATTCTTGTCACACTAAACATGCTCACCCTTTCAGTCATGGGGTTGTTATAATGTGACAGTCAATCCCAATATTTGCTAGTGGTGATGAATAGCTGCCTTTTTTTCTAGTTTTATGCTGCTAAATTAGGGACGGCTAGTACAGATAGCCCTCGTGTAGCTTTGCACGAAACTCAAAAACAAACAAACAAACCCATCAAGTTAGATTGATAAATTTTGATCTTGGAGACTTTCAGTAACAACCTTAACATTTATGCTAGCCTTTCTGACTTAATTATAATTTGATAAACTTCAAAAATTTTCATCCTCATAGTAAATTTAAAAGTTTAGTTTGGCAACCATATAGTGCTAAATGTTTAATGAAATGTATGGTGATAACTGTTTTATTTATAACTCACTGAATGATATTACTTTGTCATATTGTTAGGAATTTTCCCCAGAACTTGCATACAGTACTTTTATCACCAGGTAAATAGTTTCAAATAATTATGCAAGTAAACTGAGTTAAGTACAAGGTAACAATCCCATATGTTCTTATGGGTTGCTACAATTTTCTTTTCAGAAACCAACCCCTTATCATAATAATTGTTGTAGCTCATAAAACAAAATTGGATGGTGAAAATTCTCCATTGCCTGCACATTGTATGATATCTGTTGGAAACCGTATCTTTATATATTCTGCCAAGTATTCCAGTGAATCTACAGAATATTTGTGTGCTTATTGTGTTTGTCTGCAGAATCCCAAACCTAATTTTATGCATCACGTAATTCAAGAGAATCCCACTTATGATCAGTTGTGTCAAGTTTATAATATTTACAGAAGGAGGAGTGATGGTGAATACTTAAGTATCATGAAACTTGTATCCCATTGTTATGGTGTGAACACCTTTTCCAAGAAACTTGTATCCCATTGTTATGGTGTGAACACCTTTTCCAAGAAACTTGTATCCCATTGTTATGGTGTGAACACCTTTTCCAAGAAACTTGTATCCCATTGTTATGGTGTGAACACCTTTTCCATGAAACTTGTATCCCATTGTTGTGGTGTGAACACCTTTTCCAAGAAACTTGTATCCCATTGTTATGGTGTGAACACCTTTTCCAAGAAACTTGTATCCCATTGTTGTGGTGTGAACACCTTTTCCATGAAACTTGTATCCCATTGTTGTGGTGTGAACACCTTTTCCATGAAACTTGTATCCCATTGTTGTGGTGTGAACACCTTTTCCAAGAAACTTGTATCCCATTGTTATGGTGTGAACACCTTTTCCATGAAACTTGTATCCCATTGTTGTGGTGTGAACACCTTTTCCATGAAACTTGTATCCCATTGTTGTGGTGTGAACACCTTTTCCAAGAAACTTGTATCCCATTGTTATGGTGTGAACACCTTTTCCATGAAACTTGTATCCCATTGTTATGGTGTGAACACCTTTTCCATGAAACTTGTATCCCATTGTTGTGGTGTGAACACCTTTTCCATGAAACTTGTATCCCATTGTTATGGTGTGAACACCTTTTCCAAGAAACTTGTATCCCATTGTTGTGGTGTGAACACCTTTTCCATGAAACTTGTATCCCATTGTTGTGGTGTGAACACCTTTTCCA
This sequence comes from Tachypleus tridentatus, assembly GCF_004210375.1. Taxonomy (NCBI): domain Eukaryota; kingdom Metazoa; phylum Arthropoda; class Merostomata; order Xiphosura; family Limulidae; genus Tachypleus; species Tachypleus tridentatus. The sequence goes on from NC_134835.1 coordinate 16,829,024, forward strand.
TGAAACTTGTATCCCATTGTTGTGGTGTGAACACCTTTTCCATGAAACTTGTATCCCATTGTTATGGTGTGAACACCTTTTCCATGAAACTTGTATCCCATTGTTGTGGTGTGAACACCTTTTCCATGAAACTTGTATCCCATTGTTGTGGTGTGAACACCTTTTCCAAGAAACTTGTATCCCATTGTTATGGTGTGAACACCTTTTCCATGAAACTTGTATCCCATTGTTGTGGTGTGAACACCTTTTCCATGAAACTTGTATCCCATTGTTGTGGTGTGAACACCTTTTCCAAGAAACTTGTATCCCATTGTTGTGGTGTGAACACCTTTTCCAAGAAACTTGTATCCCATTGTTATGGTGTGAACACCTTTTCCATGAAACTTGTATCCCATTGTTATGGTGTGAACACCTTTTCCAAGAAACTTGTATCCCATTGTTATGGTGTGAACACCTTTTCCATGAAACTTGTATCCCATTGTTGTGGTGTGAACACCTTTTCCAAGAAACTTGTATCCCATTGTTATGGTGTGAACACCTTTTCCATGGAACTTGTATCCCATTGTTATGGTGTGAACACCTTTTCCATGAAACTTGTATCCCATTGTTGTGGTGTGAACACCTTTTCCATGAAACTTGTATCCCATTGTTGTGGTGTGAACACCTTTTCCATGGAACTTGTATCCCATTGTTATGGTGTGAACACCTTTTCCACCTTTGAAACTTGTATCCCATTGTTATGGTGTGAACACCTTTTCCAAGAAACTTGTATCCCATTGTTGTGGTGTGAACACCTTTTCCAAGAAACTTGTATCCCATTGTTATGGTGTGAACACCTTTTCCATGAAACTTTATCCCATTGTTGTGGTGTGTGAACACCTTTTCCATGAAACTTGTATCCCATTGTTATGGTGTGAACACCTTTTCCAAGAAACTTGTATCCCATTGTTATGGTGTGAACACCTTTTCCATGGAACTTGTATCCCATTGTTATGGTGTGAACACCTTTTCCATGAAACTTGTATCCCATTGTTATGGTGTGAACACCTTTTCCATGAAACTTGTATCCCATTGTTATGGTGTGAACACCTTTTCCATGAAACTTGTATCCCATTGTTATGGTGTGAACACCTTTTCCAAGAAACTTGTGTCCCATTGTTATGGTGTGAACACCTTTTTCAAGAAACTTGTGTCCCATTGTTATGGTGTGAACACCTTTTCCATGGAACTTGTATCCCATTGTTGTGGTGTGAACACCTTTTCCAAGAAACTTGTGTCCCATTGTTATGGTGTGAACACCTTTTCCATGAAACTTGTATCCCATTGTTATGGTGTGAACACCTTTTCCATGAAACTTGTATCCCATTGTTATGGTGTGAACACCTTTTCCATGGAACTTGTATCCCATTGTTGTGGTGTGAACACCTTTTCCAAGAAACTTGTGTCCCATTGTTATGGTGTGAACACCTTTTCCATGAAACTTGTATCCCATTGTTGTGGTGTGAACACCTTTTCCAAGCAGATGAAACATGACTTTAATTAAAACCCCAGGTCACAAGAAACCAACCCTTTTAACACCTTTTCCAAGTTGGTGAAACAACTTTAATTAAGACCCCAGGTCATGAGAAACCAACTCTTCTAGGTGTTGCATCAAAGTTTGAAATATTGTATCCCAGAAAGTGTTGATTGGTAGAAATAAATTACATGAGTCTACTATTCCGAATCTTTTTTTCAGATTTGAAATCTAAGAGGTAGGAAAAAAAGAGACAGCTGTATATAATAGTAATAGTTTTAGAGGCTTCAGTGTTTCCATCATCTCCAGAACCAATATTATACACCTTGCCTTCTTCTAATATAATTTGATTTTGATGTCTCAGATCATTTGTCTTTCTCATAATTGTTCTATCTCCACTTTCAACATAATTTTTTTGCTTCTAGTTACTATGAATTGCTTTATTAGATAGAGCAAAGGTAAGCAGCATATACAAATGCCAGAGGCGAAGCAGTCTCCTTTCTTTCTGTGTTTATGTTCCTGGTAATGTATATGTAGCATCTGCACATTCACAAAACTTCTTGCAAATATCAGTTCAATACTTTACAGAGAACCAATCCAAAATAGGTCAGTTTTCATAAAACACTTAGATCTTATTTCTAATAAGGTCTTGCATCTTTTATGACTTTTTGTTACTGGTCAATCAGGTAGTACAGTGTATCTACATCTGTTGAAACCACATTTTATTTCACTTTTATGGTTTGTTCAGCAGTTTGAGGCTTTAAATACACCCATCTGTAATTAAAATATAAAAAATGTAGTTATGGTTGGAATATACCAAATTGATGTTTAGATAATGTAATACATTCTTCTGTCTTTGACTCTGGATGATTCTGGCATTACTGGTCACATAACCTACTTGTGTTCTGTCATAAAGTTGAAATAATTTTTGGTTTACTCTGAAATTCTTACAATTCGTTAACAAAATAGAAATTTTTTATCATTAGGAACATAAAATTCAACAATTTTGCCAACATACAAATTTTTTTTTACTGTTTTATTGGATGAATCTCAATTGATTTACTTTTTTTTTTTCTGAATTTTACTTGTAACCCACACAAACTAACTGTTTTTTTTAATTTTGTGTGACAGGTTATTTTGTGGTATTACTTTCAAAAGTGTAGAACAACTTGAAGATATTTTGCATTTAATTCTTTTATAATTATATTGTAATGTTTTTAATGACTTAATTGGATTAATAGTGTATGTGGAAAGCAATAAATGGTCTCTGCATTCAAATATGTTAGTAAAGTGCTTTAATGAATTGCAGGATTGTGATATTAAACAATATATTGTGAATGGGCTTCTTAACTTTAATACTTTTCCCTAGAAAGTGAGAAACTAGATGGTTTTCTGCTTTCAGCACAGCCAATGCTGATCCAGAGTTTGAAGGACGGGGTGGTGAAGACCTCGCCCTTGGAATTAGCAGTGCTCTCTCCCAAGCATTTAGCAGTAGTAACTGCCTGGATCTTTGTTCTCTTTGTGTGTTACCTGGCCAACAAGTATGGGTGTTGTACGTAGACATCTTGGTATGTACGTGTTTATCAGTGTGGGTGTAATATGTAAATATCTTGGTAAGTTAAATCATTCTGTGGTTTGGGGGATATCTGGTCAGCAGATACTGCTGTTGTTTGAAGACACCATGATGACTACTTCATCAGAACTTGTTTAATCAATATCAGATAAGGAGTATTATAGTTTAAAGATACTGTAAAATATAGTGTTTATTGGTATATCATAGCTGTATTTAATGTTATATAAAAGTATTTCTGTTGTCTTGCAACATCAAGTATGAAGAAGATGGACCAGTGTTTAACATCAGGTATAAAGAAGAAACACCAGTGTTATTTTCATATGTGAAGCATGGTTATTCAAAAATACATTTCTTCTTTATGCTGATAAACCATTGCTTACAGACTTCTTTTAACATTCGAATATTCACTGAGATTGTGCTACCTAGTTCTCATTGTTTGCTGTTCATAAGATCATTATACACAATTATAAAACATGTTGAAAGTCTTAAGACTTTGGGGTTCTAGTGCTTTTATTGATAATTACCACATATAATGTAAAACATTTCTAACCAATGTCTGAGTAACCATAACACTGTATGCTACAGTTCAAGTAATCTTATCTCGACTAGATAATTCTTTTTTCCAAAATTATGGTTTAGCTATCCAGTGTTGAAGAAATGTTAGGTTTTGTGTAAGCTAGAGGTGATGACACATTTCTAAAATAGAAGATGGAAAGTGTTGATGCAGAATGCCAAGTGTTTTTAGTTTTGATGTATCCACAAAATAGCCTGTGTCTAATGAACTTGTAGAAAAGTAAGTTGATTCAAAAACTGGTCGTTAACTTTTGTTTATACTTTTTCTCACCTTGGGGCCAAAATATTCTGTTTCATAGCTTATTATTTAATATTCATTTGTAGTAATTTTCTCAACAATTTGTTTAATTGCCTATCGAATCATATGTGAATTATTATATGCTACCAGATGCCTATTGAAACAATTCAATGATAAATTTTTTAAAACTAGTGATTAATAATAAATGTGCAGTCAATCCAATGATTTGCATACACGCAATATGATTGTTTAGCGGGCTGTTTGCAATTTTCTTTTGCCATTCTATGTATTAATTCAATAAGTACGATTGCATTGGATTTCTTTTTAAGCAAAAAAGACTGACTAGAATGCATTAAGAAAAATGTTTGGGTTTAGATGCAATGAATACATGCAACACAATAGAATATTAGGTATTTTTTTTCTTTTGCTGGATGCTGGCATTCCTTGTCATTTTACTGATTGTATAAAAAACTGCTGCTGAAGTGAGCACTTTTTGACAGTTGTCATTTCTATAAAAAGTCTCACAAGGAAGATAATCAGTTCAATTTGTTTGACATGGTACAAAAACATCATTCACGTATATAATATTGACATGGAAAAAACAATATAATAACACAACAACAACAAATTTAAACTAAATTATGTTTTTGTGTGTATGATTTCCTCATAAAAAAAGAATTATTTTGGTTCTTGATAACTTTTTCTCACATTGATTGTTCAGCATGTACAGAGGCTGATGGAACAATGTTGATATTCATATGAAATTGTAAGAATTGCTAAAAAAATGAATAAATGTCCTTTAAAAAAACATTTTTATATATGCATATATGAACCCACCAGCAGCACAGTGGTATGTCTGCAAACTCACATCGCTAAAAACCGGGTTTCAATACCTGTAATGGGCAGAGCACAGATAGCATATTGTGTAGCTTGGTATGCAATCCTATACAAACAAACAAATATGTTTCTACAATTATGATTCAGTAGATACAGATTATGAGAGACAGGTGTTGCCTATTATGTATATATATATCATTATGAGAGACAGGTGTTGTCTCTTTTATATATATCATTTTTAAATAATATGCACTTAAGTCACCTGTTTGTTCTATACTTTCTATACTCACCCAAAGAAGAGCATCTATGCTCAAAAGATCACTTGGAATGAGAGAAATACCTGTTTGTTTTTTGTTTTAAGTTTTAGTTATACCATCTTATTCCCAATTTGGAAAACCTGGTAAAGATTTGGTTATGTTGGTATCTTATTTGAATGGTAATATTTCAAAAGGTGTTTAGCCAGTTAATATCTCATGTAAAACCAGATAAGATATTCTACTGTGAATGTCGATTTTTATTGTTTGAGAAAGACAGTCATCTTAGTTTTGATGTCAACATTTTAACCAGATTGATTAATTTTGATAATAATTGTAGCAATGCACAATTAACATAGCTGTGCAACATGAATAAATATTTTTATAGCAATGTTATATTGTTTTAGTGGGATTTATATATGAATTTGTGTGTTAATAAAGTGTGATTTATTAAATAAAACTAATGCTTTATTTTCTTAACAGATCCTTGAATATGGTGGTAGCCTCTTGGATGCAGTTAGTCTTGCTGTGAAAGCTGCTTTGATGAACACAAAGTAAGATGATCCTAAAGTGCAATCAGTCGTACTTGTAGAGTTAGATGATCCAAGACGTGCAAAACCAAGTGCAGTTCTTGTAACATAGCTTTTTCTCAAATGTTTAAATATCATAAAAACAAATAATGAGTTAGTGATAAAAATGATAAAACTCATTATGGGGGTTTTATATTGTACTTAACATTTTTTCCAAAACTATTTTTTAAAATTTTTTATCCATAAGGATTTTACCACATTGGTCCACATGGAGCAACATTCTACTGGATGTATTAGAATATTTGAGCATTTTTATCTGTTGTGTATTTTGAATTTATTGTTTTAGGTATAAACTTGTTGAATTAAACATTTGTTTTTACCTTTAACCAGAATCCCTGCAGTAACAGTGAACACTACAGAAGAAGGTAGTTCTGAAATAGAAGTGTCTGATGATCCTTATGATGTAAAAAATCTAGATGTATCCAAAGTTCCATGTATTGTCACTTTAACTAGATGTATTAGATGGATGTATTAGAATATTTGAGCATTTTTATCTGTTGTGTATTTTGAATTTATTGTTTTAGGTATAAACTTGTTGAATTAAACATTTGTTTTTACCTTTAACCAGAATCCCTGCAGTAACAGTGAACATTACAGAAGAAGGTAGTTCTGAAATAGAAGTGTCTGATGATCCTTATGATGTAAAAAATCTAGATGTATCCAAAGTTCCATGTATTGTCACTTTAACTCGGGTATGTAGGATTTAAAATTTTGAAATACAAAGATATAGGTTTTATTGAGCAGTGCTAAAAGGACAGTTTGAACATAATAAATACTCAAGTGGTATTACAGTTGAAATCTTTTTGTAGACACCTTTGCCAGTTCAGCATTTTTTTTATTTGTTGTTTGGATTCTTTGACTCAAGACAGGCCTTTGTGTATTTTTTTTCTCAGTCAAATTCTTTTATCACAATTTTTTCATCCTAATATCTTTATTGCTACTTATCTCTTATGCATTTAATATACGAATGATTCATTTATCCCTTTTCTATTCTTTTTGCCAGTCTAGTCAGCAGGTGTTTTCTTAGTTCTAATTTAAGATTCTTGCTTTAAAGTCTTTGTTTTATATTTTCTAGTAATTTTCCTTTGAGTGTTTTCAGTTACAGGTTGTTGATGTAAAATTAGTTCATTTTCACCATAATATTCTTAACTGTAAGGTTTTCTTTCATTCTTGTAAATTGTACTTTTTGAAGTATTGGTATGCTTGTCTTTTTTTTTTTTTTTTTTTTACAAATCAGTTTGAGTATTTTGGAATTTGTCTTCAAATTTCTTTTTCAGAATGAACTTCTTAACTTACTTTTACTTTTGATTGGACTTTTCATTGTAAATCAATTGATCTGAAGGTCTTCAAACTTCTGTCCTTTTTTTAACATTTGGTATAACTTTTTTATTTACTTCCTATAATGCACAAAAGACTCGTGTCCAGCCATTGATTAAACTGGTAGAAAGAATTATTTTCATCACTTACACTTCTTTTTTTTTTTCTGACAGCTTTTGGAGTTATTCTTATGATGTGTTCATGTTAAAGGTGGCCCATATAAGATGAAATTACAGTTTTTGGAAACTGTTCTTTTCTCTTTGGATGGCAAATTGATCATTATTGGGTATGAAATGGCTTCTTATAAAATAACTTTTAAATGCATAAAAATTCCTTTACATCTATTCTTTCATTAACCATTATTTCATTATTCTGGTCTCCCTGTTATTTGGACTACTGCTCCAGAATACACCTTATGGATATATACATTCATCTTTTTCTACTATCTCTCCTTAAATCAATAGAAACAGACTGGCTTCTATTTGCTTCAGGCAAACTTCTCCTTTTGTAGTAACAACCTGATAACATGCATATTATTTTTATATAGAAACTACTATTTCATCTTTCAGGAATGTAAGTGATCTGAAACAAACTGATAATTTTCTTATGTCTCATGTCATGATTCTCTTTGGTTTTAGTGTTTCTAATTCTTTTATATATTCTTTTAAGTCTATTTGTTGTATTGATGTTTTAGAAGTTTGTCAAGCTCAAAGGTCATTTTTTTATTTCTTCTGAGAATTTGAAAAGACACTTCAACAAATTCTACAGAATGTGTCTATATGCCCTCATCAACTGAAACAAGTTTTAAACAGTTTTCATATTTTCTTTGCTGTGAAGAATATTTGCATCATCCACACTGCCAGTCTTCCTGAGTTTAGCTTCCCAACAACATTGTAAGTGATAACCAGTGATGACGAGAAAACCCACTTGTAGAGAAAATATATATATGTAAAAATGGCTCATTTGCATTGAGAAAAATTTTTACGTAGATGAGGGAACAACGTTTGACCTTTGAACCTGATGATGACTGAAGATGGTCGAAACGTTGTTCCCTCCTCTACATAAAAAATTTTCTCAACCCAAATGAGCTGATTTACATATATAAGGCTTCTTTAATTTTGTGTTCATTTATGTTTGTTTCTTTGTGTAGTATTTGGGTGTTTTCTATGATTATGCTGTGTTTATTTGACTTGCAGTATTCAAAAACGTGTGAAGGTGACCTTTTATATTCTTTGAATCTGGTTCCCATTTTTCTACCTGTTTCTCCAATATAAAAGTTGTGGCAGTTATCACATTGTATTTTATAAGTAATGTTAGTGTGGTGTTTGTCAGTGTAGATTTTACATAGTATAGATCTTAGTTTTGTGCCTGGTTTTCGAATAAATTTGGTATTAACTGGAGTGTCATATTTTGTTTCTAGTTTTTGCCAAATGTTGGTTATTTTTCTGCAGATTTCAGGAATATATGGCATGCAGCAGTATATGGTTTTGTGGTATTTTTAATTTGTGGGATATATTTACTTCTGTTAGTTGATTTTGGTTTTTGTGTAGGTGTGTGCGTGTAATGTTTCCTATGGTTTATGGAGGAAACTTATTGATGTTGATGAAGTATTGTTTTATTTTGTCTAATTTGTCATTAATTTTATTTGGTGAGCATAGTTTTATGGCTTTGTTTATTAACATAACCCCCTTCAAACATGTGGTCAGCTATCTGTCAGTTTCCTCTTTGTTTCTTTGTGAACCTGACGATGATGATGTTTTTACATATAAACATTGTAAGTGATGTTTCTCTCTGGATGGCATGCATTCAATTTGGCAGCAACTGGGACTAATCTTTTTTACTCCTTGGCAGAATTAACCTGACGTTTTTATGGTTTTACAATGCCATAGATGGTAATGTATGAAATTAAGAAAAGCTGCAAATTACCTTTGGTTCCTGACAACATGTACAACTTCATTTGCTGATAACGAATACTGTTTTTCTGTTAGCTTTATTTAGTCAAGGATTACTATAATTTTCTACCTGAATAAAGAAAGTGAAATCAATGTGTTATCTTTCCAGAATGCTATGTATAACTTATAGAGTAGTATTTGGATTCAGAGGCATTCTTAAAGATGTGAAATGAGGAGAGGATAGGGCATTAGAAAATTGGTTAGTGTAAGTTTTTGAATATCACACTCTGAGAGCTACAGTCTTTGTTTTATAATGTATGTGATTGCTTTATTGGAACATATGTCACTAGGGGTACATCTTTTAACATCTTAACTATGTATTACAGTTTCTGAATTGTCAGTATAGGTGCACACATGTATATTGAGCACTTCCCCTTGAATCCTATGGAAATTACTTTTTAGCATTAATTACAGTAATATTTTCCTCATGTAATGTTTTATGGTTGTTAGATAATTTAATATCAAAATCATAGAATATTTTACAAATTATTTTAAATATACATATGTGATTATAAAAGCCACAGTAACTTTCTCACTACATTATAGGTTAGTCACAAGTTTGTAGCTGATGCTACTAAGGAAGAACAAGCTTGTAGCATTGGTCATCTATCAGTTGCCATAACAGAAAGTGGATCACTAACAGCAGTACGTAAAACAGGATCAGGAAGTCTTCACCCTGAGAGTATTCTGGATGTTTTAGAGGTACATTAGAGTTAAAAGAGAGTTGACATTTAATAATTCATACGTGTGTGTGTGTGTGTGTATACTTTTTACGTTAGTAGAAAATATCTGTATAAGGTAGGTTAAATATAAATTATTATTAAACAATATTCATACAAAACAATTGTATTTTTATTTGGTAACATTCTGTAACTTAGGATGATAGTTCTACTGTCAATAAATAAATAATAAAAAGCTATAAGTATTCTTTGACTTGCACTGTTTTCAAATGCTCCAGTTATTGAGGATCTTAAGTTATTAATTTATCATTATTTAAAGTACATATAGATAATTATACAATGTTTTTTAGGGGGAGTGTTTCAGTTTAGAAGTAATTAATGAATTAATGTTTAAAATTACATTTATTTCACTCTAATATAAAATATATTTTCTGGTGCTTCACTTCAGTGACAAAAGTTTTTCGAGAATAAGTTATCCAGAATGGTACTACTGTCACATCACCCAAGCCAATCTTGACCTTTGTTTGCCCTCTTGATGTTGCTAAAATTTTTCAATTGCACTTCAGTCTTTTATACCTCTATTTTTTCATCATTACAGCAAAATGTGCTGATCATGTGACTATTTTCCACCAATCACAGCTCAAATTACCATTGCAGTACAATCCTTACTTTTTCAGTTGGCATTCTAGTGTTTATACGTGTGTTTTAACTTGTTCCCCATGTGATCACAAGACTTTGATCACAACTTTATTTTCAACTTGTAGTGTTTGATATCCATTGTTTCTATTCTTTTGTTTTAGAAATGCTTCTGTTTTCAAATTTTACTTTATTCATGTGAAATTGATACTTAATATGACAGGTGTTGAAATTCCCACCATAAATAGAGTACTAGTCCTCACGTCTCAAGGCTAATGATGCTTGCCAGAGAAGCACTGGCTGCGGAGAGTTCATGTCTTATGTTTGGCCAATGTTTTTTTGTTCCATATATGAATTTTTGGGAAGACGAATATAACTACTGTGTGGAAATTGTTTTTCTGTGCCACTTATTGTTGCAACTCCATGTAATCTGCTTGATTAGACATTGTTCCTTTCCAAGAAGATTTGTGGTAAGTTTTCAATGTGTATTTCTTATTCCCTTTAAGTATACTCCAGTGAGCTTCTGTGAATTAGTCTAATTTCTGCACTTGATAATTTAGGTTATTCATGTTTTCTTTACTCAGTGTTGGGTAAATTATATTTTTATATTTCTTTTACCATATAAATTTAGTTTAAACTTTTGTTTAGATTTTGGTTATTCTTCTGTTTTGTTTTCACTGTCAATATTAATTTGCTCCTTTTTTCAACTACTCTTTATGTCTAATTGGGGAATAGATTTGAGTTAAACTTGGAAGCTCCCATTCCCTTTGGATTCTTCTTACCCAGTGGATGTTTCCCCAAGATCACTTGGACCATCCCTTCCACCTGGGATTAGGTTTGTTTTGAATTTTGTGCAAAACTACACAAGGGATATCTGTGCTAGCCCTCCCTAATTTACCAATGTAAGACAAGAGGGAAGGCAGCTAGTCATCACCACTCACCATCCACCACCAACTCTTAGGCTACTTTTTTACCAACAAATAGTGGGGTTGACCATCACATTATAATGCCCCAATGGCTCAAAGAGCAAGCATGTTTGGTGTGATGGGGATCTGGACCTGTAACCCTTGGATTACAAGTTGAGTGCCTTAACCACCTGACTATGCCAGGCAACTGGGATTAAGACTGATCTTGTTTGGTGGCTCAATAGAAACTTGACCGTGATGAGGGTGTCTTTTCCTTCACCTTGTAAAAAAGTCTCATATGTTTACAGATGCTTCCATGGTGGACTTTAGGGGCTTTTCTCAATTCCCCAGAGTCTTTGGTTCAATAGTCCATCAAGAAGGTTACTCTCCAAGTACTCATCCTGAAACCTTTCACAGTTCATCTCCTCCCATTCCTGCAAATGTGGGTCGTCATGGTACTTTTTGAAAATTTCATTGCTAACATCTGTATTATCAAGCAAGGGGAAACAAATTCCAAATATGTGTGTTTTTAGACTTTGGATCTCCAGTACTAGACCACCTTCCAGGACATTCTGTTCTGACATGTGATGTTTCCAGTCATGAATCTTGAGGCCAATCACTCTTTTGCATTTCAGTGAAACTCTTCATCCTCCAATTTTCTGTTGGAGTGATCTCAACTGGGAACTCAGCATTTATATATGTGTGTGTGTATAATGCATTTTCTGCTCAATGGAATGCCTAACTTCCTTCCTTTCTTGGCCTCCAGTTCTTCACACCTAAACTCTTGATAGTTTCCATCCCAACATCATCATACTCTAACTTCACATTTGACTTCTCTCTGGTACCATGCCTCAACTCTGTGGTTCTCCTCTCTTGTAGTATCTTTTTTTGCCCATACTGCTCACCCTTACTTCTTGTCTATATATTAATGGCATTGGTCTTTCTTCAGACTGGTTTATTCATGGTTTGTGTGTTCTGTTTAGGGTTCTTCTGTCAAACACCTTCCTTTCTTCCACATTTGGAATTCCTTCTTTTCTCTGACAATTTCTCTACTTTTCTAATCCTAACTCGTGGTCTGTCCTCCATATTCCTTTGTTCTGCTTTTTTGTTGTCTTTTATGCCATGTTTGGTTCGCCTTTTGAACCTTTTGCAATGCTTTCCTTGTACCAATTTTTCATTAAGATGTATTTTTTCCCCTTCTTTCATGCAGTTACCTTCATTTTCATATTTATGCCACATACATTTCCACATCATTTATCAGTTCTCATGTGTTATCTGCTGTATAAATCGAGTGTTCCTTCACAGGACATTGGCTGTCTGGGAAGGTTGTTGGACCTTCTGTTTCCTTACCTTTTTTTTTTTCTTTCCTGTTCTCCAATTTGAATTTCATCATCTACTTTGCCTAGTTCTTTAACTTCTATGTTATGTGGCTTGTATTGCCTCCTTACATGATTTTGTTTGCTGTCTCTGCTCTTTTCACCTGTTGTGCACACTGGTTGTGTTTGTCAACTCATATCACTGGTATATTCTGACTTTTCCTTGGATGTTTGTCATCAGCATTTTGTTTCTTCTCATCCAGTTTTGTGACCTAATTGTCTTTAGGTCTTTGCAAGATCTGTTTTTTGGAGGATCATTCATGCTGGTATGTAAACAACTCCGAATACATTTGTTACTTTTTATCTGCATAACATAATTGTCTTCCTTCTGTAGCACTTCTGCATACCTCTGTTCACCATTTCCTGGGGTAAGTCAACATATTATTACTATTTTCTGCATTAATATATTGATATACATAATATTCAGGATACCACCTTGTGGTGGGTGTTGCTTTGTCATATATGCTGAATATTAGATCTTGGTACTAAATTTTATACTTCCATAGTGCTAACTATAGAGATGGAATGTTTCTGCAAGACTCATGGATTTCATGAGTAAAGCAGATATGGGGTTTTGTCCATTCTTACTAACCCATGATTATTACAATCAGGGTGTTTCTGTTTTTCAAAATGGGGAATCAGAGACACCCATTTCACCATCTCCAGTGTTTCATTTCCCCATACTCTCTAATGTGTATTCCTTCCCTTTTCTTCTAGTGGTGAACTGTGGAGTGGAATTTGTATGATAAACTTTATAGTAACATGTATCCACTCTGTGAGAAAAGGGAAATCTTCATTATATTTTGTGTTATGTAATACTATAATACATTCAATCCAAGGTGCTTCCACTGGATGGACAACACTCATTGATCCCTCCAAATATTACATTCAAGATGATCAATTTTATACAGGGTGCTTCCACTGGATAGACCATACTCATTGATCCCTCCAAATATTACATTCAAGATGATCAATTTTATACAGGGTGCTTCCACTGGATAGACCATACTCATTGATCCCTCCAAATATTACATTCAAGATTATCAATTTTATACAGGGTGCTTCCACTGGATAGACCATACTCATTGATCCCTCCAAATATTACATTCAAGATGATCAATTTTATACAGGGTGCTTCCACTGGATAGACCATACTTATTGATCCCTTCAAATATTACATTCAATATATCAATTTTATACAAGGTGCTTCCACTGGATGGACAACACTCATTGATCCCTCCAAATATTACATTCAAGATGATCAATTTTATACAGGGTGCTTCCACTGGATAGACCACGCTTGACATCAATAACATCACAAGACACTACCCCTGCATGTTTTATGTTTTTTGCCTGTGCAGATCACACTTCTTTATCTTTCAAAATATTACATTCAAGATATAAATTGATCAATCTTATGCATTGGATGTTTCCTGCCAAGATAGACTACACTTGACATACTCCATAATTTCACTTGTCATTTCCCTCTGGATGTTTTTGCCCAAGTTGACCACACTTGATGACCACACAATCTGTTACAAACAGTAAGTTAAACAAATATAAAATACTACGTAAGGTGCTTCTACTGGACGTTTTCTTTATAGGTGGACTGAACCTAACATAATCTGACATATACCAAGGTTCTTCCCCAGATGTTTTGCCCAGGCTGACCACACTTGTCTTCCTTAATATACATCTAAAGTGCTTATCCCAGCTGTTTCTTGCCCAGGCAGACCACTCTTGTTAATCTTACAATCTTATGCAAGATGCTTTCACTGTTCTTGGCATAATACAACCTATACCTAGATGGTTCTCCTGGATGTTGTTTGCCCAGGCAGATCAAACTTGGCCTATTCTTATGCAATTATGGTGATTTAGCTCTAGCCATGTATTCTAGGCATTTTCTTCAAATATGAATGTTATTGTGTCATGTACTCACACTTGTAACATATCTGAACATCTTACATACTATCTGTTGTCCATGGGCAGAGTCTGTATTATGACATGGGTCCTGTCTATTAAGATTCATCCTATGTGTCTTTGTTCATTACTGAACGATGAGCATACTTATTCTAGTAGTAGTTTTATACCCCACAGGTATGTCATCTTTTATAAATATAGCACCTCTGTTCTTTCATGGCTGTTGTTCTCTGCTTGTTTGATTACTTTTGCACCTTCACAAGGCCCTCAACATTTGCAATGAGGGGTTCTAGCTTTGGGTGAGGGGAGGTAGTACTGTTTTGGAAGCTACATTTTCAGTGTTAGAAAATGTTATTTCTGATAGATACTTACCTACTTCCAACCTTTTCTCCCCACTGATTTGCCAGTGTATTTGGCTATTCTTGAAAGTGAGGATTATGCTGCAACTTTAGAGGGAACTACTTGTGCTATTATAGATGGTGTAGTATGATTAGTGGAGAACAGTCACGTGATCAGCACATGTTGCTGCAGTGGTGCAAAAGTGATGGTGTATAAAAGACTTGTCCTTTGGTGTGGATGCCTATATGTGGTAAGGGAACCTCCCAGAAAAGGTTTGCTTTTTTCATTTTACCTCCTTTGAGATTTGAACATTCACCAATGTATTTGCCATGTGTAGTAATCTGTAAAGGGGAGGAGAGAATCCTGGTTGTTCAGCCCTAACACACCACTCTGGCCTTGAATTCTTGTAGATGGCTTTGAGGTGGCCCCTTCCAGGATCAATAGGCTAGTCTTGTTGGACTAAAATCAACTGCTTACCAGTGTTGGACATTCTCAACTGGTGTTGTGGACATTGTGTCTGATGCTGGTGTTTTGGTAGAGTACTCACAAAACTCTGGCATTATTGCATTGTCTTTGTTTGGCAATGAAATGCATTTCCTGGTAGGTTGGATCAGTAGGCACTAAATATTTCTTCTTTTTTTATGGATCTCCCAAATTCTTAAAATAAAATTGTAAAAAACACAACTGATTGGTGAATGACCATGTCTTGAAGAATCTGAACAGCTGTCCTCATGCCATTCTCTACATCCTTACCTCATTTTCTCATCCTGCATTCTTTGTCAGCCATTATGACAAATTTCTATCTTTTTTTATTTAGAAGGGGCTTCCAGGGCTTCCTGGCTTTCCAGTCAAAAATTATGTTCCGGGGACATCTTGGTGGAAACATCTACCACAAAATACAGTGAACTTATCTTGAATTTGAAGACCATTGAGGATATGCCCATTGAGATTACAGTCTATGCTACTTTAAATTCTTTATGAGGAGTTATTGTTAAGAGGGATTTAAAGAGCATCCCCAGATTGGAGATCCTCACTGGTTTCTTCCACTAAGAAGTTTTTGCAGTGCAGCACATCTCCACTCATAAAGAAGGAATTATGATGTTTACATCACCACGTCCACCTACCACTGTTAAGGCAGGTTATCCGAACCGTGAGGTACAGCCATATGTTCCCAACCCTCTGAAATTTATCCAGTATCAACAGCTTAGTTATTTGAAAGCATTTTGACATGTGCTTGTTGAAGTGGCAAAGACAAACTGGATCCTCACTGTGTTTATTGTACTGGTTCTCACCCCACTAACTCTCGATATTAGATGGAGGAGAAAGAAGTACAGTGATTAAAAACACTTAACAATGTTTCTTATCTGGAGGCTTGAGAGTTGTTGTCCCTGACTCCATCACAGACATTTGCTGCTGTGCTATGTTTCACAACTACAGTGAGTGTGCAGATAGCACTTTCTGTTTTCCTGTCAGTTTTTTCACATTATGTGGAAAGTCTTATGATTTCAATGAATAATCAGGTTGGCAAGTCAACATCTACTTTGGAGATATGTCCCCACCATTCTTTCCAGTAATTACCTGGGTACATCTTCAACCCTGGCTTCTGGTCTCTACTCAGGTCCACCTTCTTTGGCCCAAAATGCAGAACAATTATTTGTTCACACTCGTAAGTAATTGGAATGTATGTTAACTAACAGAGACCTGTCCATTGACCAAAGAGACCCAAGGCAGGATCCATGGAGGTTGAAAGCCCTGATAAATAAAATTAGCATAGTCATAAACAAAAAGGAATATTTCTTCAGTTCTACCCCATTTGGATACAGTGGAGCTGTTGAGGTTTCCATTCTAATCTGAATGACATTAAGGCCATGAATGATTCCTATCATTACAGGAAACAGAGCCTGGCATGGTCAGGTGGTTAAGGCACTTGGCTCATAATCTGAGAGTTGTGGGTTCGAATCCCTGTCACACCAAACATGCTTGCCATTTCAGCTGTGGGAGCATTATAATGTGATGGTCAATCCCACTATTTGTTGGTAAAAGAGTAGCCCAATAGTTGGCAGTGGGTGGTGATGACTAGCTGCCTTCCTTCTAGTCTCACACTGCTAAATTAGGGACAGCTAGTGCAGCTAGCCCTCGTGTAGCTTTGTGCAAATTTCAAAAACACACAAACAAACAATAGAGGAAACATTTCTGAAACTTGCTGATACAGTCACCTTTTGGCAATTTTCTTTCTTTCAGAATTACAGATTTTGTGATGGAAGAGTGCATGGAGGAGTGGTACTGCTTGTTAACTAGGGCATAATTACCTTGTTTGTGCCACTCATACACCCTTGGAAGCCATAGCCATCTGTATTTCCTTGGATAATACTATCACTGTTTGTCCTCTCTATCTGTCTCCTGGAGAGACTTATGATTGATCAAACCTTGTTACTGTTCTTGAACAGTTGCTGTCTCCTTTTTTTAATCATTGTAGACTTTAATGGGATGATGTTGATAATGATGGGAGGGGTCATTCTGTAGAGCATGTGCACTTGGATCACAATCTTTCCCTCTTCAATACTGGTTGTTATACTTATTTTTCATCCATCTAGTCAGTCTTTTACTGCCATTAATCTACCTGTTCCCCTCTACTTCTTGACAGTGACTCACAGGGCAGTGGTCATTTTCCTGTTCTTTTAAGAGAGATTGGCTGTTTTTGATGTGACACAACCTGAATTACATGGTGGAAGTTGGACTGGCTCTCTTTCATCTCTTTTGATCTTGCTGTCATTAATCTACCATCTATTAATGACTGCGTGGAAGCAGTAACTGATTGCATTGTTCAAGTAGCTATTCATTCTATACCTAGGACCTGGACACATTTCCCATGGTATCCTTGTCCATGGTGGTCTTCAGCTTGCCAGAAGGCACAGAAGGTTTAGAAATGGGCCTGGGAAAGCTTTCGAAGGTATTCCACTTTTTTGAACAGTTTGCTTTCCAGCAGGCCCATGTCCATGCTTGGAAAATCAAATATCAAAGCCAAAAAGAATCTTGGACTAAGTTCACAACTATCATCTCTTCTACTACCAGTTTCAAAGTCATAAGGGTTAAGATTTGGAAGGTTAGTAGGAGGTATTCTTGCTCTCCAGTGGCCAGGAAGTTGCTGATTTACAGAACATTGCCAGTATTCTTGGAGAGGATTTTATCTTTTCATCACTGCTGTCTTTTCTGCTTTCTTGGCCATCAAGCCTCAGGCAGAGCATTCGCCTCTTTCATTTCATCTTTATGACAATAACAGTCCCTTTACACTGGTGAAACCCAAGCTCATTCTTCAGTCCCTTTACACTGGTGAAACCCAAGCTCATTCTTCAGTCCCTTTACACTGGTGAAATCCAAGCTCATTCTTCAGTCCCTTTACACTGGTGAAACCCAAGCTCATTCTTCAGTCCCTTTACACTGGTGAAACCCAAGCTCATTCTTCAGTCCCTTTACACTGGTGAAACCCAAGCTCATTCTTCAGCCCCTTTACACTGGTGAAACCCAAGCTCATTCTTCAGTCCCTTTACACTGGTGAAACCCAAGCTCATTCTTCAGTCCCTTTACACTGGTGAAACCCAAGCTCATTCTTCAGTCCCTTTACACTGGTGAAACCAAGCTCATTCTTCAGCCCCTTTACACTGGTGAAACCCAAGCTCATTCTTCAGTCCCTTTACACTGGGTGAAACCCAAGCTCATTCTTCAGCCCCTTTACACTGGGTGAAACCCAAGCTCATTCTTCAGTCCCTTTACACTGGGTGAAACCCAAGCTCATTCTTCAGTCCCTTTACACTGGTGAAACCAAGCTCATTCTTCAGCCCCTTTACACTGGTGAAACCCAAGCTCATTCTTCAGCCCCTTTACACTGGTGAAACCCAAGCTCATTCTTCAGTCCCTTTACACTGGGTGAAACCCAAGCTCATTCTTCAGTCCCTTTACACTGGTGAAACCCAAGCTCATTCTTCAGTCCCTTTACACTGGTGAAACCCAAGCTCATTCTTCAGCCCCTTTACACTGGTGAAACCCAAGCTCATTCTTCAGTCCCTTTACACTGGTGAAACCCAAGCTCATTCTTCAGTCCCTTTACACTGGTGAAACCCAAGCTCATTCTTCAGTCCCTTTACACTGGTGAAACCCAAGCTCATTCTTCAGTCCCTTTACACTGGTGAAACCCAAGCTCATTCTTCAGTCCCTTTACACTGGTGAAAGCCAAGCACTGGTGACCCAAGCTCATTCTTCAGTCCCTTTACACTGGTGAAACCCAAGCTCATTCTTCAGTCCCTTTACACTGGTGAAACCCAAGCTCATTCTTCAGTCCCTTTACACTGGTGAAACCCAAGCTCATTCTTCAGTCCCTTTACACTGGTGAAACCCAAGCTCATTCTTCAGTCCCTTTACACTGGTGAAACCCAAGCTCATTCTTCAGTCCCTTTACACTGGTGAAACCAAGCTCATTCTTCAGTCCCTTTACACTGGTGAAACCCAAGCTCATTCTTCAGTCCCTTTACACTGGTGAAACCCAAGCTCATTCTTCAGTCCCTTTACACTGGTGAAACCCAAGCTCATTCTTCAGTCCCTTTACACTGGTGAAACCCAAGCTCATTCTTCAGTCCCTTTACACTGGTGAAACCCAAGCTCATTCTTCAGTCCCTTTACACTGGTGAAACCCAAGCTCATTCTTCAGCCCCTTTACACTGGTGAAACCCAAGCTCATTCTTCAGCCCCTTTACACTGGTGAAACCCAAGCTCATTCTTCAGTCCCTTTACACTGGTGAAACCCAAGCTCATTCTTCAGCCCTTTACACTGGTGAAACCCAAGCTCATTCTTCAGTCCCTTTACACTGGTGAAACCCAAGCTCATTCTTCAGCCCCTTTACACTGGTGAAACCCAAGCTCATTCTTCAGTCCCTTTACACTGGTGAAACCCAAGCTCATTCTTCAGCCCCTTTACACTGGTGAAACCCAAGCTCATTCTTCAGCCCCTTTACACTGGTGAAACCAAGCTCATTCTTCAGTCCCTTTACACTGGTGAAACCCAAGCTCATTCTTCAGTCCCTTTACACTGGTGAAACCCAAGCTCATTCTTCAGCCCCTTTACACTGGTGAAACCCAAGCTCATTCTTCAGTCCCTTTACACTGGTGAAACCCAAGCTCATTCTTCAGCCCCTTTACACTGGTGAAACCCAAGCTCATTCTTCAGTCCCTTTACACTGGTGAAACCCAAGCTCATTCTTCAGCCCCTTTACACTGGTGAAACCCAAGCTCATTCTTCAGTCCCTTTACACTGGTGAAACCCAAGCTCATTCTTCAGCCCTTTACACTGGTGAAACCCAAGCTCATTCTTCATTCTTCCCTTTACACTGGTGAAACCCAAGCTCATTCTTCAGCCCCTTTACACTGGTGAAACCCAAGCTCATTCTTCAGTCCCTTTACACTGGTGAAACCCAAGCTCATTCTTCAGTCCCTTTACACTGGTGAAACCCAAGCTCATTCTTCAGTCCCTTTACACTGGTGAAACCCAAGCTCATTCTTCAGCCCCTTTACACTGGTGAAACCCAAGCTCATTCTTCATTGGTCTTACAGTATACTTGTTAGACCCAGTGTTGTTCACTGTAGGATGCTGCTCCATCCCTCTTCTGTTTTTAAACATATCTGGCAAGTAAATGTTTTTCCCAATGCTTGATGCCAGACTGCTGTTCTTCCTTTCTCCTAAGCCTTGGAAGGATCTCAAGATTCTGATTATTTTCCAGTTACTTTGACTAGCACTCTCTGCAAAATCTTAGAGAGGATGATTAATGCTCATTTTATTTGGTTCCTCAAAACAAACAATCTTCTCTTGCCAACCCATTGTAAGTTCCCTTAGAGCTCCACTATGAACCATCTGATTTGACTGAAGACCTTAAAAAGACTTACAATACAATATGGAGGTATGGCATTTTGTGACCATTTACCCATTTTTATTCAGAACTTCTTATTGAACAGGTGATTCTGAGTCTGTGTTGGTTTAACTTTTTCCTATTCTTTTACACAGTAGTCCATCGTAGCTTTGTCATGATGTCTAACTTTTCAGTGTCAAGTTTAATGCTATTGCTATATAACTTCCTGTTACAAATGGGCTCTATGTCAAGGACTTCTATGTCTTGAGGTTTATTGAGCAGCAGTTTCAGACTTCACTCAGTTGTTTGTTGAAGTGGACCATGTCATTAGGTTTAACCTTTTCTTTTTCCAAAACCATTTACATGCATTTTTGCCACCAAAGATGTCTAAACCCCAGTTCCAAGCTCCATTTTTGTGATGTTGTTCTTCAAGTGGTCCCTGAGGCAACGTTCTTGGACTTATTTTTTATTGTAAGCTTATTTTCATTTCTCAAGTGAAGTAGCTACATATCAAGTGTACTATGGTACTGGACATCCTTTGTGTCTTCTATTTTGGGAAGAAGATCAATGTTCTTTACTCAAGATTCATGGCACCATCATTCAGTCCAAACTGAACTATGGGTCTGTTAGGACTTCATTCACTGTCTAGGACTTCATTTCTGCATGGGGGTTTTCTCCAGTTCTCCAATTCAGAGTTTGTACACTGAGTTCCATGAGCCTCCTCTTTCCTCCACCACCTGCAACTTCCTCTCCAGCATGCTATCAAGCCTCAATCCTTATCACAGCATCCCATCTGGGAATTTGTCCTTCTTCCTCACTGGGCCATGCTCCTTCAGAATAGATGGTATGCAATTCTTTCTTTTGAACATCAGATCCAGGCACAAATGGGTGAACTGGGTCTCATATTGAGTGACTTTGCTGTCCCCAGTGAACAGCCCATTCCATAGTGGTTTATTAACATCCATAGATGTGATCTTTCTTTGAGTCATCTGAAGAAGATAGATACTCTCAATTGGAAGTATCATATCTCTTTACTGAACATCTTTCTACCCATCCTTCTCTTCCCATGTACATGAAGGGTTCAAAATCAGATGACTCTGTAGGCTCTGCCGTGGTTTGGTGTGGCTCAGAAGATCTCCACTGTGGTTTCTGTGCTCTTTGCTGAGTTGCATACCATTTCTCTTTCCCTGGATCATGTGAAAGCTATGTACTATTTAGACTGACTCTCTTAGCTCTCTACTGGCCTTGGAATCACTTCACATTAGTTGTCATCCTGTTCTCCTTGATATTCAATAATAGCAGGCCCATTTTTCTCTGTCTTTCATTAACATCCAGTTTTTCTGGATACTGTTGTGTTGTGCCTTCCTGTATTGAAGGCTCGGTCTTGCAGCACTTGACTTAGAATGAGAAAAGTCATAATAAGCTTTTCCAGCTCAAACCTGTCGTTGTACCTTGGCCATTGTGTAAGGATCAGGAGGAGGAACTTGTCCTGGTTAGGGTATGCATTGATTTTCAACCCATTGTTTTCTTTTATCACAGTAATCTACATTTTACTGTCATGCTATCATTACAACTTTGAACAATTGCATCATTTTAGTTAAGAGGTGTTTTGTTTATATGTGTTTAGTCCTGACATTGGATAGTATCAATGGTGATGGTGACACTGTCTAAGTTTTAATTATTTATGAACCTTTTTATTCTATTTAAATCTGAATTTTTGGGATTATTTAGTTTAACTTGATTTATTTTTACATTTTATGACAATAAAATCTTTTACGTTCTTATTGTTGTTTGGCACAGATAGGCTAGTTCCTCTGTTCCAATAAATAACAAATAATAAACAACAAGAAACAAATAATAAATAACAAATAAGTAACAAATAACCAGCCAACCAGCCACGAAAGACTTCAAAAATGTTAGCAATGCTTAGAGGGAAAATTAAGGTCAATAGTTTTAGTAAGTACGCACTCTAGCTTCAGGTGCTGGTAGATAAGTACTACTCTAGCTTTAGGTGCTGGTAGATAAATATGTACTCTAGCTTTAGGTGCTGGTAGATAAATATGTACTCTAGCTTTAGGTGCTGGTAGATAAGTACGTACTCTAGCTTCAGGTGCTAGTAGGTAAGTACTACTCTAGCTTCAGGTGCTAGTAGGTAAGTACTACTCTAGCTTTAGGTGCTGGTAGATAAGTACGTACTCTAGCTTTAGGTGCTGGTAGGTAAGTACGTACTCTAGCTTTAGGTGCTGGTAGGTAAGTACGTACTCTAGCTTTAGGTGCTGGTGGAAGAAGTACGCACTCTAGCTTTGGGTGCTGGTGGGTAAGCATGTACTCTACAGGTGCTGGTTAAGCTTCTAGCTTTAGGTGCTGGTAGGTAAGACATACTCTAGCTTTAGGTGCTGGTGGGTAGGAGCACTTGCTCTAGCTTTGGGTGCTGGTGGGTAAGCGTGCACCTAGCTTTGGGTGCTTTGAAGCTCAGCTTTGGGTGCTAGAGATACTCCCAGCTTTGGGTGCTGGTGGGTAAGCACTCTAGCTTTGGGTGCTGGTAGATAAGTCACGCACTCTAGCTTTAGGTGCTGGTAGATAAGCACTACTCTAGCTTTAGGTGCTGGTACTCTAGCTTTGGGTGCTGGTGGGTAAGTGCGTACTCTAGCTTTAGGTGCTGGTAGGTAAGCAGCTTTGGGTGCTGGTGGGTAGTCACGCACTCTAGCTTTAGGTGCTGGTAGGTAAGTACGTACTCTAGCTTTAGGTGCTGGTAGGTAAGTACGTACTCTAGCTTTAGGTGCTGGTAGATAAGTACGTACTCTAGCTTTAGGTGCTGGTAGATAAGTACGTACTCTAGCTTTAGGTGCTGGTAGATAAGCACGCCTAGCCTTTAGGTGCTGGCCAGCACTCTAGCTTTAGGTGCTGGTAGATAAGTACATGCACACTCTAGCTTTAGGTGCACCTAGCTTTAGGTGCTGGTAGATAACTCAGCTTTAGGTGCTGGTGGGTAACACGTGCTCTAGCTTTAGGTGCTGGCAGGTGGCAGTGGGTAAGCACGCACTCTAGCTTTAGGTGCTGGTAGGTAAGCACCACTCTAGCTTTGGGTGCTGGTGGGAAGCACCACTCTAGCTTTAGGTGCTGGTGAGATAAGCACGCGACTCTAGCTTTAGGTGCTGGTAGGTAAGTACGCACTCTAGCTTTAGGTGCTGGTAGATAAGTACGTACTCTAGCTTTAGGTGCTGGTAGATAAATATGTACTCTAGCTTTAGGTGCTGGTAGATAAGTACGTACTCTAGCTTTAGGTGCTGGTAGATAAGTACGTACTCTAGCTTTAGGTGCTGGTAGATAAGTACGTACTCTAGCTTCAGGTGCTGGTAGGTAAGTACGTACTCTAGCTTTAGGTGCTGGTAGGTAAGTACGTACTCGAAATACATTGTTATTATTAGAAAATGTTAATTTTAATAACAGTGCAAAGCATTCTTGAGTTTTATATGGTCTCAAATAAATTTAAACTGAATTACAATTCAACATTTGTCAGTGTAGGCTAATAAATCTATTTTTAAAATGTTATAAACAATAAATAAATTCTTATGAAAAAATTACCAATGTTAGATAATTCTAGTTTGTGATTATGGACTGTTTTATCACATGAGTGAACTCTTTAATTTCATGAAAAACTGTACAAGTGATAAAAATGGAGGTATTGTAAATATAATCAAAACAGCTAAAACAAGAGGTTGACATCAGTGTTAACAAAATGTTGAACCTTATCTCATTTTAGGTAATTTCGTTTTACTATGATGTAAAGTCACTTTAGGTAAATGGTTTATTTTTCATCATGGTCAAAGTTATTAGCTTGTGGTCAACTGCAATGATTATTTTGATTACTTTGTGCACTTAAGTACTTGAAAATGTAAGTCACACCATGTGGTGAAAGGAGATTTATTTAATGTAATGTATGCACTCTGCATTGGCAGTTTTCACCTTTGTTTCTATGTCTTATTATTCAAAGCACATTTTGGTATGTTTGGTTACTTTGATCTCTGAAAGTTTCAAAAGATGTTGAAACAAAATCAAAACTAAAGTGGGCAGAATACCGAACACACACATTTACTGCCCTAAATATAACAGGTCATTGACTATATGACATCATGGCTGTTTGAACTTGTGTTTACATTTAACCTGCACCATCAGAACTATATTTCATTGTACTTTTGCTGAACAAAACTGCACCAATGTATTTTGATATTAAAATTATTTTGGATAATTCAAGAATGATATAAGTTCTTAGGATATTCCATTGCATTTATATCATCACTATATTTTTAATATCAGCTACTCTGTGATAGGTATATATGTGTATTAAGGTGGTTTCTGTTTTTGAAGTTTTGATTTACAACATTCTTACCCAAGGGCTTTTGTTCCAATATATGCATAAGCAAATTACACTACATTTATTCATTTTTAATGATATATAGTGGTTGCTTAAGATAGTCGAAATTTTGCCTTGTAGCTCACATTATGTCTGCTTATTTTTAATAGTCTGGAAGGTTCTAACACATTTTGGAATATTCAAGAATATTACATATGTAAATAGTGCATGTTTTCACTTTTTGCTTGTGGGATTGTATGACATGACAGTAGTTTTTATAATTTCTATAAAACAACTTCAGGTCATCCAGTTTATGTCATTATTGATAGCTTCTTGAACTAGCTGTAACTTTTCAAGAATATTACATATGTAAATAGTGCATGTTTTCACTTTTTCCTTGTAGAATTGTATGACATGACAGTAGTTTTTATAATTTCTATAAAACAACTTCAGGTCATCCAGTCTATGTGAGTATTGAGATCTTCTTGAACTAGCTGTAACTATTTTCAGATGCATCTCTTTTTGTGACATGCAATTTATAGCACCTGGAATACTGTAGTAAGTATGACGTGTGGTCAAAGTATTATAATCCTTCAAGATGTGGATGTTTATGAGACAAACTCACTGAATGACATCTTAAGATGTGGTTTACTGGTCCTAGTGATGCTTCTTCTCCACATGGTAGTCTTAACTTCCTACAATTTCTTGTTAAGTATAAGAAGGTAATTTGGTCTTTTAAAATTTATCTGTAAAACGTTTGCTGAACACCTATGGTATCTTAATGAGGAACATGTTGAGTGGACATTCTGCTGTAACCACAAAAACAGAACAAACAATGGTAAAGGTACTGAATGAGCAGGAAGGCATGGATAAACCGTTAAAACACCACCAACTGAATATCAAGAAGTTGAGGAAATGTCAATTTGAGATTTTGTTATGGGTATCTTTAAATTTCATGTGGATTTCTAGATTATTATCTTGAGTCATGGAAACTCAGACAGTTTAAATGTAGTAAATAACAATGCTTAAAGGTGTGTAGCCCCTATTGGTGACTACAGTGCCATCACAACAAAGAAAGAAGAACAGAAATAATCCCCCTTCAGGATATGCAGGACCATCAAAGATACTTTCCTAACATCAAAAAGGAAACAATAACAGTGCAGAAATGACTAACCACAATTGCATCATGCAATAAAGTAATAAAAATAATATACTTTAAATAAATAATTTGTAACACATAAATATATTTTATATCATGTTGTACACACAGTACCAGACCACTAGTCTAGATTCAATCTTACTGAACAATATTTATCTATGGTCCAGAATGGACAGTGCTTGACATTTAATGGATTTTGTTTTTATTGTTATATTACTTCTTGAGGACGAGAATCCCACTTGAAGTAAAAATATATATCAGAACAGCTGATATTGGTATTAACATTTTTATTGATAAGGAGAGAACAACATATCAATCTTCCTAGGTTATATTAACTTGAATACGATCTCGAAACAATGTTCTCTGCTTATCAATAAAAGTGTTAATACCCATACCAGCTGTTCTGAGATGCATTATTATATTATTTATTTTGTGTACATGGAAATAAAGTTAGGAGTGGTGGTGAGAGATTTAGATATTTTATCTACAAATAAGGAACAGCCTATTGTATATGTAGATAGCTATTTAATAACACTATATAGACCTATCATATAATACATTTTTTTGTATATCTGAAATCCCTTATATAACTTTTAAATATAACAAAACGCTTTATTATCCAGACAGCACAAGAAATAGGTGTCAACCTAAATCAACAACTTATAGAGAAACTCAAAGTGGAGTCTTCAGTAAAGAAAGATAGGAGGGGTTTTTTAACATGAAAACATGAAGCAGTTTGTAAGTTTTTACATTAAAATTTTTCTTTTCACTGTATTTGTAATGTTCCATTATGTGTAATATTATCTTGATATCCTGGCTTTTGTGTTATGACTGGAAGTTTAAAATACACAGGATGTTTACAAATACCAGCTGGTATACATTTGTAATCTAGCTTGTAAATTTATAATGTAGAAAACAAAGTAAGCTCTCCAGTGTTTTTGTGTTCCTTCAAGTCATTTTTCCAAAAGCATTAAAATTACACCAGTAAATGAAATATCCTCTGCATTAAAAATAATGAAAACTATCTGTTAATAGGAAAATATTCTACAGGTTGTTCGGAAAGTCACTGTGCACTTATATTTATTAACAGACATGTTTCAATACAGAATACAGGAGGTAACAGACATGTTTTGACAATAGAATATAAACAATGTAGAAATTATGACCCTGTTGAAAGTGACACAGGGCTGGATCTTTCTTATTTTGTTTCTAAACACTGCTATCAGTTGCTGGCTTGAAATAGACTGCATAAAATATGACTACAAAACTGCACAGTGACTTTCCGAACACCCTGTATAATGCAAGAGGTAAGAAGTTATTTAAAGGACATTTTATTACAAAAACATTAGATTTCAAATTGTTATTTAATGAAACTGGCATGTGCCTGTGTGTATAAAGATGAACTTGTTCTCTCACTGGCAGTTAGCATTATAACATTACTAGTAAAACAAAATGTCAGTTAAGAACTGATTCTCACACCTTCAAAACTGTTTCACTTTTATTTTTTCCATGGGTGACTAATACAGTAATATATGTAGAGTAGATAAATACAGTTTATTATTGTAATAAGAATGCTATATTATCCTTCTATACAAAAAAGTAAAACAACTGCTATTTTAGTTCATATACAAACAGTACCCCTAACACTATACAAGTAAACACTTGCACATTTAACAATTATAAAAATGCTCTAATGTTTTTTTTCGTTTATTTTACATAACTATCAACACTTTATATGTAAAAACGGCTGGTATGGATAGAGAAGGCGCTATGTGGAGGAGCGAACAATGTTTCAACCTTCTTCTGTCATCATCAGGTTCACAAAGAAAGAGGTAACTGACCACATGTTTAAAGGTGGTTGTGTAACGTAGTGTAGGAATGTAGAGGGCGTGCTTAGATGTTTGATTATATTTATTAATATAGGTATAAAGGTATTCCTTTGTATTGATTTATTTGGGCTTGATTTGTTGTATAAGTAAGGTTTTGTTAATTTTGTGTTTTTATATGTTTATTTAGTATTTGGTCAGTTACCTCTTTCTTTGGGAACCTGGTGATGACCGAAGAAGGTTGAAACATTGTTTGCTCCTCTACCCACACCAGCCATTTTCACATATATAATCTTCTCTACAAGTGGGTTTTCTCATCATCATGGATTATAACTATCAACACTAAACATTTTATATCATTAATAACCTGGATTAAGCAAAAGTTTTTTTAAATTATAGTTTCAAGAAACAATGAATGACATTTTTATGTCTGCAAATCACATTTTCTGTTGTATAATAAAACTACAGTTCAACAACTACAGATAAAACTTAAACAAAAAAAAAGGTTTTTAAGCAAACTCTTCTATGAAGCAGAACTTTCTAAGATGGTAAAGATGGAACGTTATTGTGAATCTCTCAACTCCCTATCTCCCAAAGGAAGAGGTGGTCGGTAATTTTCAACAATGTAACCTCCAAGTTCTCCGCCAGGATTTTCTTGACCTCTGCAGTAGGACTGAAGTTTACGGAATGCTTCCAGCTGGATAGCATAACAATGGAAAACTACATAACCTTGTATTATAAATTATTATAAGCATAAGTAGATCTAACTGTGATTTATTACTACCATTAAAATATGTGAAATATGAATGCTGTGAACTTTCCCAACAATGCATATGGGTTACTTTCCTTCAAGATTTTTCTTGAGAAAAGAATTAAAAAACAGGACATTTCTAATTTTATCAAGACTTTGGCTTTCATTTCTCAGCTTTACTCACTCTAATGTTGTAATTTTTGGTTTGGTAACTGGAAGAAACTATCTCATAGTAGACATTAGGCAATTCTGTTTTTAAATAACTCACCAAGAACGGTAACAAACATCCTGAAATAGGGTGCATTTCCTTTGTAGCTTTAAAGAAACAGGTATTTCATGAGTTAAATCAATAATTACCTTTCCCAAAGCAGAGTATATAATTAATATCCAATGAGATCATCAGACACTAATAATAAAAGAAAGAAGTGTCATCTAACATTATTCTTGATACAATTTATTTATTCCATGACAGGGTCCCCTCAGCTAGTAAATATATATGATTATTAATTACAGTTACCTTACCTAACAGGTCCCCTCAGCTAGTAAATATATACGATTATTAATTACAGTTACCTTACCTAACAGGGTCCCCTCAGCTAGTAAATATATACGATTACAGTTATTAGTATAACATGATATATTGTAATTACAGTTACCTTAGCTAACAGGTCCCTCAGCTAGTAATTTTAAAGTTTTGCTTATAGTAACTATAAATATATATATAGCAGTTACCTTACCTGATCTTCAGATACCTGAATAGGGTTCTTCAGCACAAGGTCCCCTCAGGTAATACTCTAATTACAGTTAACCTAACAGGGTGGTGTTGTCAGTATACCCTAGATATGTCCAATAGGCTTAGTTTATATACAATTATTAATCACAGTTACCTAAGAGCTATAACATGCATTGTAAAACATAGCTAACATCCCATAATTTTTAAAGTTTTGGCATAGTAATAATATTACCATCAGATACCTGAATGTCCTTCAGCATTGCAGGTAACACTCTCATAACACGGTGGTGTTGTTAGTGACCCTAGGTATGTCCAATAGCTTTGTTTTCTACAATAAAATAACTCCCAGGATTATGGATTTAATACAACAAGGCATATAAAATATTCATGTGTCCCTAATTGCAGTAAATTATAGCAACACTAAGAGAATCCTTAAACACAAAGTAACAACATTGAGATAATCCTACTTTGATCATGTTTGTTGTTCATGTTATTATAAAAACACAGCATATCAGAAGGATTACATTCATCTTTAACCACACAAATACTGTGTATGTTTTGTATTAGTTGCAGTCTTTGTCACAAATATTTATGAAAGTAAAATGCTACACTGAAGGACAAGCAAAATGGACATTATGATGAATAGATACCCCACCAAGGTGGAATTCTACACTGTAGTGGTCAGAAAACTTATCAAGGTAAAACATAAAGTCAGGATAACTTACCAGGGATAAGTTCTGCAGGATTAAAATCTTCTGATAAAGCAACACTGGTGTCTTTGTAAATAATGTCGGACATTTTATCAGAAATTTTTTTCAGTGCAGGATGTTCATCTCCTATCTTCCAACACAAAGATAAACAAGTTTTATTCTTTGAATGCTATTATATAGGTCAGTTTTAAACATCCCAACTTTTTCAGTCAAATAATGTGAACAGTTAGGTTTCTCATGCAAATTGATGAAGTAAGCCTAAAAAACTGACACAAGTTAAAGAAGAGTACAGATGTGGTTAGAAATTCTAATAAAATAAATAGAATATCATCATAAAAGTCAAAAAGCCTTTTTTAAACCTACTGTTAGAAATAGGCTTAAACAAAGAGCAAGTGCTCAAAATATTGTCCAATTATTTTTTACTATATAGATATTAATCCACTTAAAACAATAAACACTCATTGTACAATACGATCATCTGTGAAACTCAAAGAAGTTTTTATACAAATACTGTAATTAAAAAAATTACTGCAAATAGAAAAACAGAAACTTAAAAAAATACTTTGATAGTATTTTAATACCTGTACTACTCAAACACTTACAAATATTCATGGCATAACTTAACAACTACTAACCTGTAGAAATATTCCTAACACAGCTAGTCCATCTCCATTATAAAAACTTACAAATATTCATGGCATAACTTAACAACTACTAACCTGTAGAAATATTCCTAACACAGCTAGTCCATCTCCATTATAAAAACTTACAAATATTCATGGCATAACTTAACAACTACTAACCTGTAGAAATATTCCTAACACAGCTAGTCCATCTCCATTATAAAAACTTACAAATATTCATGGCATAACTTAACAACTACTAACCTGTAGAAATATTCCTAACACAGCTGGTCCATCTCCATTATAAAAACTTACAAATATTCATGGCATAACTTAACAACTACTAACCTGTAGAAATATTCCTAACACAGCTAGTCCATCTCCATTATAAAAACTTACAAATATTCATGGCATAACAACAACTACTAACCTGTAGAAATATTCCTAACACAGCTAGTCCATCTCCATTATAAAAACTTACAAATATTCATGGCATAACTTAACAACTACTAACCTGTAGAAATATTCCTAACACAGCTAGTCCATCTCCATTATAAAAACTTACAAATATTCATGGCATAACTTAACAACTACTAACCTGTAGAAATATTCCTAACACAGCTAGTCCATCTCCATTATAAAAACTTACAAATATTCATGGCATAACTTAACAACTACTAACCTGTAGAAATATTCCTAACACAGCTAGTCCATCTCCATTATAAAACTTACAAATATTCATGGCATAACTTAACAACTACTAACCTGTAGAAATATTCCTAACACAGCTAGTCCATCTCCATTATAAAAACTTACAAATATTCATGGCATAACTTAACAACTACTAACCTGTAGAAATATTCCTAACACAGCTAGTCCATCTCCATTATAAAAACTTACAAATATTCATGGCATAACTTAACAACTACTAACCTGTAGAAATATTCCTAACACAGCTAGTCCATCTCCATTATAAAAACTTACAAATATTCATGGCATAACTTAACAACTACTAACCTGTAGAAATATTCCTAACACAGCTAGTCCATCTCCATTATAAAAACTTACAAATATTCATGGCATAACTTAACAACTACTAACCTGTAGAAATATTCCTAACACAGCTAGTCCATCTCCATTATAAAAACTTACAAATATTCATGGCATAACTTAACAACTACTAACCTGTAGAAATATTCCTAACACAGCTAGTCCATCTCCATTATAAAAACTTACAAATATTCATGGCATAACTTAACAACTACTAACCTGTAGAAATATTCCTAACACAGCTAGTCCATCTCCATTATAAAAACTTACAAATATTCATGGCATAACTTAACAACTACTAACCTGTAGAAATATTCCTAACACAGCTAGTCCATCTCCATTATAAAAACTTACAAATATTCATGGCATAACTTAACAACTACTAACCTGTAGAAATATTCCTAACACAGCTGGTCCATCTCCATTATAAAAACTTACAAATATTCATGGCATAACTTAACAACTACTAACCTGTAGAAATATTCCTAACACAGCTAGTCCATCTCCATTATAAAAACTTACAAATATTCATGGCATAACTTAACAACTACTAACCTGTAGAAATATTCCTAACACAGCTAGTCCATCTCCATTATAAAACTTACAAATATTCATGGCATAACTTAACAACTACTAACCTGTAGAAATATTCCTAACACAGCTAGTCCATCTCCATTATAAAACTTACAAATATTCATGGCATAACTTAACAACTACTAACCTGTAGAAATATTCCTAACACAGCTAGTCCATCTCCATTATAAAAACTTACAAATATTCATGGCATAACTTAACAACTACTAACCTGTAGAAATATTCCTAACACAGCTAGTCCATCTCCATTATAAAAACTTACAAATATTCATGGCATAACTTAACAACTACTAACCTGTAGAAATATTCCTAACACAGCTAGTCCATCTCCATTATAAAAACTTACAAATATTCATGGCATAACTTAACAACTACTAACCTGTAGAAATATTCCTAACACAGCTAGTCCATCTCCATTATAAAAACTTACAAATATTCATGGCATAACTTAACAACTACTAACCTGTAGAAATATTCCTAACACAGCTAGTCCATCTCCATTATAAAAACTTACAAATATTCATGGCATAACTTAACAACTACTAACCTGTAGAAATATTCCTAACACAGCTAGTCCATCTCCATTATAAAAACTTACAAATATTCATGGCATAACTTAACAACTACTAACCTGTAGAAATATTCCTAACACAGCTAGTCCATCTCCATTATAAAAACTTACAAATATTCATGGCATAACTTAACAACTACTAACCTGTAGAAATATTCCTAACACAGCTAGTCCATCTCCATTATAAAAACTTACAAATATTCATGGCATAACTTAACAACTACTAACCTGTAGAAATATTCCTAACACAGCTAGTCCATCTCCATTATAAAAACTTACAAATATTCATGGCATAACTTAACAACTACTAACCTGTAGAAATATTCCTAACACAGCTAGTCCATCTCCATTATAAAAACTTACAAATATTCATGGCATAACTTAACAACTACTAACCTGTAGAAATATTCCTAACACAGCTAGTCCATCTCCATTATAAAAACTTACAAATATTCATGGCATAACTTAACAACTACTAACCTGTAGAAATATTCCTAACACAGCTAGTCCATCTCCATTATAAAAACTTACAAATATTCATGGCATAACTTAACAACTACTAACCTGTAGAAATATTCCTAACACAGCTAGTCCATCTCCATTATAAAAAAACTTAGAAATATTCATGGCATAACTTAACAACTACTAACCTGTAGAAATATTCCTAACACAGCTAGTCCATCTCCATTATAAAAACTTACAAATATTCATGGCATAACTTAACAACTACTAACCTGTAGAAATATTCCTAACACAGCTAGTCCATCTCCATTATAAAACTTACAAATATTCATGGCATAACTTAACAACTACTAACCTGTAGAAATATTCCTAACACAGCTAGTCCATCTCCATTATAAAAACTTACAAATATTCATGGCATAACTTAACAACTACTAACCTGTAGAAATATTCCTAACACAGCTAGTCCATCTCCATTATAAAAACTTACAAATATTCATGGCATAACTTAACAACTACTAACCTGTAGAAATATTCCTAACACAGCTAGTCCATCTCCATTATAAAACTTACAAATATTCATGGCATAACTTAACAACTACTAACCTGTAGAAATATTCCTAACACAGCTAGTCCATCTCCATTATAAAAACTTACAAATATTCATGGCATAACTTAACAACTACTAACCTGTAGAAATATTCCTAACACAGCTAGTCCATCTCCATTATAAAAACTTACAAATATTCATGGCATAACTTAACAACTACTAACCTGTAGAAATATTCCTAACACAGCTAGTCCATCTCCATTATAAAAACTTACAAATATTCATGGCATAACTTAACAACTACTAACCTGTAGAAATATTCCTAACACAGCTAGTCCATCTCCATTATAAAAACTTACAAATATTCATGGCATAACTTAACAACTACTAACCTGTAGAAATATTCCTAACACAGCTAGTCCATCTCCATTATAAAAACTTACAAATATTCATGGCATAACTTAACAACTACTAACCTGTAGAAATATTCCTAACACAGCTAGTCCATCTCCATTATAAAAACTTACAAATATTCATGGCATAACTTAACAACTACTAACCTGTAGAAATATTCCTAACACAGCTAGTCCATCTCCATTATAAAAACTTACAAATATTCATGGCATAACTTAACAACTACTAACCTGTAGAAATATTCCTAACACAGCTAGTCCATCTCCATTATAAAAACTTACAAATATTCATGGCATAACTTAACAACTACTAACCTGTAGAAATATTCCTAACACAGCTAGTCCATCTCCATTATAAAAACTTACAAATATTCATGGCATAACTTAACAACTACTAACCTGTAGAAATATTCCTAACACAGCTAGTCCATCTCCATTATAAAAACTTACAAATATTCATGGCATAACTTAACAACTACTAACCTGTAGAAATATTCCTAACACAGCTAGTCCATCTCCATTATAAAAACTTACAAATATTCATGGCATAACTTAACAACTACTAACCTGTAGAAATATTCCTAACACAGCTAGTCCATCTCCATTATAAAAACTTACAAATATTCATGGCATAACTTAACAACTACTAACCTGTAGAAATATTCCTAACACAGCTAGTCCATCTCCATTATAAAAACTTACAAATATTCATGGCATAACTTAACAACTACTAACCTGTAGAAATATTCCTAACACAGCTAGTCCATCTCCATTATAAAAACTTACAAATATTCATGGCATAACTTAACAACTACTAACCTGTAGAAATATTCCTAACACAGCTAGTCCATCTCCATTATAAAAACTTACAAATATTCATGGCATAACTTAACAACTACTAACCTGTAGAAATATTCCTAACACAGCTAGTCCATCTCCATTATAAAAACTTACAAATATTCATGGCATAACTTAACAACTACTAACCTGTAGAAATATTCCTAACACAGCTAGTCCATCTCCATTATAAAAACTTACAAATATTCATGGCATAACTTAACAACTACTAACCTGTAGAAATATTCCTAACACAGCTAGTCCATCTCCATTATAAAAACTTACAAATATTCATGGCATAACTTAACAACTACTAACCTGTAGAAATATTCCTAACACAGCTAGTCCATCTCCATTATGGCATAAAAAACTTACAAATATTCATGGCATAACTTAACAACTACTAACCTGTAGAAATATTCCTAACACAGCTAGTCCATCTCCATTATAAAAACTTACAAATATTCATGGCATAACTTAACAACTACTAACCTGTAGAAATATTCCTAACACAGCTAGTCCATCTCCATTATAAAAACTTACAAATATTCATGGCATAACTTAACAACTACTAACCTGTAGAAATATTCCTAACACAGCTAGTCCATCTCCATTATAAAAACTTACAAATATTCATGGCATAACTTAACAACTACTAACCTGTAGAAATATTCCTAACACAGCTAGTCCATCTCCATTATAAAAACTTACAAATATTCATGGCATAACTTAACAACTACTAACCTGTAGAAATATTCCTAACACAGCTAGTCCATCTCCATTATAAAAAACTTACAAATATTCATGGCATAACTTAACAACTACTAACCTGTAGAAATATTCCTAACACAGCTAGTCCATCTCCATTATAAAAACTTACAAATATTCATGGCATAACTTAACAACTACTAACCTGTAGAAATATTCCTAACACAGCTAGTCCATCTCCATTATAAAAACTTACAAATATTCATGGCATAACTTAACAACTACTAACCTGTAGAAATATTCCTAACACAGCTAGTCCATCTCCATTATAAAAACTTACAAATATTCATGGCATAACTTAACAACTACTAACCTGTAGAAATATTCCTAACACAGCTAGTCCATCTCCATTATAAAAACTTACAAATATTCATGGCATAACTTAACAACTACTAACCTGTAGAAATATTCCTAACACAGCTAGTCCATCTCCATTATAAAAACTTACAAATATTCATGGCATAACTTAACAACTACTAACCTGTAGAAATATTCCTAACACAGCTAGTCCATCTCCATTATAAAAACTTACAAATATTCATGGCATAACTTAACAACTACTAACCTGTAGAAATATTCCTAACACAGCTAGTCCATCTCCATTATAAAAACTTACAAATATTCATGGCATAACTTAACAACTACTAACCTGTAGAAATATTCCTAACACAGCTAGTCCATCTCCATTATAAAAACTTACAAATATTCATGGCATAACTTAACAACTACTAACCTGTAGAAATATTCCTAACACAGCTAGTCCATCTCCATTATAAAAACTTACAAATATTCATGGCATAACTTAACAACTACTAACCTGTAGAAATATTCCTAACACAGCTAGTCCATCTCCATTATAAAAACTTACAAATATTCATGGCATAACTTAACAACTACTAACCTGTAGAAATATTCCTAACACAGCTAGTCCATCTCCATTATAAAAACTTACAAATATTCATGGCATAACTTAACAACTACTAACCTGTAGAAATATTCCTAACACAGCTAGTCCATCTCCATTATAAAAACTTACAAATATTCATGGCATAACTTAACAACTACTAACCTGTAGAAATATTCCTAACACAGCTAGTCCATCTCCATTATAAAAAACTTACAAATATTCATGGCATAACTTAACAACTACTAACCTGTAGAAATATTCCTAACACAGCTAGTCCATCTCCATTATAAAAACTTACAAATATTCATGGCATAACTTAACAACTACTAACCTGTAGAAATATTCCTAACACAGCTAGTCCATCTCCATTATAAAAACTTACAAATATTCATGGCATAACTTAACAACTACTAACCTGTAGAAATATTCCTAACACAGCTAGTCCATCTCCATTATAAAAACTTACAAATATTCATGGCATAACTTAACAACTACTAACCTGTAGAAATATTCCTAACACAGCTAGTCCATCTCCATTATAAAAACTTACAAATATTCATGGCATAACTTAACAACTACTAACCTGTAGAAATATTCCTAACACAGCTAGTCCATCTCCATTATAAAAACTTACAAATATTCATGGCATAACTTAACAACTTAACAACTACTAACCTGTAGAAATATTCCTAACACAGCTAGTCCATCTCCATTATAAAAACTTACAAATATTCATGGCATAACTTAACAACTACTAACCTGTAGAAATATTCCTAACACAGCTAGTCCATCTCCATTATAAAAAACTTACAAATATTCATGGCATAACTTAACAACTACTAACCTGTAGAAATATTCCTAACACAGCTAGTCCATCTCCATTATAAAAACTTACAAATATTCATGGCATAACTTAACAACTACTAACCTGTAGAAATATTCCTAACACAGCTAGTCCATCTCCATTATAAAAACTTACAAATATTCATGGCATAACTTAACAACTACTAACCTGTAGAAATATTCCTAACACAGCTAGTCCATCTCCATTATAAAAACTTACAAATATTCATGGCATAACTTAACAACTACTAACCTGTAGAAATATTCCTAACACAGCTAGTCCATCTCCATTATAAAAACTTACAAATATTCATGGCATAACTTAACAACTACTAACCTGTAGAAATATTCCTAACACAGCTAGTCCATCTCCATTATAAAACTTACAAATATTCATGGCATAACTTAACAACTACTAACCTGTAGAAATATTCCTAACACAGCTAGTCCATCTCCATTATAAAACTTACAAATATTCATGGCATAACTTAACAACTACTAACCTGTAGAAATATTCCTAACACAGCTAGTCCATCTCCATTATAAAAACTTACAAATATTCATGGCATAACTTAACAACTACTAACCTGTAGAAATATTCCTAACACAGCTAGTCCATCTCCATTATAAAAACTTACAAATATTCATGGCATAACTTAACAACTACTAACCTGTAGAAATATTCCTAACACAGCTAGTCCATCTCCATTATAAAACTTACAAATATTCATGGCATAACTTAACAACTACTAACCTGTAGAAATATTCCTAACACAGCTAGTCCATCTCCATTATAAAAACTTACAAATATTCATGGCATAACTTAACAACTACTAACCTGTAGAAATATTCCTAACACAGCTAGTCCATCTCCATTATAAAAACTTACAAATATTCATGGCATAACTTAACAACTACTAACCTGTAGAAATATTCCTAACACAGCTAGTCCATCTCCATTATAAAAACTTACAAATATTCATGGCATAACTTAACAACTACTAACCTGTAGAAATATTCCTAACACAGCTAGTCCATCTCCATTATAAAAACTTACAAATATTCATGGCATAACTTAACAACTACTAACCTGTAGAAATATTCCTAACACAGCTAGTCCATCTCCATTATAAAAACTTACAAATATTCATGGCATAACTTAACAACTACTAACCTGTAGAAATATTCCTAACACAGCTAGTCCATCTCCATTATAAAAACTTACAAATATTCATGGCATAACTTAACAACTACTAACCTGTAGAAATATTCCTAACACAGCTAGTCCATCTCCATTATAAAAACTTACAAATATTCATGGCATAACTTAACAACTACTAACCTGTAGAAATATTCCTAACACAGCTAGTCCATCTCCATTATAAAAACTTACAAATATTCATGGCATAACTTAACAACTACTAACCTGTAGAAATATTCCTAACACAGCTAGTCCATCTCCATTATAAAAACTTACAAATATTCATGGCATAACTTAACAACTACTAACCTGTAGAAATATTCCTAACACAGCTAGTCCATCTCCATTATAAAAACTTACAAATATTCATGGCATAACTTAACAACTACTAACCTGTAGAAATATTCCTAACACAGCTAGTCCATCTCCATTATAAAAACTTACAAATATTCATGGCATAACTTAACAACTACTAACCTGTAGAAATATTCCTAACACAGCTAGTCCATCTCCATTATAAAAACTTACAAATATTCATGGCATAACTTAACAACTACTAACCTGTAGAAATATTCCTAACACAGCTAGTCCATCTCCATTATAAAAACTTACAAATATTCATGGCATAACTTAACAACTACTAACCTGTAGAAATATTCCTAACACAGCTAGTCCATCTCCATTATAAAAAACTTACAAATATTCATGGCATAACTTAACAACTACTAACCTGTAGAAATATTCCTAACACAGCTAGTCCATCTCCATTATAAAAACTTACAAATATTCATGGCATAACTTAACAACTACTAACCTGTAGAAATATTCCTAACACAGCTAGTCCATCTCCATTATAAAAACTTACAAATATTCATGGCATAACTTAACAACTACTAACCTGTAGAAATATTCCTAACACAGCTAGTCCATCTCCATTATAAAAACTTACAAATATTCATGGCATAACTTAACAACTACTAACCTGTAGAAATATTCCTAACACAGCTAGTCCATCTCCATTATAAAAACTTACAAATATTCATGGCATAACTTAACAACTACTAACCTGTAGAAATATTCCTAACACAGCTAGTCCATCTCCATTATAAAAACTTACAAATATTCATGGCATAACTTAACAACTACTAACCTGTAGAAATATTCCTAACACAGCTAGTCCATCTCCATTATAAAAACTTACAAATATTCATGGCATAACTTAACAACTACTAACCTGTAGAAATATTCCTAACACAGCTAGTCCATCTCCATTATAAAAACTTACAAATATTCATGGCATAACTTAACAACTACTAACCTGTAGAAATATTCCTAACACAGCTAGTCCATCTCCATTATAAAAACTTACAAATATTCATGGCATAACTTAACAACTACTAACCTGTAGAAATATTCCTAACACAGCTAGTCCATCTCCATTATAAAAACTTACAAATATTCATGGCATAACTTAACAACTACTAACCTGTAGAAATATTCCTAACACAGCTAGTCCATCTCCATTATAAAAACTTACAAATATTCATGGCATAACTTAACAACTACTAACCTGTAGAAATATTCCTAACACAGCTAGTCCATCTCCATTATAAAAACTTACAAATATTCATGGCATAACTTAACAACTACTAACCTGTAGAAATATTCCTAACACAGCTAGTCCATCTCCATTATAAAAACTTACAAATATTCATGGCATAACTTAACAACTACTAACCTGTAGAAATATTCCTAACACAGCTAGTCCATCTCCATTATAAAAACTTACAAATATTCATGGCATAACTTAACAACTACTAACCTGTAGAAATATTCCTAACACAGCTAGTCCATCTCCATTATAAAAACTTACAAATATTCATGGCATAACTTAACAACTACTAACCTGTAGAAATATTCCTAACACAGCTAGTCCATCTCCATTATAAAAACTTACAAATATTCATGGCATAACTTAACAACTACTAACCTGTAGAAATATTCCTAACACAGCTAGTCCATCTCCATTATAAAAACTTACAAATATTCATGGCATAACTTAACAACTACTAACCTGTAGAAATATTCCTAACACAGCTAGTCCATCTCCATTATAAAAACTTACAAATATTCATGGCATAACTTAACAACTACTAACCTGTAGAAATATTCCTAACACAGCTAGTCCATCTCCATTATAAAAACTTACAAATATTCATGGCATAACTTAACAACTACTAACCTGTAGAAATATTCCTAACACAGCTAGTCCATCTCCATTATAAAAACTTACAAATATTCATGGCATAACTTAACAACTACTAACCTGTAGAAATATTCCTAACACAGCTAGTCCATCTCCATT
Organism: Tachypleus tridentatus; assembly: GCF_004210375.1. Taxonomy (NCBI): domain Eukaryota; kingdom Metazoa; phylum Arthropoda; class Merostomata; order Xiphosura; family Limulidae; genus Tachypleus; species Tachypleus tridentatus. Next base: position 16,870,338 of record NC_134835.1, read on the forward strand.
ATAAAAAACTTACAAATATTCATGGCATAACTTAACAACTACTAACCTGTAGAAATATTCCTAACACAGCTAGTCCATCTCCATTATAAAAACTTACAAATATTCATGGCATAACTTAACAACTACTAACCTGTAGAAATATTCCTAACACAGCTAGTCCATCTCCATTATAAAAACTTACAAATATTCATGGCATAACTTAACAACTACTAACCTGTAGAAATATTCCTAACACAGCTAGTCCATCTCCATTATAAAAACTTACAAATATTCATGGCATAACTTAACAACTACTAACCTGTAGAAATATTCCTAACACAGCTAGTCCATCTCCATTATAAAAACTTACAAATATTCATGGCATAACTTAACAACTACTAACCTGTAGAAATATTCCTAACACAGCTAGTCCATCTCCATTATAAAAACTTACAAATATTCATGGCATAACTTAACAACTACTAACCTGTAGAAATATTCCTAACACAGCTAGTCCATCTCCATTATAAAAACTTACAAATATTCATGGCATAACTTAACAACTACTAACCTGTAGAAATATTCCTAACACAGCTAGTCCATCTCCATTATAAAAACTTACAAATATTCATGGCATAACTTAACAACTACTAACCTGTAGAAATATTCCTAACACAGCTAGTCCATCTCCATTATAAAAACTTACAAATATTCATGGCATAACTTAACAACTACTAACCTGTAGAAATATTCCTAACACAGCTAGTCCATCTCCATTATAAAAACTTACAAATATTCATGGCATAACTTAACAACTACTAACCTGTAGAAATATTCCTAACACAGCTAGTCCATCTCCATTATAAAAACTTACAAATATTCATGGCATAACTTAACAACTACTAACCTGTAGAAATATTCCTAACACAGCTAGTCCATCTCCATTATAAAAACTTACAAATATTCATGGCATAACTTAACAACTACTAACCTGTAGAAATATTCCTAACACAGCTAGTCCATCTCCATTATAAAAACTTACAAATATTCATGGCATAACTTAACAACTACTAACCTGTAGAAATATTCCTAACACAGCTAGTCCATCTCCATTATAAAAACTTACAAATATTCATGGCATAACTTAACAACTACTAACCTGTAGAAATATTCCTAACACAGCTAGTCCATCTCCATTATAAAAACTTACAAATATTCATGGCATAACTTAACAACTACTAACCTGTAGAAATATTCCTAACACAGCTAGTCCATCTCCATTATAAAAACTTACAAATATTCATGGCATAACTTAACAACTACTAACCTGTAGAAATATTCCTAACACAGCTAGTCCATCTCCATTATAAAAACTTACAAATATTCATGGCATAACTTAACAACTACTAACCTGTAGAAATATTCCTAACACAGCTAGTCCATCTCCATTATAAAACTTACAAATATTCATGGCATAACTTAACAACTACTAACCTGTAGAAATATTCCTAACACAGCTAGTCCATCTCCATTATAAAAACTTACAAATATTCATGGCATAACTTAACAACTACTAACCTGTAGAAATATTCCTAACACAGCTAGTCCATCTCCATTATAAAAACTTACAAATATTCATGGCATAACTTAACAACTACTAACCTGTAGAAATATTCCTAACACAGCTAGTCCATCTCCATTATAAAAACTTACAAATATTCATGGCATAACTTAACAACTACTAACCTGTAGAAATATTCCTAACACAGCTAGTCCATCTCCATTATAAAAACTTACAAATATTCATGGCATAACTTAACAACTACTAACCTGTAGAAATATTCCTAACACAGCTAGTCCATCTCCATTATAAAAACTTACAAATATTCATGGCATAACTTAACAACTACTAACCTGTAGAAATATTCCTAACACAGCTAGTCCATCTCCATTATAAAAACTTACAAATATTCATGGCATAACTTAACAACTACTAACCTGTAGAAATATTCCTAACACAGCTAGTCCATCTCCATTATAAAAACTTACAAATATTCATGGCATAACTTAACAACTACTAACCTGTAGAAATATTCCTAACACAGCTAGTCCATCTCCATTATAAAAAACTTACAAATATTCATGGCATAACTTAACAACTACTAACCTGTAGAAATATTCCTAACACAGCTAGTCCATCTCCATTATAAAAACTTACAAATATTCATGGCATAACTTAACAACTACTAACCTGTAGAAATATTCCTAACACAGCTAGTCCATCTCCATTATAAAAACTTACAAATATTCATGGCATAACTTAACAACTACTAACCTGTAGAAATATTCCTAACACAGCTAGTCCATCTCCATTATAAAAACTTACAAATATTCATGGCATAACTTAACAACTACTAACCTGTAGAAATATTCCTAACACAGCTAGTCCATCTCCATTATAAAAACTTACAAATATTCATGGCATAACTTAACAACTACTAACCTGTAGAAATATTCCTAACACAGCTAGTCCATCTCCATTATAAAAACTTACAAATATTCATGGCATAACTTAACAACTACTAACCTGTAGAAATATTCCTAACACAGCTAGTCCATCTCCATTATAAAAAACTTACAAATATTCATGGCATAACTTAACAACTACTAACCTGTAGAAATATTCCTAACACAGCTAGTCCATCTCCATTATAAAAACTTACAAATATTCATGGCATAACTTAACAACTACTAACCTGTAGAAATATTCCTAACACAGCTAGTCCATCTCCATTATAAAAACTTACAAATATTCATGGCATAACTTAACAACTACTAACCTGTAGAAATATTCCTAACACAGCTAGTCCATCTCCATTATAAAAACTTACAAATATTCATGGCATAACTTAACAACTACTAACCTGTAGAAATATTCCTAACACAGCTAGTCCATCTCCATTATAAAACTTACAAATATTCATGGCATAACTTAACAACTACTAACCTGTAGAAATATTCCTAACACAGCTAGTCCATCTCCATTATAAAAACTTACAAATATTCATGGCATAACTTAACAACTACTAACCTGTAGAAATATTCCTAACACAGCTAGTCCATCTCCATTATAAAAACTTACAAATATTCATGGCATAACTTAACAACTACTAACCTGTAGAAATATTCCTAACACAGCTAGTCCATCTCCATTATAAAACTTACAAATATTCATGGCATAACTTAACAACTACTAACCTGTAGAAATATTCCTAACACAGCTAGTCCATCTCCATTATAAAAACTTACAAATATTCATGGCATAACTTAACAACTACTAACCTGTAGAAATATTCCTAACACAGCTAGTCCATCTCCATTATAAAAACTTACAAATATTCATGGCATAACTTAACAACTACTAACCTGTAGAAATATTCCTAACACAGCTAGTCCATCTCCATTATAAAAACTTACAAATATTCATGGCATAACTTAACAACTACTAACCTGTAGAAATATTCCTAACACAGCTAGTCCATCTCCATTATAAAAACTTACAAATATTCATGGCATAACTTAACAACTACTAACCTGTAGAAATATTCCTAACACAGCTAGTCCATCTCCATTATACAAAAAAACTTACAAATATTCATGGCATAACTTAACAACTACTAACCTGTAGAAATATTCCTAACACAGCTAGTCCATCTCCATTATAAAACTTACAAATATTCATGGCATAACTTAACAACTACTAACCTGTAGAAATATTCCTAACACAGCTAGTCCATCTCCATTATAAAAACTTACAAATATTCATGGCATAACTTAACAACTACTAACCTGTAGAAATATTCCTAACACAGCTAGTCCATCTCCATTATATAAAAACTTACAAATATTCATGGCATAACTTAACAACTACTAACCTGTAGAAATATTCCTAACACAGCTAGTCCATCTCCATTATAAAAACTTACAAATATTCATGGCATAACTTAACAACTACTAACCTGTAGAAATATTCCTAACACAGCTAGTCCATCTCCATTATAAAAACTTACAAATATTCATGGCATAACTTAACAACTACTAACCTGTAGAAATATTCCTAACACAGCTAGTCCATCTCCATTATAAAAACTTACAAATATTCATGGCATAACTTAACAACTACTAACCTGTAGAAATATTCCTAACACAGCTAGTCCATCTCCATTATAAAACTTACAAATATTCATGGCATAACTTAACAACTACTAACCTGTAGAAATATTCCTAACACAGCTAGTCCATCTCCATTATAAAAACTTACAAATATTCATGGCATAACTTAACAACTACTAACCTGTAGAAATATTCCTAACACAGCTAGTCCATCTCCATTATAAAAACTTACAAATATTCATGGCATAACTTAACAACTACTAACCTGTAGAAATATTCCTAACACAGCTAGTCCATCTCCATTATAAAAACTTACAAATATTCATGGCATAACTTAACAACTACTAACCTGTAGAAATATTCCTAACACAGCTAGTCCATCTCCATTATAAAAACTTACAAATATTCATGGCATAACTTAACAACTACTAACCTGTAGAAATATTCCTAACACAGCTAGTCCATCTCCATTATAAAAACTTACAAATATTCATGGCATAACTTAACAACTACTAACCTGTAGAAATATTCCTAACACAGCTAGTCCATCTCCATTATAAAACTTACAAATATTCATGGCATAACTTAACAACTACTAACCTGTAGAAATATTCCTAACACAGCTAGTCCATCTCCATTATAAAAACTTACAAATATTCATGGCATAACTTAACAACTACTAACCTGTAGAAATATTCCTAACACAGCTAGTCCATCTCCATTATAAAAACTTACAAATATTCATGGCATAACTTAACAACTACTAACCTGTAGAAATATTCCTAACACAGCTAGTCCATCTCCATTATAAAAACTTACAAATATTCATGGCATAACTTAACAACTACTAACCTGTAGAAATATTCCTAACACAGCTAGTCCATCTCCATTATAAAAACTTACAAATATTCATGGCATAACTTAACAACTACTAACCTGTAGAAATATTCCTAACACAGCTAGTCCATCTCCATTATAAAAACTTACAAATATTCATGGCATAACTTAACAACTACTAACCTGTAGAAATATTCCTAACACAGCTAGTCCATCTCCATTATAAAAAACTTACAAATATTCATGGCATAACTTAACAACTACTAACCTGTAGAAATATTCCTAACACAGCTAGTCCATCTCCATTATAAAAACTTACAAATATTCATGGCATAACTTAACAACTACTAACCTGTAGAAATATTCCTAACACAGCTAGTCCATCTCCATTATAAAAACTTACAAATATTCATGGCATAACTTAACAACTACTAACCTGTAGAAATATTCCTAACACAGCTAGTCCATCTCCATTATAAAAACTTACAAATATTCATGGCATAACTTAACAACTACTAACCTGTAGAAATATTCCTAACACAGCTAGTCCATCTCCATTATAAAAACTTACAAATATTCATGGCATAACTTAACAACTACTAACCTGTAGAAATATTCCTAACACAGCTAGTCCATCTCCATTATAAAAACTTACAAATATTCATGGCATAACTTAACAACTACTAACCTGTAGAAATATTCCTAACACAGCTAGTCCATCTCCATTATAAAAACTTACAAATATTCATGGCATAACTTAACAACTACTAACCTGTAGAAATATTCCTAACACAGCTAGTCCATCTCCATTATAAAAACTTACAAATATTCATGGCATAACTTAACAACTACTAACCTGTAGAAATATTCCTAACACAGCTAGTCCATCTCCATTATAAAAACTTACAAATATTCATGGCATAACTTAACAACTACTAACCTGTAGAAATATTCCTAACACAGCTAGTCCATCTCCATTATAAAAACTTACAAATATTCATGGCATAACTTAACAACTACTAACCTGTAGAAATATTCCTAACACAGCTAGTCCATCTCCATTTAAAAAACTTACAAATATTCATGGCATAACTTAACAACTACTAACCTGTAGAAATATTCCTAACACAGCTAGTCCATCTCCATTATAAAAACTTACAAATATTCATGGCATAACTTAACAACTACTAACCTGTAGAAATATTCCTAACACAGCTAGTCCATCTCCATTATAAAAACTTACAAATATTCATGGCATAACTTAACAACTACTAACCTGTAGAAATATTCCTAACACAGCTAGTCCATCTCCATTATAAAAACTTACAAATATTCATGGCATAACTTAACAACTACTAACCTGTAGAAATATTCCTAACACAGCTAGTCCATCTCCATTATAAAAACTTACAAATATTCATGGCATAACTTAACAACTACTAACCTGTAGAAATATTCCTAACACAGCTAGTCCATCTCCATTATAAAAACTTACAAATATTCATGGCATAACTTAACAACTACTAACCTGTAGAAATATTCCTAACACAGCTAGTCCATCTCCATTATAAAACTTACAAATATTCATGGCATAACTTAACAACTACTAACCTGTAGAAATATTCCTAACACAGCTAGTCCATCTCCATTATAAAAACTTACAAATATTCATGGCATAACTTAACAACTACTAACCTGTAGAAATATTCCTAACACAGCTAGTCCATCTCCATTATAAAAACTTACAAATATTCATGGCATAACTTAACAACTACTAACCTGTAGAAATATTCCTAACACAGCTAGTCCATCTCCATTATAAAAACTTACAAATATTCATGGCATAACTTAACAACTACTAACCTGTAGAAATATTCCTAACACAGCTAGTCCATCTCCATTATAAAAACTTACAAATATTCATGGCATAACTTAACAACTACTAACCTGTAGAAATATTCCTAACACAGCTAGTCCATCTCCATTATAAAAACTTACAAATATTCATGGCATAACTTAACAACTACTAACCTGTAGAAATATTCCTAACACAGCTAGTCCATCTCCATTATAAAACTTACAAATATTCATGGCATAACTTAACAACTACTAACCTGTAGAAATATTCCTAACACAGCTAGTCCATCTCCATTATAAAAACTTACAAATATTCATGGCATAACTTAACAACTACTAACCTGTAGAAATATTCCTAACACAGCTAGTCCATCTCCATTATAAAAACTTACAAATATTCATGGCATAACTTAACAACTACTAACCTGTAGAAATATTCCTAACACAGCTAGTCCATCTCCATTATAAAAACTTACAAATATTCATGGCATAACTTAACAACTACTAACCTGTAGAAATATTCCTAACACAGCTAGTCCATCTCCATTATAAAAAACTTACAAATATTCATGGCATAACTTAACAACTACTAACCTGTAGAAATATTCCTAACACAGCTAGTCCATCTCCATTATAAAAACTTACAAATATTCATGGCATAACTTAACAACTACTAACCTGTAGAAATATTCCTAACACAGCTAGTCCATCTCCATTATAAAAACTTACAAATATTCATGGCATAACTTAACAACTACTAACCTGTAGAAATATTCCTAACACAGCTAGTCCATCTCCATTATAAAAACTTACAAATATTCATGGCATAACTTAACAACTACTAACCTGTAGAAATATTCCTAACACAGCTAGTCCATCTCCATTATAAAAACTTACAAATATTCATGGCATAACTTAACAACTACTAACCTGTAGAAATATTCCTAACACAGCTAGTCCATCTCCATTATAAAAACTTACAAATATTCATGGCATAACTTAACAACTACTAACCTGTAGAAATATTCCTAACACAGCTAGTCCATCTCCATTATAAAAACTTACAAATATTCATGGCATAACTTAACAACTACTAACCTGTAGAAATATTCCTAACACAGCTAGTCCATCTCCATTATAAAAACTTACAAATATTCATGGCATAACTTAACAACTACTAACCTGTAGAAATATTCCTAACACAGCTAGTCCATCTCCATTATAAAAACTTACAAATATTCATGGCATAACTTAACAACTACTAACCTGTAGAAATATTCCTAACACAGCTAGTCCATCTCCATTATAAAAACTTACAAATATTCATGGCATAACTTAACAACTACTAACCTGTAGAAATATTCCTAACACAGCTAGTCCATCTCCATTATAAAAACTTACAAATATTCATGGCATAACTTAACAACTACTAACCTGTAGAAATATTCCTAACACAGCTAGTCCATCTCCATTATAAAAACTTACAAATATTCATGGCATAACTTAACAACTACTAACCTGTAGAAATATTCCTAACACAGCTAGTCCATCTCCATTATAAAAACTTACAAATATTCATGGCATAACTTAACAACTACTAACCTGTAGAAATATTCCTAACACAGCTAGTCCATCTCCATTATAAAAACTTACAAATATTCATGGCATAACTTAACAACTACTAACCTGTAGAAATATTCCTAACACAGCTAGTCCATCTCCATTATAAAAACTTACAAATATTCATGGCATAACTTAACAACTACTAACCTGTAGAAATATTCCTAACACAGCTAGTCCATCTCCATTATAAAAACTTACAAATATTCATGGCATAACTTAACAACTACTAACCTGTAGAAATATTCCTAACACAGCTAGTCCATCTCCATTATAAAAACTTACAAATATTCATGGCATAACTTAACAACTACTAACCTGTAGAAATATTCCTAACACAGCTAGTCCATCTCCATTATAAAAAACTTACAAATATTCATGGCATAACTTAACAACTACTAACCTGTAGAAATATTCCTAACACAGCTAGTCCATCTCCATTATAAAAACTTACAAATATTCATGGCATAACTTAACAACTACTAACCTGTAGAAATATTCCTAACACAGCTAGTCCATCTCCATTATAAAAACTTACAAATATTCATGGCATAACTTAACAACTACTAACCTGTAGAAATATTCCTAACACAGCTAGTCCATCTCCATTATAAAAACTTACAAATATTCATGGCATAACTTAACAACTACTAACCTGTAGAAATATTCCTAACACAGCTAGTCCATCTCCATTATAAAAACTTACAAATATTCATGGCATAACTTAACAACTACTAACCTGTAGAAATATTCCTAACACAGCTAGTCCATCTCCATTATAAAAACTTACAAATATTCATGGCATAACTTAACAACTACTAACCTGTAGAAATATTCCTAACACAGCTAGTCCATCTCCATTATAAAAACTTACAAATATTCATGGCATAACTTAACAACTACTAACCTGTAGAAATATTCCTAACACAGCTAGTCCATCTCCATTATAAAAACTTACAAATATTCATGGCATAACTTAACAACTACTAACCTGTAGAAATATTCCTAACACAGCTAGTCCATCTCCATTATACAAAAAACTTACAAATATTCATGGCATAACTTAACAACTACTAACCTGTAGAAATATTCCTAACACAGCTAGTCCATCTCCATTATAAAAACTTACAAATATTCATGGCATAACTTAACAACTACTAACCTGTAGAAATATTCCTAACACAGCTAGTCCATCTCCATTATAAAAACTTACAAATATTCATGGCATAACTTAACAACTACTAACCTGTAGAAATATTCCTAACACAGCTAGTCCATCTCCATTATAAAAACTTACAAATATTCATGGCATAACTTAACAACTACTAACCTGTAGAAATATTCCTAACACAGCTAGTCCATCTCCATTATAAAAACTTACAAATATTCATGGCATAACTTAACAACTACTAACCTGTAGAAATATTCCTAACACAGCTAGTCCATCTCCATTATAAAAACTTACAAATATTCATGGCATAACTTAACAACTACTAACCTGTAGAAATATTCCTAACACAGCTAGTCCATCTCCATTATAAAAACTTACAAATATTCATGGCATAACTTAACAACTACTAACCTGTAGAAATATTCCTAACACAGCTAGTCCATCTCCATTATAAAAACTTACAAATATTCATGGCATAACTTAACAACTACTAACCTGTAGAAATATTCCTAACACAGCTAGTCCATCTCCATTATAATAAAAGCTTACAAATATTCATGGCATAACTTAACAACTACTAACCTGTAGAAATATTCCTAACACAGCTAGTCCATCTCCATTATAAAAACTTACAAATATTCATGGCATAACTTAACAACTACTAACCTGTAGAAATATTCCTAACACAGCTAGTCCATCTCCATTATAAAAACTTACAAATATTCATGGCATAACTTAACAACTACTAACCTGTAGAAATATTCCTAACACAGCTAGTCCATCTCCATTATAAAAACTTACAAATATTCATGGCATAACTTAACAACTACTAACCTGTAGAAATATTCCTAACACAGCTAGTCCATCTCCATTATAAAAACTTACAAATATTCATGGCATAACTTAACAACTACTAACCTGTAGAAATATTCCTAACACAGCTAGTCCATCTCCATTATAAAAACTTACAAATATTCATGGCATAACTTAACAACTACTAACCTGTAGAAATATTCCTAACACAGCTAGTCCATCTCCATTATAAAAACTTACAAATATTCATGGCATAACTTAACAACTACTAACCTGTAGAAATATTCCTAACACAGCTAGTCCATCTCCATTATAAAAACTTACAAATATTCATGGCATAACTTAACAACTACTAACCTGTAGAAATATTCCTAACACAGCTAGTCCATCTCCATTATAAAAACTTACAAATATTCATGGCATAACTTAACAACTACTAACCTGTAGAAATATTCCTAACACAGCTAGTCCATCTCCATTATAAAAACTTACAAATATTCATGGCATAACTTAACAACTACTAACCTGTAGAAATATTCCTAACACAGCTAGTCCATCTCCATTATAAAAACTTACAAATATTCATGGCATAACTTAACAACTACTAACCTGTAGAAATATTCCTAACACAGCTAGTCCATCTCCATTATAAAAACTTACAAATATTCATGGCATAACTTAACAACTACTAACCTGTAGAAATATTCCTAACACAGCTAGTCCATCTCCATTATAAAAACTTACAAATATTCATGGCATAACTTAACAACTACTAACCTGTAGAAATATTCCTAACACAGCTAGTCCATCTCCATTATAAAAACTTACAAATATTCATGGCATAACTTAACAACTACTAACCTGTAGAAATATTCCTAACACAGCTAGTCCATCTCCATTATAAAAACTTACAAATATTCATGGCATAACTTAACAACTACTAACCTGTAGAAATATTCCTAACACAGCTAGTCCATCTCCATTATAAAAACTTACAAATATTCATGGCATAACTTAACAACTACTAACCTGTAGAAATATTCCTAACACAGCTAGTCCATCTCCATTATAAAAACTTACAAATATTCATGGCATAACTTAACAACTACTAACCTGTAGAAATATTCCTAACACAGCTAGTCCATCTCCATTATAAAAACTTACAAATATTCATGGCATAACTTAACAACTACTAACCTGTAGAAATATTCCTAACACAGCTAGTCCATCTCCATTATAAAAAACTTACAAATATTCATGGCATAACTTAACAACTACTAACCTGTAGAAATATTCCTAACACAGCTAGTCCATCTCCATTATAAAAACTTACAAATATTCATGGCATAACTTAACAACTACTAACCTGTAGAAATATTCCTAACACAGCTAGTCCATCTCCATTATAAAAACTTACAAATATTCATGGCATAACTTAACAACTACTAACCTGTAGAAATATTCCTAACACAGCTAGTCCATCTCCATTATAAAAACTTACAAATATTCATGGCATAACTTAACAACTACTAACCTGTAGAAATATTCCTAACACAGCTAGTCCATCTCCATTATAAAAACTTACAAATATTCATGGCATAACTTAACAACTACTAACCTGTAGAAATATTCCTAACACAGCTAGTCCATCTCCATTATAAAAACTTACAAATATTCATGGCATAACTTAACAACTACTAACCTGTAGAAATATTCCTAACACAGCTAGTCCATCTCCATTATAAAAACTTACAAATATTCATGGCATAACTTAACAACTACTAACCTGTAGAAATATTCCTAACACAGCTAGTCCATCTCCATTATAAAAACTTACAAATATTCATGGCATAACTTAACAACTACTAACCTGTAGAAATATTCCTAACACAGCTCATGGTCCATTCCTCTCCATCTCCATTATAAAAAACTTACAAATATTCATGGCATAACTTAACAACTACTAACCTGTAGAAATATTCCTAACACAGCTAGTCCATCTCCATTATAAAAACTTACAAATATTCATGGCATAACTTAACAACTACTAACCTGTAGAAATATTCCTAACACAGCTAGTCCATCTCCATTATAAAAACTTACAAATATTCATGGCATAACTTAACAACTACTAACCTGTAGAAATATTCCTAACACAGCTAGTCCATCTCCATTATAAAAACTTACAAATATTCATGGCATAACTTAACAACTACTAACCTGTAGAAATATTCCTAACACAGCTAGTCCATCTCCATTATAAAAACTTACAAATATTCATGGCATAACTTAACAACTACTAACCTGTAGAAATATTCCTAACACAGCTAGTCCATCTCCATTATAAAAACTTACAAATATTCATGGCATAACTTAACAACTACTAACCTGTAGAAATATTCCTAACACAGCTAGTCCATCTCCATTATAAAAACTTACAAATATTCATGGCATAACCTGTAGAAATATTCCTAACACAGCTCCACTAACCTGTCATGGATAATACTTCCTCCTAACACAGCTAGTCCATCTCCATTATAAAAACTTACAAATATTCATGGCATAACTTAACAACTACTAACCTGTAGAAATATTCCTAACACAGCTAGTCCATCTCCATTATAAAAACTTACAAATATTCATGGCATAACTTAACAACTACTAACCTGTAGAAATATTCCTAACACAGCTAGTCCATCTCCATTATAAAAACTTACAAATATTCATGGCATAACTTAACAACTACTAACCTGTAGAAATATTCCTAACACAGCTAGTCCATCTCCATTATAAAAACTTACAAATATTCATGGCATAACTTAACAACTACTAACCTGTAGAAATATTCCTAACACAGCTAGTCCATCTCCATTATAAAAACTTACAAATATTCATGGCATAACTTAACAACTACTAACCTGTAGAAATATTCCTAACACAGCTAGTCCATCTCCATTATAAAAACTTACAAATATTCATGGCATAACTTAACAACTACTAACCTGTAGAAATATTCCTAACACAGCTAGTCCATCTCCATTATAAAAACTTACAAATATTCATGGCATAACTTAACAACTACTAACCTGTAGAAATATTCCTAACACAGCTAGTCCATCTCCATTATAAAAACTTACAAATATTCATGGCATAACTTAACAACTACTAACCTGTAGAAATATTCCTAACACAGCTAGTCCATCTCCATTATAAAAACTTACAAATATTCATGGCATAACTTAACAACTACTAACCTGTAGAAATATTCCTAACACAGCTAGTCCATCTCCATTATAAAAACTTAGAAATATTCATGGCATAACTTAACAACTACTAACCTGTAGAAATATTCCTAACACAGCTAGTCCATCTCCATTATAAAAACTTAGAAATATTCATGGCATAACTTAACAACTACTAACCTGTAGAAATATTCCTAACACAGCTAGTCCATCTCCATTATAAAAACTTACAAATATTCATGGCATAACTTAACAACTACTAACCTGTAGAAATATTCCTAACACAGCTAGTCCATCTCCATTATAAAAAACTTACAAATATTCATGGCATAACTTAACAACTACTAACCTGTAGAAATATTCCTAACACAGCTAGTCCATCTCCATTATAAAAACTTACAAATATTCATGGCATAACTTAACAACTACTAACCTGTAGAAATATTCCTAACACAGCTAGTCCATCTCCATTATAAAAAAACTTACAAATATTCATGGCATAACTTAACAACTACTAACCTGTAGAAATATTCCTAACACAGCTAGTCCATCTCCATTATAAAAACTTACAAATATTCATGGCATAACTTAACAACTACTAACCTGTAGAAATATTCCTAACACAGCTAGTCCATCTCCATTATAAAAACTTACAAATATTCATGGCATAACTTAACAACTACTAACCTGTAGAAATATTCCTAACACAGCTAGTCCATCTCCATTATAAAAACTTACAAATATTCATGGCATAACTTAACAACTACTAACCTGTAGAAATATTCCTAACACAGCTAGTCCATCTCCATTATAAAAACTTACAAATATTCATGGCATAACTTAACAACTACTAACCTGTAGAAATATTCCTAACACAGCTAGTCCATCTCCATTATAAAAAACTTACAAATATTCATGGCATAACTTAACAACTACTAACCTGTAGAAATATTCCTAACACAGCTAGTCCATCTCCATTATAAAAACTTACAAATATTCATGGCATAACTTAACAACTACTAACCTGTAGAAATATTCCTAACACAGCTAGTCCATCTCCATTATAAAAACTTACAAATATTCATGGCATAACTTAACAACTACTAACCTGTAGAAATATTCCTAACACAGCTAGTCCATCTCCATTAGAAGCTCCTTCTTCAAAACTTTTATACTTGTCAGGATTCCAGTGAACTAAATGGATCTGGATTAATGAATTCACAGTTCTATAACAGTATTACATTTGACTGTGAGTTGAATTTGTGTAAAAGTTATGGTTTTGTTCTCAGGTAACTTCTCTGTATATGTGCATATGATGAAAGGTAGCACATCATTAAAAACATGGAATGCTTGACTCTGTAGATAACTTGCCAGGGGTAAATTATTACAGTGACATCATGCTTAGCTAAGGAATCTTTCACAGAATAGTTTAATCACAGAGGAGACATCATGCTTAGCTGAGGAAACTGTGATAGAATGCCTTTATAATACTCCAGATAGAAAGACAATTTGAATTTGCATTAGGTGTGGAGACTTTTATTTTTAAATATGTTTTGGTATGTACATTTGTATTTAAAACAATACCAGCTTATACCACTAACTAGTTTTATTGAGCTGCTAAAAATCTGCCTTGAATCCTTTGTTATTTATTAATAGTTTGATCACAAACACACTTGTATGACATAAAATGATTCTTTCAAACATTGTCCAAAACTTTCTCTATTAGTTTTCTTACACCAAAAAATTGACTTAATTAACCAAAGTTTTATACAAACAAAAGCATTACAATATGTTGGCCAAAATTTTACCATAATTTCAAAGATCACTTAGATATTTATCATACAAAACAAAAGAATGTCTTTATAAAATATTTCAACCAGAAACAATTAATGAAATATGTCTTAATAGCTGTATATAAATCTCAGCAGTGAACATCTCTCAAATAGCATTATAATAATACATTTAACTTAAAAGTTTATAACTAAGACTAATGGAAAACAGTAATATATCCTACATAAAGAATAATTCCATAAATTGGGATGTGGGTCATCCCTTAAGTGTGTCTGGTGTTAGCTTCATATAATTTACTATTTGTTTCATCATTTGTCAAGTTGTTTACCTATAATGAATCAATATTTGTCAAAGTCCACCTGAGTTCTTCTACCAAATATTATTAAATGTTGCTTAGCCAGTTCCTCACAACAACTTATGACACCAGAAATATAGTTGGAAAAAAAAAAAAGTATTTTTTTAACATGTAGATATAAACACACTCATATGTAGCAAAGTTTGAATTTAGCAGAAAACATCCCTCCAACCACTGTCATACATGTGTAACTTTTCAAAATCCACAATATGTATATATAATTTTGTGAAGTGTTACTCACATTGGTAAAACTTTAGTTATCAATATATATATATACCTCAGCAGGAAATGCCTCTCCAGAAATAGTGTGTTCAGAGCCTGTAGTGCTGGTCTTACCCCAGTGGCAATGAAATTGAATAAGCTGGTATTTGTTTTCAAGTGGTCCACCTTGTAAGTCTGTAAGTAAAATTACAAAAAAATATACATGTAACAGTAAGTAATGAAGGAAAAAATATATTGATTATTTTAAATTACATAGACTAGTGTAAAAATATCTAAAAATTGTACAGTATTTTAACAATAATAAAAAAAACTCATAGGGAAGTCTTTCTTGTCTCTGACGTCTTACATTCTCATCTGTATTAGAACATATAATATTACCATTGGCTATACCTCAGATACACTTCTTGAAAGAGAGATATATTAAGGTTTTCTGTAATTTATAATTAAACTTCACAAGTGATTGTATGTTTTAATGATTAAGCTTCATGACCAGGTCGTCTTTACTTTATAAAAGTAAAACCAATCACATCTGAGGTTGAAAGAAAACATTGACTGTTGTATGAAACTGAATTATTAGATGAGACTTTACAAAATTACTTGAATAATAAAATGTTAATTTTATCGTCTATCAATAACTCTGTGTTCTATGTTGATTAACTTGCAATCTGTCTATCAGTGCTTATTTGTAATATGAATAACTCTGTGTTCTATGTTGATTAACTTGCAATCTGTCTATCAGTGCTTATTTGTAATATGAATAACTCTGTGTTCTATGTTGATTAACTTGCAATCTGTCTATCAGTGCTTATTTGTAATATGAATAACTCTGTGTTCTATGTTGATTAACTTGCAATCTGTCTATCAGTGCTTATTTGTAATATGAATAACTCTGTGTTCTATGTTGATTAACTTGCAATCTGTCTATCAGTGCTTATTTGTAATATGAATAACTCTGTGTTCTATGTTGATTAACTTGCAATCTGTCTATCAGTGCTTATTTGTAATATGAATAACTCTGTGTTCTATGTTGATTAACTTGCAATCTGTCTATCAGTGCTTATTTGTAATATGAATAACTCTGTGTTCTATGTTGATTAACTTGCAATCTGTCTATCAGTGCTTATTTGTAATATGAATAACTCTGTGTTCTATGTTGATTAACTTGCAATCTGTCTATCAGTGCTTATTTGTAATATGAATAACTCTGTGTTCTATGTTGATTAACTTGCAATCTGTCTATCAGTGCTTATTTGTAATATCAATAACTCTGTGTTCTATGTTGATTAACTTGCAATCTGTCTATCAGTGCTTATTTGTAATATGAATAACTCTGTGTTCTATGTTGATTAACTTGCAATCTGTCTATCAGTGCTTATTTGTAATATCAATAACTCTGTGTTCTATGTTGATTAACTTGCAATCTGTCTATCAGTGCTTATTTGTAATATGAATAACTCTGTGTTCTATGTTGATTAACTTGCAATCTGTCTATCAGTGCTTATTTGTAATATGAATAACTCTGTGTTCTATGTTGATTAACTTGCAATCTGTCTATCAGTGCTTATTTGTAATATGAATAACTCTGTGTTCTATGTTGATTAACTTGCAATCTGTCTATCAGTGCTTATTTGTAATATGAATAACTCTGTGTTCTATGTTGATTAACTTGCAATCTGTCTATCAGTGCTTATTTGTAATATGAATAACTCTGTGTTCTATGTTGATTAACTTGCAATCTGTCTATCAGTGCTTATTTGTAATATCAATAACTCTGTGTTCTATGTTGATTAACTTGCAATCTGTCTATCAGTGCTTATTTGTAATATGAATAACTCTGTGTTCTATGTTGATTAACTTGCAATCTGTCTATCAGTGCTTATTTGTAATATGAATAACTCTGTGTTCTATGTTGATTAACTTGCAATCTGTCTATCAGTGCTTATTTGTAATATGAATAACTCTGTGTTCTATGTTGATTAACTTGCAATCTGTCTATCAGTGCTTATTTGTAATATGAATAACTCTGTGTTCTATGTTGATTAACTTGCAATCTGTCTATCAGTGCTTATTTGTAATATGAATAACTCTGTGTTCTATGTTGATTAACTTGCAATCTGTCTATCAGTGCTTATTTGTAATATGAATAACTCTGTGTTCTATGTTGATTAACTTGCAATCTGTCTATCAGTGCTTATTTGTAATATGAATAACTCTGTGTTCTATGTTGATTAACTTGCAATCTGTCTATCAGTGCTTATTTGTAATATGAATAACTCTGTGTTCTATGTTGATTAACTTGCAATCTGTCTATCAGTGCTTATTTGTAATATGAATAACTCTGTGTTCTATGTTGATTAACTTGCAATCTGTCTATCAGTGCTTATTTGTAATATGAATAACTCTGTGTTCTATGTTGATTAACTTGCAATCTGTCTATCAGTGCTTATTTGTAATATGAATAACTCTGTGTTCTATGTTGATTAACTTGCAATCTGTCTATCAGTGCTTATTTGTAATATGAATAACTCTGTGTTCTATGTTGATTAACTTGCAATCTGTCTATCAGTGCTTATTTGTAATATGAATAACTCTGTGTTCTATGTTGATTAACTTGCAATCTGTCTATCAGTGCTTATTTGTAATATGAATAACTCTGTGTTCTATGTTGATTAACTTGCAATCTGTCTATCAGTGCTTATTTGTAATATGAATAACTCTGTGTTCTATGTTGATTAACTTGCAATCTGTCTATCAGTGCTTATTTGTAATATGAATAACTCTGTGTTCTATGTTGATTAACTTGCAATCTGTCTATCAGTGCTTATTTGTAATATGAATAACTCTGTGTTCTATGTTGATTAACTTGCAATCTGTCTATCAGTGCTTATTTGTAATATGAATAACTCTGTGTTCTATGTTGATTAACTTGCAATCTGTCTATCAGTGCTTATTTGTAATATGAATAACTCTGTGTTCTATGTTGATTAACTTGCAATCTGTCTATCAGTGCTTATTTGTAATATTAGTTTTAAGGCTTACTAGCACATTGTTGTCAGAACTCTTCTGGCCATGAGATCACCAATAAAGAACTCAAATACCAGTAAGCCTAAAGTCAGGGACCTGATTAGGTCAGTTGGCATTTCTATTGACTGAGATTTAAGTAAATTCAAAACATTAACTAGTCCATTAAAAAACACTAATAGAGAGGACTTTTAGCAGATGAACTGATAAACATTGACCCAGTGTGTTCATATGATAGTTGAATTGAATAAGACTTACGTTGAATGTATTAATATATCGATGGGTTACTTGTACCTTTTACTTTATTAACCTAATTTTGAAATTCAAGTTACTGTCAACTAGGTTGTTTAATATGTGTTTTCTTTTAACAAAGCTACTTTGAGCTATCTGCTGAGTCCAAGGTTGTTGAATACTGTACTGCCTAATCATTTCATTTACTGACAAGAAATACTTTCATATTGATTTTATTAAGCTCCAAAGCATATTGCAAGTAATTGTAGAAGCATTAAAAGTATATGTATTTATGTATGATTATAATTTTAAAATCATTCACTAAGAATAATGTCCTCTCTCAGTAATGTCTGAAAGATAAAGACCAAGAATGTTTCAGATAAAAATCCTCTTTGCCTTCGGAACTGTGGCTTTGTATCAAATAACTTTTGCTGTGTAAATTTACAAAATAATTATGTTTACATTAAATGAATAGTGGAAGAATGATCAAATTCTTGAAAAATGTACCAAAAATAAATTGGGATTAATTACTATCATGCATGACTAGATGATGCAAGTGTGATTCTACTAACTATGATCATAATGAATAGAGGTTGCAGGTATAATTCTATTAATTACCACCATACATGAATAGAGATTACAGATGTAATTCTAAATATTGCTTCTGTTTATGTGTGAATTACAACTGTGATAGTTAATCATTGTAATATGGTTATGAGTTTGCACATCCATAGCAGAGGCTGCTTACTGGATGCCCTCCTTCTAATCATTAGCTATAAGGAAGGGATAGCTATGCCTGAAACTTAGAGGTTTCATTTAGTTTAATCAGGGTGAATAAAATTTGTTCATTAACCATATACTTGAACCTGTAACTTCATAAGCAATTAATCTTTATAATGCCAAATTAAAAAAAACTTATAAATACTATACAGTGACATTGGAAGTACCAGGGCAACATCTCCCTCTGTTTTTCAATCTTTCCAAAGTAAAAATGCATCGAAATTTGGAAAACTACTGTTGGAAAACAGAAAAATGTGTACAATTTCATCCAGAACACAAAGAGTTTCTCCAAGGCCCTAAGATAAGCTCTGTACTCTGGCTATAGTGGGTGTGCCTGTGGATTATTCAAATAAACCTTGACCCTACCCTCCACTTTTAATTTGTCTTCTACACCTCTGCTATGAATATGTACTTTTATTTTTTATCTCAGCCTAAAAATGGCTGTTTCATAATATGTATTTTACAGTAACTGTAGTAATAAGTACAAAAAAGCATTTTCTCTGTATGTGACCTAGCTTACACATCTTTATATTATACTTTGACCACTTATGCTGTAAAGGTCATTTCATTTATACTTGCTACTTCAATCGTACTGTTAATTCACTACCTAGTCTTCCACTTTTACTTCAAAATACTGAAGTCAAGCACATCACTGTTTATTTATTTTAATTATATAACATGTTTCATTTTATCATTTATATCAGTCATCCCTTTATTCTTTCCTTAAACTGTGTGGTTTTTCTACCCATTTCTTTGTTTTGACTTTAACTTTCAAGTACTGTATTACCTAATACAAGTTTCTTCAACCATGCAGTTACTGTAACCTGTGATTTATGTTAACAATTTTAACCAAGCCCAGGTTAATGTTTCTCACTTTCCCGACCTATGTCACTGAAGTATCGTACCCCTGTAGTACCACAAGTTGTCTTAACAATACTGACATAATCATACATTGGTGTACTTAGAAACCAATGTGTGTCTTTATTTTGTATACTATTAATAGACCCTTTATAATTTTGATTCTTACACAACATAGTTAAAAAAAAAGTGTTGCACTGAATACGTGGAGGGTGTGATGAGAATGAGAAAGAATCCACAAAAACAATGTGTGTTCTGATGTTCTATATTTTGATAATGAATGTGTGGATGATTAAAACACGTTTATTTATTATATGTGTTATGATGTTCTATATTTTGACAATGAATGTGTGGATGATTAAAACACGTTTATTTATTATATGTGTTCTGATGTTCTATATTTTGACAATGAATGTGTGGATGATTAAAGCACGTTTATTTATTATATGTGTTCTGATGTTCTGTATTTTGACAATGAATGTGTGGATGATTAAAACACTTTTATTTATTATTATTCTAATTTACCATTGGTATGTATCTGTTTATGATCATTTCTGGTTCAGTAGTATTCCCAATTTTGCCACCCACATATTATTGTGACACCTTGCCACCCACATATTATTGTGACACTAGCCAAGACATATTATGTCAATATTTAATAAGTTTAAATGTATTTTCAGAACGGCTGGTATGGATATTAACACTTTTACTAATAAAGCAGAGAACAACGTTTAGACCTTCCTAGGTCATCTTCGGGTTAACAAAGAGAGAGTTTTGCAACTGACCGTTGCTGGACACATGTCCTAGGGACAAGAGTATAAACAGGTATGGGATTGTAGGGGGTGTTGTAGTTAGATGTTAGGTTATTAATTAGTATAGGTATAAAGGTGTTCCTTTATACTGGTTTAATTTTGGTTTTAGTTGTTGTATAAGAAGCTTCTTTGATTTTGCAAATCAAATAAACACAACATAACCATATAAAACACCCAGATTCTAAGCAGGGAAACAAATATAAACAAATGTAAGAAGCCCTACTCATACAACAACTAAAACCAAAATTAAAGCAATATAAAGGAACACCTTTATACCTACACTAATTAATAACCTAATATCTAACTGCAATGCCCCCTACAATATTGTATCCATTTATACTCTCATCCTTAAGACATGTCTGGCAACAGTAAGTTGCAAACACTTTATTAACCTGAAAATGACCTAGGAAGGTTGAAATGTTCTTCTCTACATTAGTAAAAGTGTTAATATCCATACCAGCTACTCTGAGATACATTTTTCTTTCAAGGGGGTTTCTTGTCATCAAGAAGATTCCATCAGTTTATCTATATGCTGTATATCCTATGACAAGATGAAGATTTCATTAGTTTATCTACATGCTGTATATCCTGTGACAAGATGAAGATTTCATCAGTTTATCTAGATGCTGTATATCCTGTGACAAGATGAAGATTTCATCAGTTTATCTACATGCTGTATATCTTGTGACAAGATGAAGATTTCATCAGTTTATCTAGATGCTGTATATCCTGTGACAAGATGAAGATTTCATCAGTTTATCTAGATGTTGTATATCTTGTGACAAGATGAAGATTTCATCAGTTTATCTAGATGCTGTATATCCTGTGACAAGATGAAGATTTCATCAGTTTATCTAGATGCTGTATATCCTGTGACAAGATAAAGATTTCATCAGTTTGCCTAGATGCTGTATATCCTGTGACAAGATGAAGATTTCATCAGTTTATCTAGATGCTGTATATCCTGTGACAAGATGAAGATTTCATCAGTTTATCTACATGCTGTATATCCTGTGACAAGATGAAGATTTCATCAGTTTATCTAGATGCTGTATATCCTGTGACAAGATGAAGATTTCATCAGTTTATCTAGATGCTGTATATCCTGTAACAAGATGAAGATTTCATCAGTTTATCTAGATGCTGTATATCCTGTAACAAGATGAAGATTTCATCAGTTTATCTAGATGCTGTATATCCTGTGACAAGATGAAGATTTTATCAGTTTATCTAGATGCTGTATATCCTGTGAAAAGATGAAGATTTCATCAGTTTATCTACATGTTGTATATCCTGTGACAAGATGAAGATTTCATCAGTTTATCTGGATGTTGTATATCCTGTGACAAGATGAAGATTTCATCAGTTTGTCTAGATGTTGTATATCCTGTGACAAGATGAAGATTTCATCAGTTTGTCTAGATGTTGTATATCCTGTGATAAGATGAAGATTTCATCAGTTTATCTAGATGCTGTATATCCTGTGACAAGATGAAGATTTCATCAGTTTATCTAGATGCTGTATATCCTGTGACAAGATGAAGATTTCATCAGTTTGTCTAGATGCTGTATATCCTGTGACAAGATGAAGATTTCATCAGTTTGTCTAGATGCTGTATATCCTGTAACAAGATGAAGATTTCATCAGTTTGTCTAGATGTTGTATATCCTGTGATAAGATGAAGATTTCATCAGTTTATCTAGATGCTGTATATCCTGTGACAAGATGAAGATTTCATCAGTTTATCTAGATGCTGTATATCCTGTGACAAGATGAAGATTTCATCAGTTTGTCTAGATGCTGTATATCCTGTGACAAGATGAAGATTTCATCAGTTTATCTAGATGCTGTATATCCTGTAACAAGATGAAGATTTCATCAGCTTATCTAGATGCTGTATATCCTGTGACAAGATGAAGATTTAATCAGTTTATCTAGATGTTGTATATCCTGTAACAAGATGAAGATTTCATCAGTTTACCTAGATGCTGTATATCCTGTGAGAAGATGAAGAATTCATCAGTTTATCTAGATACTGTATATCCTATGACAAGATGAAGATTTATTCAGTTTATCTAGATGTTGTATATCCTGTGACAAGATGAAGATTTAATCAGTTTATCTAGATGTTGTATATCCTGTGACAAGATGAAGATTTAATCAGTTTATCTAGATGTTGTATATCCTGTAACAAGATGAAGATTTCATCAGTTTATCTAGATGTTGTATATCCTGTAACAAGATGAAGATTTCATCAGTTTATCTAGATGCTGTATATCCTGTGACAAGATGAAGATTTAATCAGTTTATCTAGATGTAGTATATCCTGTAACAAGATGAAGATTTCATCAGTTTATCTAGATGCTGTATATCCTGTGACAAGATGAAGATTTAATCAGTTTATCTAGATGTTGTATATCCTGTAACAAGATGAAGATTTCATCAGTTTATCTAGATGTTGTATATCCTGTAACAAGATGAAGATTTCATCAGTTTATCTAGATGCTGTATATCCTATGACAAGATGAAGATTTAATCAGTTTATCTAGATGTTGTATATCCTGTAACAAGATGAAGATTTCATCAGTTTATCTAAATGCTGTATATCCTGTGACAAGATGAAGATTTCATCAGTTTATCTAGATGCTGTATATCCTGTGACAAGATGAAGATTTCATCAGTTTATCTAGATGCTGTATATCCTGTGACAAGATGAAGATTTCATCAGCTTATCTAGATGCTGTATATCCTGTGACAAGATGAAGATTTCATCAGCTTATCTAGATGCTGTATATCCTGTGACAAGATGAAGATTTCATCAGTTTATCTAGATGCTGTATATCCTGTGACAAGATGAAGATTTCATCAGTTTATCTAGATGCTGTATATCCTGTGACAAGATGAAGATTTCATCAGTTTATCTAGATGCTGTATATCCTGTGACAAGATGAAGATTTCATCAGTTTATCTAGATGCTGTATATCCTGTGACAAGATGAAGATTTCATCAGTTTATCTAGATGCTGTATATCCTGTGACAAGATGAAGATTTCATCAGTTTATCTAGATGCTGTATATCCTGTGACAAGATGAAGATTTCATCAATTTATCTAGATGTTGTATATCCTGTGACAAGATGAAGATTTCATCAGTTTATCTACATGCTGTATATCCTGTGACAAGATGAAGATTTCATCAGTTTATCTAGATGTTGTATATCCTGTGACAAGATGAAGATTTCATCAGTTTATCTAGATGTTGTATATCCTGTGACAAGATGAAGATTTCATCAGTTTATCTAGATGTTGTATATCCTGTGACAAGATGAAGATTTCATCAGTTTATCTAGATACTGTATATCCTGTGACAAGATGAAGATTTCATCAGTTTGTCTAGATGCTGTATATCCTGTGACAAGATGAAGATTTCATCAGTTTATCTAGATGTTGTATATCCTGTGACAAGATGAAGATTTCATCAGTTTATCTAGATGTTGTATATCCTGTGACAAGATGAAGATTTCATCAGTTTATCTAGATGCTGTATATCCTGTGACAAGATGAAGATTTCATCAGTTTATCTAGATGCTGTATATCCTGTGACAAGATGAAGATTTCATCAGTTTATCTAAATGCTGTATATCCTGTGACAAGATGAAGATTTCATCAGTTTATCTAGATGTTGTATATCCTGTGACAAGATGAAGATTTCATCAGTTTGTCTAGATGCTGTATATCCTGTAACAAGATGAAGATTTCATCAGTTTATCTAGATGTTGTATATCCTGTGACAAGATGAAGATTTCATCAGTTTATCTAGATGTTGTATATCCTGTGACAAGATGAAGATTTCATCAGTTTATCTAGATGTTGTATATCCTGTAACAAGATGAAGATTTCATCAGTTTATCTAGATGTTGTATATCCTGTGACAAGATGAAGATTTCATCAGTTTATCTAGATGTTGTATATCCTGTAACAAGATGAAGATTTCATCAGTTTATCTAAATGCTGTATATCCTGTGACAAGATGAAGATTTCATCAGTTTATCTAGATGTTGTATATCCTGTGACAAGATGAAGATTTCATCAGTTTATCTAGATGCTGTATATCCTGTGACAAGACAGGTACTTACTTGGTTCCTTACTGTTCACTTGAACTTTCCACCCATGTCCAGTATTTGATAACGTTGTACATTCCACCAAGTCATAATTCCATGTTAACGGACTGTCCTTTAGTTTTGGATCAACTTTGGCTTCAGAAGGGTCAATGTTAATAGGTGACTGTCTGCTTCCAGCCGCAGCAGGAAATTTACTACTCCATGTTGCTGGTCCTGTTGAGAAAACACCAAAAAACATAAATTATTTTACCAGTTGTGTACACACACACACACACATGTACTACAATATTTAACTTGCTATGTCATCCATCCCTGGTGGCTCAACAGTAAGTTTGGGGGCTTATAATGCTAAAAATTGGGTTTCAGTTCTCACAAGTAGACAAAGCATAGATAGCTTGTATAATTTTGTCTTTAACAACAAGTGGCATAAACACTTCCGAATGTCTGCTTCATTAGTTACGTGCACAAATAAACTGTTTCAAAGCTTTCTGTTGTTGGTTTTCTTTCTAGGTGTTGAATAAAGGTCAAGAACAGAAAGCATTTTATTATTTTGACTGAAAGTTTCATGAATTAACGACAGCTAAGTAAGAGGCCTAACTCTGAAATAAAGCTTGTCAAACTCCTTTTAGCATTATAGCACAGACTCAGTAAAGTTACAGCACTGAACTGACTTACTAGCTAACTAACTAATCAACACAACTCCTCTGATTTTATATTATTACAGTATTCCCCTTCAAGTCTCCGGAGAAGTCAAGATGTTGCATACGTACCATATATAATCATACCAAAACTTCCTCTATAGTAAACTATTAAAAACGTGTAAATTAATACATTTAAACAACCTACAACATTCCCCCTTCCTGGATTGTTAATATCTGTGAATGTAATATAAAAATAATGTTGTTATAATGTTTCTTCTCTTTGATGGGTTCTTTTAAATGTTTACTTTTCTTTATGCTCTGTAACTGTAGTTATAATTGTGCAACCTGCACCACACTAATGTAAAAATTAACACATTTGTCCAAAGTAACTCAATATGCACAACAGCTAACATGGATCTCAGAACATAAAAAACACTGCTTGATTCACTCTACTAGCTAGAAACAACTCTCTATCTTCTTGATGTTTTACTGTAAGCTTACTTGGCCAACTGCCCCACACTCTATCTTCTTGATGTTTTACTGTAAGCTCACTTGGCCAACTGCCCCTCACTCTATCTTCTTGATGTTTTACTGTAAGCTCACTTGGCCAACTGCCCCACACTCTATCTTCTTGATGTTTTACTGTAAGCTCACTTGGCCAACTGCCCCACACTCTATCTTCTTGATGTTTTACTGTAAGCTTACTTGGCCAACTGCCCCACACTCTATCTTCTTGATGTTTTACTGTAAGCTTACTTGGCCAACTGCCCCACACTCTATCTTCTTGATGTTTTACTGTGTTTACTTGGCCAACTGCCCCACACTCTATCTTCTTGATGTTTTACTGTGCTTACTTGGCCAACTGCCCCACACTCTATCTTCTTGATGTTTTACTGTAAGCTCACTTGGCCAACTGCCCCACACTCTATCTTCTTGATGTTTTACTGTAAGCTTACTTGGCCAACTGCCCCACACTCTATCTTCTTGATGTTTTACTGTAAGCTTATTTGGCCAACTGCCCCACACTCTATCTTCTTGATGTTTTACTGTAAGCTCACTTGGCCAACTGCCCCACACTCTATCTTCTTGATGTTTTACTGTAAGCTCACTTGGCCAACTGCCCCACACTCTATCTTCTTGATGTTTTACTGTAAGCTTACTTGGCCAACTGCCCCACACTCTATCTTCTTGATGTTTTACTGTAAGCTCACTTGGCCAACTGCCCCACACTCTATCTTCTTAATGTTTTACTGTAAGCTCACTTGGCCAACTGCCCCACACTCTATCTTCTTGATGTTTTACTGTAAGCTTACTTGGCCAACTGCCCCACACTCTATCTTCTTGATGTTTTACTGTGCTTACTTGGCCAACTGCCCCCACACTCTATCTTCTTGATGTTTTACTGTAAGCTTACTTGGCCAACTGCCCCACACTCTATCTTCTTGATGTTTTACTGTAAGCTTACTTGGCCAACTGCCCCACACTCTATCTTCTTGATGTTTTACTGTAAGCTTACTTGGCCAACTGCCCCCACACTCTATCTTCTTGATGTTTTACTGTAAGCTTACTTGGCCAACTGCCCCACACTCTATCTTCTTGATGTTTTACTGTAAGCTCACTTGGCCAACTGCCCCACACTCTATCACAGCCTTGGATATAACTTCCATTGTTCCACACCTTTATCATTTTCCTTCTTCTATCATGTTATCAAGGGCAGTTTGTAACAGTAAGTCCTTTGAAGTTACAACTGAAACAACTTCTTGTATAACCACTATTAACAGTACACGCTCACACGATCGTTAAGAAACTAAGGAATTTAAACCAACGAATTATTAATAGAAGAAATGACATTTATTTTATTCAACAATGTAGAAAAGAACAACTAACCCCTAATTTTGTAAAGGTAAAACTTTCAAAAAATTTTAATACATACACAAACATTATTCAAAATTTACAGAAAAAACTACTGAAAGCCATGTTGAACACAAAATATAAAGAACTACATGACTTACAAAAACAAAAAATGAATCTAGACCATCAACTGGCATGCTGCATTAAACCAGAGATTTACGGACTTATACAACGAAATATAAACCAAATCAATACTAAAAACGACAGAGACAAAAAGATCTGCCACAACAAAAAACTAGAAAAACTAAGATGCAAACAACAGAAAAGACACCAAAACGACAAACTGTTGACTAACCTCATAATTAACAGATCCGACCGTCAATTAAACACAGACGAGATACATCTACTTAACAAAGGACTCAACTTCGCTATAGCACCTAGGCACATTCCAACCATAGAAATCAAAACATGTTTAGAAGACCTAGCCAGGAGACTTGTGATACTTTCTACAGAGAACAAAAAACAAGGAAACAACTAAAACAACCAACAGAAAGAAGACAACTTAGATAATTTTATTGACATCCAACAGCCAACCTTCCCAGGTAAAATTACAAATTTATATTTTCCAGAAACACCTAAAAACAACATCTTAAACGATTTTTTCAAAGAATTTTCTCACAAAACCATCAACATAATTTCACAAAACAGAAAACTGAAAACAACCTTACAAAATAGACATTAATTGCATAAAAACCTAAAACAAGACAAAAACATAAAAAATTCTAAAAGCAGATAAAGGTAACGCTATAGTCATAATGAACACGAATGAATACATCCAAAAATGAATAACATCCTATCAGACACGAACAAATTTAAACCTATACACACAAATCCAACAAAGACACACGAGACGCAACTGAACAAATTACTACTACAAATGAAAAAGCCAACACAATTTCACAAACACTTTATTCCTACCTACGTAAAACCGACTCACGCACACCACAAATATACGGCATCCCCAAACCTCATAAACCAGATTGTCCATTACGACCAATAATGTCCACATATGAATCGTTTAATTACAACCTTGGTAAATACATAGCATGGGCATTCTCCAAATATGTAACATCAGCCAGCTCATTTATCAAAGACTCTTTAATTTCAAGTCTAATCTAAATCAACTTAATCATAAAGCCTTAATGGCCAGTTTCGATGTTATATCCCTCTTTTCAGAAGTTCCAACCACTGAAGCCTGCAAGATAGCCTTAGAACTCTATATCCGAGACCCTAACCCAACTATAGAAATTCCCAGTAACCAGTTAGCAACCCTCATAGAATTCACCACGATAAAGACAAACTTCATGTTCAACAACCAAAACTATATACAAACAAACGGCTCAAGCATGGGCAACCCAGTATCACCAGTTCTAGCCAATATTTTATGACACAAGTTGAAACACAAGCAATTAACACAGCATTACATCCACCACTATACTGGTATAGATATGTAGATGACACGGTTGGTGGATTCAAATCTACAGAACACATACTTAATTTTTCAATCACATTAACTCTATACATCCCAACATCAACTTCACATGTGAACAGGAAGAAAACAATCAAATATCATTTCTTAACCTCAAAATTACAAGAACTGATACACAATTTCAAACAGAAATCCACCGAAAAATCACCCATACTGGACTATACATTCCTTGGGACTCAGCACATGAAACAAAACAAAACTCAACATACTAAGAAACCAAATAAACACAGCCATAAAACTATGCTCACCAGATAAAATTAACGATGAATTAGACAAAATAAAACAATACTTCACCAACATCAATAAGTTTCCTCCACAAACCGTAGAAAACATTATACGCACACACCTAGACAGAAAGCAAAATCAACCAACTAAAGTAAATACAGCTCACGAATCAAAAACCACGAAACCATATACCGCTGTATACCATATATTCCTGACATCAGCAAACAAATAACCAACATTTGGCAAAAATTAGTAACAAAATATGACATTCCAATTAATACCAAATTTATTCAAAAACCCGGCACAAAACTGAGGTCTATACTATGTAAAAACTACACTGACAAACACCACACCAACATTATTTATAAAATACAATGTGATAACTGCCACGACTTCTATATTGAGAAACAAGTAGAAAAATGGAAACCAGATTCAAAGAACATAAAAAGTCACCTTCACACGTTTTCGAACACTGCAAGTCAAATAAACACAACATAACCATAGAAAACACTCAAATACTAAATAAAGAAACAAACATAAACAAACGTAAAATTAAAGAAGCCTTACTTATACAACAACTTAAACCCAAAATAAACCAATATAAAGGAACGCCTTTATACCTATATTAATATAATAAATAAAATTATATATTCAAACATCTAATACCGCCCTCTACATTTCGACACACAGTTACACAACCCCTTTCAAACATGTGGTCAGCTTCCGGTCAGTTACCTCTTTCTTTGTGAACCTGACGATGACCGAAGAAGGTCGAAACGTTGTTCGCTCTTTTATGTAAAGTGTTTTCTCAGCCCAAACGAGCCGTTTTTGCATATAAATTCTTGTATATCTCTTCTTTATGATTTAATAGTTGTCTAATTAATATTTTGAGCTCTTTGATCAGTGACAGATGATATTTCTAAACTATTTGATCAGTTAAGTTTTAATGCATGAATCTAGTTGTTTATTTGTGACTTTGATTTTGGTTACAATGCCAATTGGACAGCTTTCTTTAAAGTTTAACACTAACCTCGCTTCAGTTGAATTCACAATTCCTCATCATTTTAGCATCTATTATTTGGTCAAACAGAATGAATCCATCATTTCATTTGGACCATCTGAGTAACATAATTGGGTAATTTTTTGTGCATCTTCCATAACTTCAGTTTATAAATTGGTCAAAGTTGTTGAATTAGCCAGTTAAGTTCTCATATTGGATCAAACAGTGATGTAGTAGTAGTAGTACTTCCAGGAAAGTCTTACTGTGACACAAGAATGGTGGTAACAGGTGTAGAATAAATGTGTTTGAACTTGAAATTCAGATGTGGATAGAGGTATGGTTGGTTTGGCCCATAATTTATCAATTCATTTTCCAAATGTTTCATCTCAAATTTCTCTTTTTACTTCAATGATGGTACTTCTTCGAATGCACTGTTATTATATATCTGTACTTGATAATGTCTTTTTATATTTCTTCAAATTTATCATTATAATCATTCTGCACTTCCTAGGTGTCTTTTTTGTACAACAGCAATAGGTTTTTAAAATTTGTGTTTGTAATTCTTCTTCGAATGTTACATCTCTTTATTTTCACGATGACAAGAAACCCACTTGAAGTAAAAATGTATCTCAGGAAGGCTGATATTGATATTAACACTTTTATCAAAATATAGCTGAGAACAATGTTTTGGCCAGAAGATGACCTAAGAAGATTGAAACGGTGTTCTCTGCTATATTTTGGTTAAAAGTGTTCATACCAATACCAGCTGTCCTGAGATATACCTCTTTATTACATCATCTTCCATTAGTCTCTTCACCCTTATATCTTTTTAGTTTTCTATAATTTTCTTAATCTTCAGTTAATTTTGTGTTAACTTAGTTTTCTGTTCTTCTTAATCTTGTAAAGTCTTCTGTAATTTTCATATTGATCTTCCATTACCTTTTTGTAACTTTACTTTCTTTTATTATTTTTTTTTCTTTCTTCTTGCTCAACTTTCCTCTGTTTCATTACTCTCAGCAAATAATCAATCTCTCTTTAAGCATATAATTTTAAAGTTCGTCCACGATGTTATAAGTTTCTATCATTGGCCAGGTTCATTTTCATTATTTAGCAAAAATTATGCAAAGTATAGTATACCTAATAAGATCACAGCATTTAAATTTTTAACTGAAAGTTTTGATAATTTCGTGGTTTCATAAAATAATTATAACCAAATGATGGGCCTAGCTCATAAGGCTTAACCAGTCATTTACTTATTAATTTTTTCCTCATATCTATAGAACAAACTAAAAAAAAAAAAAAAAGAGTACAGTACTCAACTGACTTGCTAAAAGAAATTCACTGACTAATTGGTTAACCATGAACAACTCATATTTTTATATTCTTCTATTTTACCCCCTAAGTCTCTAGAAACTTCAGGCTGTTACATTCACGTCACTTCGATTTCTAAGTATCGCACGCCATCATCATGCTGTGCTATAACTTTACCTAGCAAACAATACAAGCAACTAAACTTGTTAAAACTTGAAACATATTATACAACATGATTGTGCATATAAAAGAAAAAAACTTTTAAACCAAGTTCAAACAATTATTGCATGCTGTTTTATACATGATGTAAGAATTGTATCATTGTTTAAAATAAAATGCAATAACTGTGCTGGATTTTACATCGGCGAAACGGGTAAAAAATTGGAAACCAGATTCACTGAACATAATAATAATAATAAAACCTCCCATGTTTACAACCATTGCAACTAAAAAAAAAACAACAACAACACAGTATATTCATATAAAATACTGCAAATTTAAACAAAGAATCTAATATCAATAAACATAAAAGCAAAGAAGCTATCGTAATTGAAGAAAACAGTCCTACACAAAATCAAGATCCCAATTTCAAGAGGCACCAAGATACTTATATTAGCGCAATATCCGGTCGTGTGATCTCTTTATTCTACATTGCATATATATATATATATATATATATACACTATTGTATATAAGTGAACTACTTGTATCAGATGGTGTATCACAATTTTGTCGAAACGTTGTACGGTTATAATAAGTTTTCCATTATCCAATCAAGTCGCCTTAAAACTTATGGTTTTGTTTGATAATTTGTTTTAAAAATACTGGCTTCTCAAATCATAATATTCTGAAGAAAAGAATAAGTTCAGTGTGTGTGTTTGAAATTGTATTTTCAGCACGAATGGATAAATATCCAATATGATTGGATATTGTAATATACGTACAATGAAATCTAATTGCATATCAATTCTGTATTGAATGAAATAATAAAACAAATTTTTATCAGTGGATTGTCTCACGGTAATATCATATTAGTACATGCATGTGCATCACAAGTAATAGCTATTGCATCATTTAGCTCAATGTTACTTTCTACTATCTTCTAAACCTGGTATAATTTTCCTTGGTATTAAATAATGGGTGGCCCAGCATGGTAAGGTGGTTAAAGCACTCGACTTGTAATCCGAGGGTCGCGGGTTCGAATCCCTCTCGTACTAAACATGTTCGCCCTTTCAGCCGTTCGGGCGTTATAATGTTACAGTCAATCTCACTATTCGTTGGTAAAAGAATAGCCCAAGAGTTGGTGGTGAGTGGTGATAACTTCCTTCCTTCTAGTCTTACACTCGTGTAGCTTTACGTAAATTCAAAACAGTCTGTCAAACTCTCTTTTTAAAAAAGACCCCCTAGTGGCATAGCAGCAAGTCTACTGCCTGAAAACGCTAGAAACCTGGTTTTGAGACACGAAGTGAGAAACGTACAGACAGACCGTTGTTTAGCTTTATTCTTAACTACAAACAATATAAATATGTAAATCAAAATACTGATAAAATAAGGAAGTGCATGGCTAGTTCACAATGATTAAAGCAAGAATCCGTGTAAACTGGAAATCTATTTCCCGGCTGGTAGACTTTTAATTTGCCTTTTCGAAAATCGTATATCTGTATCTGAGGGATAAGTTAATTAACATATAAAGCAAAAACAATTTTCTGCTGAAAATTTATGAAACAACAAAACCTGTTTTGTTTGATTTGAATTTCTCACAAAACTACACGAGGTCTTTATGCGCTAGCCTTCCCTAATTTAGCAGTGATAAACTAGAGAGAAAGCAGTTAGTCAACACCGTCCCCCAATAACTCTTGGGCTACTCTTTTACCAAAGGATACTGGGATTGACAGTTACATAATAACGCCCTCACGGCTGAAAGAATGAGCATGTTAAAAGAACAGAGCTGACAGAGCAAATATTCGTAGCACTATCGACAGGTTGAAGAACCTAATCAGTTTAATCTTTTGATGACGTAAGCGGGTGACCGTGCACCAGAAACTGAAGTAATTTTCTTGTTGAAATTGTAAATATCATTAAATGTATACAGAAATAATGAACAAAGAGAAAGCAATTTCAGTGTTTACCAAGCCAGTTTTATATCATAAGCCATATACATCTGTCCTGTCTAACCAGAAGCTTGTATTTTAATACAGCATAGTAATAAAATAAATTAATTTGCACAACTGAAATCAAAATTAGGATTTTAAAGTACTTAAAATTGTTCAACGTTTTGTTGTGCAATACGTCTGTTTGAACTTCATAGATGAAAGAGAGGCTATTAGCGTTGTCTTCCATTATTATCATAACGATCCTTGCTTTCCCATCAGGACTCATTGATTCGACTTTTACTTTTCGTTGTTGATAAAGAAACATTAGTCTTTGCGTGCAGACTGTCTTCATTACTGAAAGGGACTAGGCTGGGCTGATCATTAGGGCTGATCATTATTCTACAGGACAATAAATAAGTGGCTTATATTATTTACTTGAAAGTGGCCTAGACGAGTAATTTGTTTTATGAGGTAGTGTGTCGTCCGTCTGTCAAAATGACGTCACACAAAGCACATTTAACGTTGCAATTTGTACTGTCGCGAAGTCATTAAAATGTGCGCATGTTATGACTCACAAGAATAATTATGCACTCTCTAGGTTACAACACAGCATGGTATACGAACTTCAAAAGCAAGAAATAAAAACATTTATTATTCTTGATTTTGGTTGTATTTAGTCTTGAAACAAAACAATTTCGGCGACCCAAGTGCCTTAATATCGGTTGTCCTAAACTAGTGAATGAAGGTCTTAAGCCTAAATGTAGCTCACCATTGTTTAAGTAAATTGTAGATCATTTATATTATTTTTTAAGAATATAACTATGCAATGCGTTATCTGTGTTCTATCAACTGAGGGGAATCGAACTTTAGATTTTAACGTTGTAAGTCTATAAATGTATTATTGGTTTACCTGGCGACAACACACACACGACATCAAGTATTTGTTTACCCAAAAATAAAATATATCGGAACTTATTTTAATAATTTTTACTGATATTTATAACGTTACTAAATAGTTCTTAACACGAAGGCCCAACATTGCCAGGTAGTTAGGGCGTTTAACTGGCAATCTGAGGGTCGCGGGGTCGAACCCCCGTCGCACCAAACGTGCTTGCCCTTTCATTGGTAAAAGAGTAGCCCAAGAGTTGGCGGTGGGTGGTGATGACTAGCTGCCTTCCCTCTAGTCCCTCTAATTAGGGATATGTAGCTTTGCGCGAAATACAAAAACAAACAAACACGTCAACACACAATAATAGTTGTTAAAACATGTTCTAAATTCGAAAGCAACATTCAGCGTTTATGGTGTTAACATATGAATTTTAAAAATTAAAAGATAATATGGATTTTTAGAGTTATTCTTTCTTTTATTGTTTATTTGTAAATAAGCACACAGCTACACGATTGGCTATCTGTACTCTGCCCACCACAGGTATCAAAACCCAGATCTGACACTAATATTTTATCATTTAATTTGTATTTATTTATTTCTGGTGACGTTAGTTTTGTTTACGAATTCTAATCAGCGATAATTTGAAAATAGTACTTGTAGAAGGTTTGGACTATTACATAAAATGAAAACCATAAAAACCAACACAATGTTTGGTGATGGAATTATTTGTTGCTTGTAGTTATTATTACACGAACATCTGGGGAAAAGTAACATGTAAAGTAATGTCAACTACAATATATTTACTACATCCAGAGCGACGAGACCTTTTGGTCAGTTTCAGGAGAATCGTAATCCGAGGGTCGCGAGTTTGAATCCCCATCATACCAGACATGCTCACCCTTTCAGCCGTGAGGGCGTTATAATGTGACGGTCAATCTCACTATTAGTTGGTAGAAGAGTAGCCCAAGAGTTGGCGGTGTGTGGTGATGACTAGCTGCCTTCCCTCCAGTCATACACTGCTAAATTAGGGACGGCTAGCGCAGATAGCCCTCGTGTAGCTTTGCGCGAAATTCAAAAACAAACAAACCAATCAATTCCAGGTGTCTTGCGGTCGACTGAGATATAATAACGTTATCTGTGACAGTAGCTGTTACGGAGTGAAACGGATAAATAATTGACGTCACAACACATTAAAATGTGGTTCTGGCCTGAGGATTGTCTTCAAGGTTAAAGTATTTATTCGTTTTAATATTCTGAGTGATTTATTTATTATATTTTTTTAACTCGCTCATTCATGATAACGAGGAACTCACCTGAAGTAAAAATATATTCCCAAGACGACTGGTATGGGTATTAAAACATTAATTAGAATAAAGTACAAAACAACGTTTTGACCTTACTAAGTCATATTTTGGTTAACAAAGAGAGTTTGCAACGGACCTTTGCCGAGCTCGTCTTAAGGACGAGGGTGTTCTAAATACTGGTACAGTATTGTTGATGGTACAGTTGCTGGTCAGAGGTTCGATTCCCCTCGGTGGACTCAGCAGATAGCCCGATGTGGCTTTGCTTTAGGAAAACACACATACACAATTGCTGGATTCACATCTACAGAACACACACTTAATTTTTTCAATCACATTAACGCTATACATTCCAACATTAAGTTCACCTGTGAACAGGAAGGAAGCAATCAAATATCATTTTTTAACCTCAAAATTACAAGAACCGATACACAATTCAAAACAGAAATCCATATAAAAATCACCCATACTGGATTATACATTTCCTGGGATTCAGCACATGAAACAAAAC
The DNA here is from genome assembly GCF_004210375.1 of Tachypleus tridentatus. NCBI lineage: Eukaryota > Metazoa > Arthropoda > Merostomata > Xiphosura > Limulidae > Tachypleus > Tachypleus tridentatus. The sequence goes on from NC_134835.1 coordinate 16,907,591, forward strand.
AAAGACTCAGGATACTAAGAAACCAAATAAACACAGCCATAAAATTATGTTTATCAGATAAAATTAATGATGAATTAGACAAAACAAAACAATACTTCATCAACATCAATAAGTTTCCTCCACAAACCGTAGAAAACATTATACAGTCACACACCTAGAGCAACAACAATAAATCCCAAGATACAACAAACTACGAAACCTTGCATTTGCTGCATACCATATATTCCCGACATCAGCGAAAAAATAACCAACATTTTATAACAAAACACAACGTTTCAGTAAACACCAAATTTATCTAAAAACCAGGTACAGAACTCAAGTCCATAATATGTAAAATCTACATTGACAAACACTACATCAGCATTATTTATAAAATGCAATGCAACAACTGCCACAGCTTGTATATTGGAGAAACAAGTACGAAAATGGAAGCCAAATTCAAATAATACACACATACAAAAAACAACAACAAAAACACCTTCACAAATTTTTGAACATTGCAAACCAAATAAACAAAACATAACCATAGAAGACACCCAAATACTAAGTAGGGAAGCAGATATAAACAAACACAAAATAAAAAGCCCTAAAATGAAAACAATATAAAGGAATACCTTTATTCCTATACTAACTAATAACCTGACATATAACTGCAACGCCCCCTACTATCCCTTACTTGATTACACTCACGTCCTTAAGACATGCTTGGCAACGATCAGTTGCAAACTTTTTTTGATAACCTGAAGATGGCCTAAGAAGGTCAAAACGTTGTTATGTACTTTATTTTAGTTAAAGTTCTAATACCCATACCATCCGTCTTAAGAATACATTTTTACTTGCTCATTATTAAAAAGAAACAGCATAAGCTAGTCTTCTTCAGAACGATCGTTTAGTTAGCCTTTAGACTTTCACTGTCGCTCTATGCTATATATGGTTCTGTATTTCATACAGTCTTTGGAAGTAAGTGAAATGTGGATGCCAAATATTGTGAACCAGTACGTTGGTAAACAAACGCGTAACCTCCGAGTAGAATGACGCACATTTATAAAGACGAAGTTCACACGAGGAAAAAACAACAACAATAAAATAAAACATTATTCAAATCTAAATCTTATAACACCTAAATATCCATCCTTTGTTTCCTATCAAATATCCCTTCCTTCGGAGTGATCCCCGGCGTCTCAGTGGTCAGTCAATAAGTTTACAGAAATAGGGTTTCTCGGTGGGCAAAGCACCGGTAGTTCATTATGGGTTGGTAGTTTTTAGAGCAAAGCCACATTGGTTCATCTGCTGTGCCCACCGTAGGAAATCGAACCTTGGATTTTAGCTCTTTGGGTCCATATACTTACTTCTGTCCAATTATGTTGTTTTGTGTTTTATAACAAGTAAACCATTAGAAAGAAAAAACACACACAAAAAAAAAACGGGTATTTCAAAACCTAACCCGAATCTTCATGGAATGTAGACAAAAATACTGTAAGAATGTGTAAGTAATGAACCTAACCAATGAATTCCAAATCACCAAGTGAGAGAAAAACAGTACTTTGAACATAAAAAACAAATCACATTTTGTTTCAGCTTATGAAGTTGCAACAGCGAGATGTAGTTTGATTTTTTTTTTTAATTACAGTAAAACCTGTCTAAGGCGGAATTGCACAGGACCGAGGAAAATGAAGTTGCAACAGCGAGATGTAGTTTGATTTTTTTTTAATTACAGTAAAACCTGTCTAAGGCGGAATTGCACAGGACCGAGGAAAATGAAGTTGCAACAGCGAGATGTAGTTTGAATTTTTTTTTTAATTACAGTAAAACCTGTCTAAGGCGGAATTGCACGGGACCGAGGAAAATTTCCAGCATAGATATATTGAACGTGCATTTCCTTAATTATATATAATTTGTGAGCAGGACGTAATACTTGCTTGACTCAAGGGAAGTAAGACGTTGGTGAATAAAGTTATTATACTGTTTATGTTATATTCATTAGAATAACAATAAACATAGACATTCAAAATATACACAAGTACATAAAATCTTAATCTAATTTATTTGAAGAAAGTGTCCAATTTCAACTGTTTCGTTTTCTTAATGGACTTTCTCATGCGGTTAAAAGAGAACGTGAATTCCATGGCCTCATTGTGAAGTTCATTTTTAACCTTCATATTTGCATATTATTTGATAGCGTTAATATAACTTAACACTTGTGATGAGGTAGGAATTTCTATTTCTTTACTATCTTTTAAAATTAGGGAAGATAGAAATTTATTTTTTCGTGAAAATTATTTAAAGAGTAGAATTTTGCAATTAAAAGACAAATATATTTCTACAAATCATGAATCGAATTAACTGTAAAAATAATGACGGCAGACAAAATAACAGAATATATTTAACCAATACTTACTGCAACAAAATGTCCGAGAATTATTAATATTTAAACAAATTATTAATTAAATAAGAAATTAGTATTTAATCAAAAACGTTTTGTTTTTTTTTCTGCCTTACTCAGGTTTTGATCCTGCTTGTTGATAGATGAAGTTGGTGAAAGATAGTTTTCTGTCCGCGTTACGCAGGTTCCGTCATATAGAGGGCGTTTTATAAGAGAAATCTTAAGATAATGTTACAGTGTTTTGATATTTCCGGTTTGTACAGGTTTTACTGCATTTGGAGACTAAAGGTATTTTTCTACCTTTATTATCGAACGTTTCTAAAATTGTTTAGCCTTCACTGCAAGTTTTAAGAAGAACAAAGCGTTACAACAACAGTTTAAATCAAAGAATGGGCCTGGCATGGCCAAGCGTGATAAGGCGTGCGACTCGTAATCTGAGGATCGCGGGTTCGCATCCCCGTCATGCCAAACATGCTCGCCCTTTCAGCCGTGGGGGTGTTCTAATGTATCGATCAATCCCACTATTCGTTGGTAAAAGAGTAGTCCAAGAGTTGGCGGTGGATGGTGATGACTAGCTGCCTTCCCTTTAGTCTTACACTGCTAAATTAGGGACGGCTAGCACAGAAAGCCCTCGAGTAGCTTTGTGCGAAATTAAAACAAACAAACAAACAAAACAAAGAAACGTTATAATAACTGCTTAAAATAAGAAAACGTTGCAACAGTTTGTTCTAGATCTTCACATTAACTTAGATAAACAAATTATTCTTTCTGTCAAATACTTTCCAAAGTATTACTTTGTTATTTAAACTCAGTTTTAGTCATCATCACTAACTTTCTCGCTAATGTTCACCACTTTCAAGACAATGTATGGATGTGCGCTACCAGTTTTAGTTTTAGGGGGGAGAATTTTAATACCATCAACACTATTGGATCTTTGATCCGTTTTGCGGTGCTACCAGTTGATTATTTTGACTTTCAGGCCTATCGACTGCCTGTCAACGTATTAAGATCTCCCTTCCCCATTACTGAGGATGCGCGCAGGAGTTGATTGGTTGGATTGCGGCCGCGCAGTTAAGAGGGAACGCTATTCGTGTTCGTAAATAATAATTTTGATCTGTTCACGTGCTCCTGTAACGTAGCTTGGTAAAGATCCAATAAAATGCTTTTAAGAGCTCTTTACTAGCAAACATTCAACGAAAACTTTATAACTGTTTCTTAAGTAAAACTACGGAGTTTTATTTTCACGTTTCTTGCTAGGCTTCTTAAAATGTCTAATTACATAGTCCTACAATAATCCAGAGTTAAATTAATTAACTTTTTGTTGCAGAGGTGTAGTGAGGTAGGAGAGCGTGAACATCGCACGTGTATAGTTTGTTGTTTTTTTTAGCCAAAACCCGCCATTTCGAATGAATTTCATCTTATTCGGTTATGTGTAATATTTCGCATTCCGTCTTTATTTTGTATTACACCACAACTGATCAGTAGTGAAGTCCTCAGATGTCGAGCCTGTGTTCGAGTCATGACTTACTTACCCTCTCCTGAAGACTGTTTGAGCATTAAATTAATCGAAAAAGTTTTGCAAATATTACGCTGTATCAGTTGGAGAGGGGAACTGATTTTTATGCCTGCTGATTTACTGCTAATAATACGGGAATGAGCCTCGGGTTAAACTACTACTATAACTTAGGTTAAACCTTGTCAGCCTAAGTTGTGGTGGTAAGTTTAAATTTATCACTATAACTAAAGTTAAACTTATAATCATAACTTTGGTTAATGTCTGTTTGTTTTGAATTTCGTGCAAAGCTACACGAGGGTTATCTGCGCTAGCCGTCTCTCATTTAGCAGTGTAAGGCTAGAGGGAAAGCAGCTAGTCATCACACCCCTACCGCCAACTCTTTGGCTACTCTTTTATCAACGAATAGTGGGATTGATCGTAACATTCTAACGCCCCCACGACTGAAAGGGCGAGCATATTTAGTGTGAAGAGGATTCGAACCGCGACCCTCGGATTACGAGTTATCGACTTAGAATAAACCTATCACCATAACTTTAACAATAACAAACGCGTTTACCTTCTATCTTTAGTCCAAACAATTAATTACAAAACAAAAGGTTCACAAACTAACTTAATTGTCTGAACACACGAAACACACCCATTAAAATCAAATACAGTATCCGGCTTTAATTTTTCAACGCTAAAGATTGCAGTTGTATGGGTAACAACAGCTGTGGCTGTGAGACAATAGATTGATGCAGGACATCTGTTGTTAAGCCAACACTACAGCTGTAGCATCATGTTTCACTTCAGAATAGCTTCCAAAGCTATAATCTACTGTCTAAAACAGAGGCACAGGAGGTGCACTTTTTCAGTTTGTTTCTTGTTTGTCACGCAAAGCTACAGGAGGGCTTTCTGCGCTAACAGTCCTTAATTTGGTAGTGTAAGACTACAGGAAAGGCACCTAGTCATCAGCTACCCACCGCCAACTCTTTTATTAACAAATAATGGGAATGAATGATCAAAACATTATAACGCCCCCACGGCTAAAAGGGCGAGCATGTTTTTGGTGTAACATGGTTTCGAACACGTGATTCTTAGATTATGAGTCGATCGCTCTAACCACCTGGCGACAGATACTTGTAATAAAAATACATCATAATAAAAAATATTACTGTGAGGTTTAGCAGATATTCTAGGTATAAAATGTCCTCAAACGTGAAGTAGGACGCAAATTTCCCTGCTTTTCGACACATTTATGTTGCGACCTTTACAGGGGAGATCCTGATATAGAAATACAGTTTCTTGGTTTTGAATTCCCAAGTAAAAGGAAAAGTCTTCCTTCCCATGAGCTCAGGAGTGAATAACCTCGCCGGACCTCCCTCTGTCTCTTTCTTTGATAAGATCCTATATTAAATAAGATCCTATATTAGGACGGCAACAAGCTTGTAAACAAAAAGTAAACAACTCACTAGCAGCAATAGTTTCTCCAGCTCACAGTGTAAGTGTAAAAACGTTAATAAAATAAAAACAGATATCTATTAAACGTGTAAAGTGACATATATCTATTTATTATTATTTCAGTCATTATTAATGTATCAAGTGTCTATATGCAAACTGAAGCCAAAAACTATGTTTGTTTTTATGCTTAAATACAGATGTGACTTAAAGTTGATTTGTGGACTTTACAGCATAACCTGTTCGTTCGCCTGAGCTCCTGGGCAGTTGTCTCTTTGCCCTCCACATTGTCAAGATCCTGTCCATGATAGAGAAATATTTTTAAAACAGATTTTGTCTTTTTGCAATGCTTCTCTGAGCTACATAATGAAAACATTCGACAACATCAGTAACTGGTTATCACGTTAACCTTGTTTTTCTTTTCCAATAATATGTTGTCACATGATCTAGGGTTAGGCAGTATTGTCAATACTTTAAATTTAGGTAACGTTTTAATATGGATAAATTATTTTAAGAACTTGTGTCAATTAAAGAGACTTTTCCTTTAATTTCGTCCATTGAATATTGGAAAAAAATATGATAATCTTGGTGAAAAATGGCGATACACATTAAAATGTTTAAATTACGTATCGTATATATACCACCATGGTCTGGTTTTCAAGAAATAATATCTTTTGTAGTCGCTACGAGATGGCGAAAAGAAAGAAGTCTGTATTATTGGTTTACTGGTATATAAATAATAAAAGTTCTTTCTCTGAATTCTGTGAGAGAATTTTAGGCAACAGAACTATAACGAGTGCTTCAAAAGAGTAAATATATATATTTGAAATTTAAAATGGAAAAACAAACTAAAGTTAATTAAAAGTTCCCGTGTTTCCATTATACGTATAAGTATATATAACATTGGTGTCTTGAGTCACAAGTAAAAATGATTTTTTTTTTATATTTATTGTAACCTTTTATTTATTATTAATAAAAATATGTGAAATGTTTCCTTTATGTTTTACTACCAACTACTGTGGATGTGTTGATTTACTTTGTGACCAAGTGTGACCAGGGGAAGAAGGGTCAAAAAGGGGCCTAAACACTTGGCAACCCTATCCCCGATCACGCTGCTTTTAGTGTTCATATTGCAGAGTCGAGTGTTGCCACGGTAACACGAGTCACAGAATTCGCGGATTGAGCACGTGTCTCGGACTGGAAGTGTGACCTGTACTCAAATCTCCCAGATAAGATTGTGCATGCTTGTTGTTGATGTTCGTTAAAGATACATTTGTCCCTCAGTTTCTTTCATCATAACAGTACATATACCATTACTCGAATTGCAGCTACATAATAAGAGAACTTCATAAATATGCTACGAAAGAAGTACGACCCCTGGTGGCTCAGCAGTAAGTCTGAGATATTATCGTGCTATAAAGTGGGTTTAGATATTCGCAGTATAATAGTTCATTGTGTACTTTCAGGCTTAACTAGAAAGAAAAAAGTAAGCACATGTAGTTAGTACTGGTGGTCTCGTACAAATAAATACGGTGAATTTGATAACCTCATTAATCAAAATACGTTTTAACAGTAGTAACACAAATACTGATAACTGTTACATATTATAATTTATTTCGGACAAGACTTCGATTTATTATGTTACGTATATTAACGTATTACTGTTACAAGTAACTGAACATCAGAGTTTAGAGTTTAATGAAAACAATAATATGTAATAAATTTATGTTATGCACCAGCAAGATTGATAAACATAATTTATAATAACGGTTTCTACTAATGAATTGATATACATAATTTATAATAACGGTCACTACTAATAGATTGATACACATAATTTGTAAAAACGTTTGTTACTAATAGATTGATACACATAATTTATAATAACGGTCACTACTAATAGATTGATACACATAATTTATAATAACGGTGACTACTGATAGATTGATACACATAATTTATAATAACGGTGACTACTAATAGATTGATACACATAATTTGTAAAAACGTGTGTTACTAATAGATTGATACACATAATTTGTAATAACGGTTATTACTAATAGATTGATACACATAATTTATAATAACGGCCACTACTGATAGATTGATACACATAATTTATAATAACGGTCACTACTAATAGATTGATACACATAATTTGTAAAAACGTTTGTTACTAATAGATTGATACACATAATTTGTAATAACGGTTATTACTAATAATTATTGCAAATTATGGTATATATACAACAGTTTTATAAACTATACTGAGTCTTAAATCCGGTCTGGAATTAAATATTCTATCGATGATTCAGGTCCACGATGATTAACTTGATTCCGAGTTAATATTATTACACCGTGCTTGAGCTAGCAAGCTTGGTTCTTCTTTGGTCTAACACCGCTTACAAGTCCACTTCTTACCGAGGAAGATATTTAATGTCCTCGTAGAAATTCTAACGTTCAAAGTAATTGACCGAAGTGTAACGGTTTGTACTTTTCGAAATCTATAAGCGTTCCTGGTCAAATTCAGTAGTTTTCCAATTAATAGGCGTTAATCAAAATTGTAGCCGCCCCCCGCTAGTACAACGGTATGTCTACGTATTTACAACATTAAAATCAGGGGTTCGATTCCCCTTGGTGGGCTCAGCAGATAGCCCGATGTGGCTTTGCAATAAGAAAACACACACACACACAATTGTAGCTTCCTTGGCTGACTCTAGCTATTCGGGAAGAATAATACTATGTCTCACGGCGCGTCAGTTTTTATATGTGCCAATCACGCGAGTTTCTCGACGTTTTAATAATGTTCTAGCAGTTTTTCACAAAATAAATATTGTTTATTCTCACTTTCACGTTTTCCTACAAATTTCAAAAACAGGTGAGTCTTGCGCAATATAGAGTGAAGAATATACGTCACATGCCAAAAGGAAAACTGCACAGAAACAAAGTAAATGTACAACAGTGCATGTTTCACATAACAAATTAAACATATGTGCGTATTGCAATTCTTACAGTAGATTACACAGGCGTAAGCTACCACTCTATTATAAGAACACGTTAAAACTGGAATGAATATTGTGTTAAATATAACTACAGGATTGGTTTTAAATCACACGAAACAATACTACAAAGTATTCTGATAAAACTGAAGACTATGGTGTTTAAATAGGTAGGTAAGAACAACTTCTTTTTAACATATATTGAAAATACTTGTGGAAAGAACTATGATGACGCAACTTGCATCACACCTGGGGGTAGATCACGTGTGTCAAATAATATCAGGCAATTTTGAAACACCTGCTACAGACATCTCTTCCTGAACATTTCTTCTTTTAAGTTATATCATGATATTACGCTTTTGTTATTTTAAGTTATATCATGATATTACGCTTTTGTTACATTTAGCTGTATGACAGCGTATTTCCTGTACAAAAGAAAAATAATTATAACACCTCTCGTCACCAGAGGGGGTAGGGGAGCAGAACAAATGATGTGTTTCTTCGATTTTTGTAAACACTCCTTTTATATTGAAAGAAATAATGAATATTGATATGAGGACTCCACCACTACACACACTGACCCAATGACATTGCACTCTTGGAAAATGAAGCGTTTTTAGAAAATATTGGGGGGAACTATTCAGTACATGCCATTTTTACTTTTACACGTGGCCCAGCATGGCTAGAGGGTTAAGGCACTCTACTCGTAATCTGAAGGACACGGGTTCGAATCGTCGTCACACCGAACATGCTCGTCCTTTTAGCTTTCAGGGCGTTATAATGGAATGCTCAATTTCACTACCTGTTGGTAAAAGAGTAGCCCAAACGTTTGCGGCGGGTGATGATGACTAGCTGCCTTCACACTGCAAAAGTCCTGTGCGATATTCAAAAACAAAACAAACCTTCCCACGTAGACGAGCCCTTTACGACAGATACATGAAAAACGATTTTTAACAAACCTTGAACTATATTTATTACAAACTATGTATCTAAGTTTCTCTACAATACCATTGGATGGTTTGTTTTAGAATTTCGCACAAAGCTACTGGAGGGCTATCTGTGCTAGCCGTCCCTAATTTAGCAGTGTAAGACTAGAGGGAAGGCAGCTAGTCATCACCACCCACCGTCAACTCTTGGACTACTTTTTTTACCAACGAATAGTGGGATTGACCGTAACATTATAACGCCTCCACGGCTGAAAGGACGAGCATGTTTGGTGCGACCAGGATTCGAACCTGCGACCCTCAGATTACGAATCGAACGCCTTAACACGCTTGGCCATACCGGGCCGATTTTGTGAAGGCAGTCACATTGAAAGAAACGTGAAGGTCATAGGCAGCGTATTATTTATGTATTAAATGTTGTCCTTTCCTATTTCACAATAATAAACTTTACCTTACTGTAGTTATTCTTTATAAAATGACGTACTAAGTTGTCATTGCTCGACTTACTAGAGTTTCACATGCGACTCGTCTTTCTGCGCGTCAAGTGGACATGTACATTTCATTACAATTGAAAGAAATTAAGTTATACTTAAAATGAAAAGCCGCGTTGCACACTGTTAAGTGACATATATTATCAGCAGACTTACAGTATCTAGTTAGACGACAAATGTGTTGAATGTCTCGGTTAGATGACGTTAAATTTATCGTCACAGTTAGAGCCGATATTCTACATGACATTAAACTTGGCTTTCAAGCCATAACTTCCAATGACGCATATAGAATAGTGTGTGACGAAGTCCAATAAAAAACAAAATAAAAAAAGTCCAGAACGTGATCTAAGTATCTTCATTGCAAGTCAGCGAGATGATTGAATTAAAATACACAGTTCTTATTACAAACTCCTAACTTCCCCATATTAAACTAATACTAAAACTACAAGAACGTGAACATTTCTACAATGAACAGGATATCCTGTGATCTTCCCTATTTGTTTGTTTATCTCGTTATGTAAAATACATAACTGTACTTAAAGTTATATACGTGAACTGAAGTCGCTGTTTGGCAGCTGAAACTCTTCTCTGTTTATTAAACAACCTTTCAGTTTCCTCTCTTCACTGATCAATAATCTTTCGATGAAATGTTTTTCATAATGTCTGTCATAATTCTGTGTGTTTTAATTGTTGTTATTTATTTAGAATTTCGCGCAAAGCTACTGGAGGGCTATATGCGCTAGCCGTCCCTAATTTAGCAGTGTAAGACTAGAGGGAAGGCAGCTTGTCACCACCACCCACTGCCAACTCTTGGCTACTCTTTTGCCAAAGAACAGTGAGATTGACCATCACGTTATAACGCCCCCACGGCAGAAAGGGTGAGCATGTTTGGTGCGACCGGGATTCGAACCCGCGGCCCTCGGATTACGAGTCGAACGCCTTAACCCACCTGGCCATGCCGGACCGTCTTGATTGTTGTTAAGCACAAAGTTGAACGAGAGGCTATCTATACTGTAGCCCTAGCGGGTATCAAAACCTGGTTTCTGGCGTTCGAAGTCCACCGACTAACTGCTGTGTCACTAGAGGGCATACAATTCCATAAAAAAAGCTAAAATTTATAAATGAAATAAAATAAATATGGAAATGACAAATAATACAAGGGGTCAGCCTTTAATCAACGAACATACAAAATATTATTAGTAATATAAATATAAATGTAAATTCGCTAAATGTTTATGAACGAGATTATTCTCACTGCCATTAGATTATTAAACTCTGGCGTTTATGTATAATGTTTTAGTTTATTAAACTATGGCCATTAATATATGGTGCTTTAGATTATTAAAGTCTGGTTGTTTGTTTCTAATATTGTAGTTTATTAAACTATAGCTGTTTGCATATAATGCTATAGATTATTAAACTAGGGCCATTTATATATGGTGCTTTAGATAACTAAACTATGGCTGTTTGTATACCGTGTTGTAGATTATTAAACTAGGGCTGTTTCTCTACGGTTGTTCGTACATAATGTTGAATATTATTAAACAATGGTTGTTTATATAAGCTGCCTTATATGATTAAACTCTGGTTGCCTGTATATCCTACTTTCTATCATAAAACTATGGCTATTTGTACATGTTGCCATACTTTATTAAACTATGGCTGTTTTTATATTATGTTGTAGATTATTAAACTATGGCTATTTTTATATTATGTTGTAGATTATAAAACTATGGCTGTTTTTATATCATGTTGTAGATTATTAAACTATGGCTGTTTTTATATTATGTTGTAGATTATAAAACTATGGCTGTTTTTATATCATGTTGTAGATTATTAAACGATGGCTGTTTTTATATTATGTTGTAGATTATAAAACTATGGCTGTTTTTATATTATGCTGTAGATTATAAAACTATGGCTGTTTTTATATTATGCTGTAGATTATTAAACTATGCCTGTTTTTATATTATGCTGTAGATTATTAAATTATGGTTGTTTTTATATTATGCTGTAGATTATTAAATTATCGCTGTTTTTATATGATATTGTAGATTATTAAACTATGGATGTTTTTATATTATGCTGTAGATTATTAAACTATGGATGTTTTTATATTATGTTGTAGATTATTAACCTATGGCTGTTTTTATATTATGTTGTAGATTATTAAACTATGCCTGTTTTTATATTATGCTGTAGATTATTAAACTATGGATGTTTTTATATGATATTGTAGATTATTAAACTATGCCTGTTTTTATATTATGCTGTAGATTATTAAACTATGGCTGTTTTTATATTATGCTGTAGATTATTAAACTATGGCTGTTTTTATATTATGTTGTAGATTATTAAACTATGGCTGTATACATGCGAACTCACACCACTAAAAACTGGTTTTCGATACTCGTGGTGTAGAGAGCGCAGATAGTCCATTATGTAGCTTTGTGCTTAATACCAAACAAGGACAATGAGTTGTTTTAGTTAAAAATTAGTGGAGCTTAAACTGGCTCTTAACCCTCCAGTTGATTAGCCCTTTTGAAGACTCAGAAAACGTGGCGCTGTGCCTAATTTCGAACCCCACCACAGGGTGGCAACCAACCGAAAAGAACAGCTTTATTTTATTTTGTCTTATTAGTAATTACTGTGTATATTTTTTATTTGCACATTTGATATGTGTATATATGTGTCTGTACATGAGAATGTACAGGAATTCTGTTACTTATACTTCAGGGTGTTCGGAAAGTCACTGTGCACTGATATATTTATTAACAGACACGTTTCAATATAGAATACAGGAGGTAAATATGAATGACAATTATAAACAATGTTGAAAGTGACCTCCGTTGGCATCAATACAGGCCTGGATATTTCTTATTTTGTTTCTAAAAAACCATATTGGGATCAGAATCTGAAATATAATAGCACATGATTACAAAACTGCACAGTGACTTTCCGAACACCCTGTACAAAACATACTGTACAATTAAAATACACATAATATTTGTATAATACGTGTGAGAATTTGATATTCACTTTGGCACAAACTCTCTCCCAGTAATCACCCTTTAGGTAATGACAACTTGGATTTGATTTGAGTAGTATATATTTGACCTTACTGGTCATTTGTTTATGAGGGTGTTTTGATTTTTTTAACTTAAATGACGCTTTGCGCAACACATGGACCAGAAGACCAGGTCAGAGACCCAAGGTATGGACACGGCGATCCTTGATTTAGAAATTCTGGACATAATACTTGTAGATGTTATGTCTTAATACAAGCAGCTTGAAAGTGTATGACGTATTGATTGTTATTTGGATTACGTCGATGTAATTTGTCATGTTTTCATGATACACACATAGCTTTAAACAGAAGTGGTTAATGGATTGATAAACGTAGTTTCTGGTCATTAACAGTAAGTTTATTACAATGTATTGAGCAACTAAACAAATGATGTTTAAGTATGTAGTTGTCCTCTGTGGTCTTTAATAACGTCACACGTAGCCACTGTAAGGGTCAGTGGTGTACGTTTGTCCTCTTAGTCCCTGTAATTCCCGGAGGAGAGGTTTAAAAGTCTGATAAACTTAAGAATTGCCGACAAGGGGAATAAATGTAGGGGTCAATTGCGGGGGTGGTCCATCTTTTGTAACTACGTCACTGAGTTTTAGTAAAGTCTAAAGATGGTGCTGAGATTTTTATCTAGACGAGGAGATGAAAAAGACAATAACGAACTAACAGACAGACATTCTTGTTGACGAGAAACCCACTTGAAATAAAAATGTATCTCAGAACGGCTGATATGGGTATTAACACTTTTATTGATAAAGCAGAGAACAAGTTTCAACCTTCTTAGGTCATGTTAACCTGAATATGACCTCGGAAGGTCCAAACGTTGTTCTCTGCTTTATCAATAAAAATGTTAATACCCATTTCAGCCGTTCTGAGATACATTTTTAACAGACAGACAATTACCAGTTACTGTTGAACTAGATGACGTTCACAGCTAAATGATGAAGCCTTGTTCCAAGCCTTAACTAGATCTCCTACCATAAAAATAATCGAGGCGTTTATGTATTGGTAGTCGTGACATTACTATTACTGTTAGATACGTCAAGGTCTACACTCTAGCATTAACATTTTAGAAATTAAACAAACTACACATACAAATATATAAATAGTACCATAAGTAGTTGAATTTTGTGTCTTGTTTCATAACTTACCGTTATGTGTCTCGTAGCCCCATTCAGTTGCCATTGGAAGAGTTTCTCTTGGAAACAAGTGATGTCTTTCTCCACAAATACCTATGAACCAGTTATCGGATCCCAAGTAGCACAGTAACGCGCTCTCCTCACTATTAACGTGCCTGGTTTGGTTCAGTGACGTTACTGACGCATGCTCAATGAAGGGAAAACGTCAGTTGGCTGTTAGACATTACATACGTGTACGCATTGATCGAAGAGTGTTCACGTACTGACTGCAAGCAGGGTTAACAAAATTATGAACATTTACTCAATTTTGTTATACGTCTTTGCAACCCACGCCACATGCAAGTCATTGATGAAGAATTTTTGTTTTTTTTTAATTTCGCGCAAAGTTACACGAGGGCTATCTGCGCTGGTCGTCCTTAATTTAGCAGTGTAAGACTATAAAGAGGCTCTATTTATTTGCGCACTTGCAACAGAGAAACAAATTTGTGATTAGTGTTATAAAAAACAGAAGCTTTGTGGTGTGTGTTGGGTGGATCTTAATAAACAAAGAACGTGTAACAAACACATATTATCAAATCCCTGTCGTTTCTCTATTTTGATTAACGTAATCAGTTTATCTCTTTACTTGATACGATTATAATAATTACCGAAATTAGTAAAATATTTATATTCACGATAATTAAAAGTGTGTAATAGATTCCAACTTATTATAAAGGCTGCACGCGCGAAACGTTTAACGACGAATCTTTCAAAATTATTGTAGACGCACTTTTGTGTCGTTCGTTGCAAAGTTGCCATTCTGTGGGAGTGAAAGTTATTTATTTATTTCCACGTCAGAAAACTAAAACTGACATTTAAGGTTAAAGTTTCGATATTTTAAATTGGCTAATGCATTGTTTGTTTGTTTTGGAATTTCGCACGAAGCTACTCGAGGGCTATCTGTGCTAGCCGTCCCTAATTTAGCAGTGTAAGACTAGAGGGAAGGCAGCTAGTCATCACCACCGACCGCCAACTCTTGGGCTACTCTTTTACCAACGAATAGTGGGATTGGCCGTAACATTATAACGCCCCCACGGCTGGGAGGGCGAGCATGTTTGGCGCGACGCGGGCGCGAACCCGCGACCCTCGGATTACGAGTCGCACGCCTCACGCGCTAGGCCATGCCAGGCCTTACCTAATGCAAAACAAATATTAATGAAGTAATATCAGAGGAAGAAAAAGGATGTCTTAACATTTCAAGAACTATTTTATTTGGCGGAGGATTGGTAGGAATATGCTACACATAATATTTCGAAGGTTGTTGTAATGACGCCGCACTTGTTTTGTGATCAAGAGATGAAAATCTGAGTAATTTGACTATTTACAGGGGTAGTAGTCGTATGAAACGTTCACAATGGCTGCCACTCACACACTTAAATATTCTGCTGACAAAAGAAACTATACTCCCCTATGACACAGCGGAAGGTCTGTGGACTTACATCGCTAAAAACCGGGTTTAGATACCTTTGGTGGATAAAACACAGCTAGCCCTTTGTGTAGTTTTGTTCTTATATTGCCAGCAAGAACAAAACAAATACTGGATTTAGTTACCCGTGATTGACAGAGCACAGATAGCTCTTTGTACCGTTTTATAAATATAAACTGAATGCATACTACCAGGAGAGAAGAGGGAGATGGAATAGAATGGGAGTCACTCAGACAAATGTGCCATCTATCGGAGTTAATTGTGTTCAAAAACCTCATATGTGAAATAAAATTAGGTGTAACATTTGGAGCAGATATGGTTGTTTAACAGTACGTTTATTATAGTGTACTGAGCAACTAAACAAATGCTGTTTAAGTATGTAGTTGTCCTCTGTGGTATGAGTCCTCAGGTTTACCGCTGATACAAAACTTACGTCATGGAGTATGAATGTATTACGACTGCCAGGACCCTATTTTCGCATTTTCTCCTTCCCACGTACTATTTACTGAGCGATTAATAGAAATGTCTATTATTAAAATACGTATCGAAATCAGATTTACACGATTATTTAATGCATAGATGTTATTTTCTTGATACATATAATCTTAAAACACTTAATAAATATACAGTTTTGAAATCGACAGATCCTTCAGTAGGACAGCGGTAAATCTACGAATTTACAACGCTAAAATCAGGAGTTTGATTCCTGCAGGTGGATACAGCAGATAGATCGATATAGATTTTCTATAACGAAAAAACAAACATATATCTATATAAAATCAATACCCGATTAAAATCACTCCTAGAATGTGGTCTCTAAATGTCAAGTTCCCATTTTAGAAATGGTTTTAACTGTGTATCGGTTTTAACGTTGTGTTGTTTATCTTTTATTTTATTAATATCTACATTTCTACTTGATAATTACGTAAAAACTGAGCAATATTTGTGTCTTCACTAGCGGAAAAAGCTAACAGAAAACAAACATTCTATTGCTTCTTGGTGAAGAGTTGTACACCAACGATAAAGTTTGTTAATAACACATGACGCGGGGAAACTTTCGTTTGGTATTTATTTTCGGTTATTTTTACCTTTGGCAACATCAGCAGATGGATTAATTATTTCACGTGGTAAAAACAGTGAGTAGTTGCACGTCAGGCCAATCAACGATCTATAGTTTTAGAAACCTTAAGGCAAAGCAAGAAGAAATACACGTTTTCTGGTTTCGAACACAGCTTACATTATGCATATCGAACGGCTTGGCAAGTGTTGTTTGTTAGGAACAACATGACAATGCTTTTACAAGAACAGCAGAGCGCAGAAGGTTTGTCACAAAAATACACGAAAAACAACGTATCAGTAAATAATACAAGATGTCTGATTCCACAATCCAACTCTAAAGCAACACCCATAGGTGTTGATACACCCTTACTGAGCTGTTGAGCAATCTTCGGCCACGTGACCTCTTCATTCCATACTGTACATTATTTATTTATTATTATTTAAAAGTGGGTTCCTCGTCATCAAAGGTCATTGATCATTTGAATATATAACATACAAAAACATAAACTGTTTAGTATTTTAACACTTTTAGGATAAGTCAACTAGGTGAATAAGTTACAATTATTTTTATTTATTTAATAAAACAAATCGTGGTTTCGGATTACTGTTATTTCTTGCATGACGTCGCGTATTAATGATAGAGTTGATGAATACCAAATCATTTATTATTTTGTGTGTGTTTTTATTCTTTTCGTCTTAAATTAAAGAAGCCTTACTTATACAACGACTCAAGCCTAAAATAAACCAATACAAAGCAACACTTTTATACCTACAGTCATGTGAAAAAGTTAGGACACCCTATGAAAGACTGTGTATTTTTTGATATAAAGATATTTAATCTCAATTTTAACAATACTGAGATATTATAGGAATATAACTAAACAATTAAAACTGAAGAAAAGACTTTTCAAGATCTTCTGTAAATGTAATTCTACAAAAATGCAGCAGTACATGGTTTCGTGATTTTTTGATTCGTGGGATATATTTACTTTTGTTGGTTGATTTTGCTTTCTGTCTAGGTGTGTGCGTATAATGTTTTCTACGGTTTGTGGAGGAAACTTATTGATGTTGATGAAGTATTGTTTTATTTTGTCTAATTCATCGTTAATTTTGTCTGGTGAGCATAGGTTTATGGCAATGTTTATTTGGTTTCTTAGTATGTTGAGTTTTTTGTTTTGTTTCATGTGCTGAGTCCTAAGGAATGTATAGTCCAGTATGTGTGATTTTTCGGTGGATTTCTTTTTAAATTATGTATCGGTTCTTGCAATTTTGAGGTTAAGAAATGGTATTTGATTACTTTCTTCCTGTTCACATGTGAAGTTAATGTTGAGATGTATAGAGTTAATGTGATTGAAAAAATTAAGTGTGTGTTCTGTAGATGTGAATCCCACAATCGTGTTATCTCCATATCTGTACCAGTATAGTGGTGGATGTAATGCTGTGTTAATTGCTTGTGTTTCAACTTGTGTCATAAAAATATTGGCTAGAACTGGTGATACTGGGTTGCCCATGCTTAAGCCATTTGTTTGTATATAGTTGTGGTTGTTGAACGTGAAGTTTGTCTTCATCGTGGTGAATTCTATGACAGTTACTAATTGGTTAATTGAGGTTCAAAGTTACTGTTTCCTATCATCAAAAGTGATTACAAATACTCATCAGATAATGCTGATCTGTAACTAGATTCACGTACTTCGTCTTTGAAAATCTCTTCACAGAAATAGGTAGTGCCAAAAACCGAAATGAGTCTACGAGTAAAGTTTTTTAAATGAACATACTGATCACTTGGAAGGCATTTATAGGACTCTGTCAGTTTCCATTCTATGTATTTATCCTTCAACATGTCGTTAGATTGCAGATCAATCACTTCCATTTGAAAATCAGGTGGCAGTTAATCAATAACACAATCAAATGGGTTTTGAAAGATCCTTATTTCTATTAGACTTCCATCAAGACCAGCAAAACGCTGCTTGAGCCGTAGTTTCAGATGAGAAAGGATACCTTGTGTAAACCTGAGCTGTAGTTTCAGATGAGAAAGGATACCTTGTGCAAACCTGCGTGGTAAAGTTTTTTCTTTGTGCTTAAACGTTTTACATGAAAAGTGTGCAAAGCAACTCCTCATCAAGTGGGACTCAAGAATAATTAGTTTTGCCAAAATGCTTTCTCCTCGATGTACCTATCGCAGAGAAACGCGATTTCGCCTTATGGTCTAAGGTTGAATTCTTTCCGTTATATGGTCAAGTCTCCAAAAAATCTTATTTCCAAAGCCATTCAGTGTTTGTGAGTATCAGTTGAGGATGGTTTCTTTACTTACGAAAATCTCAATCTAAGTTCTAACCTAAAAAAATCGCGATATAACTTTTCCACAGCTAAGCCATCGAACTGAAAAGTGGTAGGGCAATCGGGATATGCTGCTTCTATTTCTGACAAAAATTCACGGAACTGGCGATGGTTGAGTCCATGAGAGCGAATGAAGTTCACTGTTGAAACTACTTGTTCCATGACACATAACAGATCCAGGTATTTTTCACACAGTGTCTGCTGATGAATAATGCAGTGAAGAACCATAGGCGTGGTACAACCCGCACTTTCAACAGCTTTGTAAGTGTGCCCAATTAATTCGTGCATCACACTTGTTCTTACCACCATCTGTTGTAACGCACTCCAGCTGCTTCCATTCCAGGTTGTACTGAGTCAGTGATTTTTCGACCTCTTTGAAAATGACACGATCTTTGGATGTTCCGCGCATATTGTGCACAGAAGCTAATTCTCCAGTCACTTCAAAATTAATATTGACTCCGCGAATAAACAACAGCAATTGTGAAGTATCAGACACATGTGTTGACTAGTCTAGCGCTATGAAAAAGCACGCGAACATTTTAGCCTTGTCTTTCAGCTGAGACGCAATATTGCTTCCAATGTCCTCGACTCTACGAACAACTGTATTCGCCAAAAGGCTTATACTTTTAAATAAGTCTACTTTTTCTATACACATTTCTTTGGCTGCTTCAATCATACATAATCTAATTAGCTCACCATCGGTAAGTGGTTTTCTAACAGATGTGCTGCTCCGAAACGTGCTCTTACTGCAGTTTTACTCTCGACTTTCTTCCTTTTAAATAAAAATTGTTGTGACGATAAGTTACGTTTCAAGGTTTAGAATTTGTCTCAACGTAGCTTGCCTGTGAACTGAGAATAGTTTGATTAGTGTTTGGTTTGGTAATGTCTACGAATGTTGTATTCTTTTAGCTCTGCAATAATCTCTTTGCATATTAAACATAACGCTTTGTTACGTGATTCAATAACGAAGTAGTTCACACTTTACTGTTCTTTAAAAACACCACGACATTTAGAGCCAACCTTTCTCTTCTTCCTTTTTCCTGACATAATAACCAGGAATAGCTATGAACTCGAACATAAAGTAAACAGCAGCATTCACTGACACCCAGTGAGGTACACAGGGTGGCCGTGGAAAGAAACACGCTTGCTTTAGAGCACTGGGATCGATAAGTGAGATGACATAATACTAAGTAATATGACGTTTTCCAGCAAATAGAAGAAAAATATATCGCACCTAGATTTACTTTTATTCAATTACATTTTATTTTTTGTTTTTATATTATAAAATTATATTATTACTTTAATAAACCTATGGCGGGCCGGATAAACCGAAGTCGCGGGCTGTAGTTTAAAGACCCCTTCTCTAAACCTCCACAGCTTCAAATATGATGCTGTTATGTTTATAGTTTTGCTACCTGAAAATAATGATACCCCGTGACGTTTCTGTGTGACATAACTGTTGGTCAACAATCAGCCAAAATAAAGTTTACAAAGCATTAAAAAGAATCGTAAAAGAATTGTGGATATCAACCTAAAACGTATACAATAAAATAATTTAATTACTTACTATAACGTGAACTCATGTTAGTGTATAGTGACTATGTAACAGTCAGGGCCTAAAACATAGACCAACACTACCACTGTTTTTGCATTAGAAAACAAATTATTGGTTTTAACTAAACACACGTGCATTGTTAGAAAACAGAAGTTGGTTTTTTATAAACTAGGTTGAACGTGGTAAAATTGGTCACTAACTGAGGATATCCGAGGTGGGAACAGCACTGATATCATATTGTATAGCTTTGTGCTTAACAGCAACCAACCGACCATTGAAGTACAAACGAGATTATAGAATATAGCGACATGAATTACACTTTCTTTGAGCTATATCACACCAGAAAGTCGTAAATTATTTTCCAAAATACTCTTCGTATTCACTTACGTAGCATCTTTTTTTTCAAACATTTTACAGAGGTCATGAAGGTCCAGTAGGCGTGCCTTCAGTAAATGTCAACAATCTTTATGAAGGTCCAGTAGGCGTGCCTTCAGTAAATGCCAACAATCTTCATGAAGGTCCAGTAAGCGTGCCTTCAGTAAATGTCAACAATCTTCATGAAGGTCCAGTAGGCGTGCCTTCAGTAAATGTCAACAATCTTCATGAAGGTCCAGTAGGCGTGCCTTCAGTAAATGCCAACAATCTTCATGAAGGTCCAGTAGGCGTGCCTTCAGTAAATGTCAACAATCTTCATGAAGGTCCAGTAGGCGTGCCTTCAGTAAATGTCAACAATCTTTATGAAGGTCCAGTAGGCGTGCCTTCAGTAAATGTCAACAATCATCCGACATCTTTTAAAAATCGCTTCACTCTTGTCTTTGCTCTTTTGGCTTCTGTGAAGTTAACCTCAAAGCTTCACAAAGGGCTATTTGTGTTCTACCCACCACGGACAATGAAACTCATTGTGACTCCGCATTCTATCGGATTCACCGTTATACGTTTATATACCTTGGCTTGTTTCAGTATGGTTTTATTTTCTGCATATGACGTATATTCTTGACTGTATATTGCGCAAGTCCTGCCTATTCCCGAAATTTTTAGAGATTCTTGAGGTAAGAATCAACAATATTTATTTTACGAACAAGGGCTAGCTAGGACAGTGTTGAAACTTCAAAAAAACTCGCGTGATTCGTATAGAAGCAGCTAAACGAGAGACAGAGATTATTATTGGACAGCTACAGTTAGTGTGCTGTAGGCCTTAGAAGCTATAATTGTGGTTAATGCTAATTAATCGGAAAACTACCTAACTGGACAAGGAACATTTATAGATTTCGAACTTTACAAACCGTTCAACTTCAGTCAATTAACTTTGAACATTAATGTTTCTATGAACACGTTAAATATCTTCATAACCGAAAGAAGTCAGCTTGTAACCGGTGCAGGCCGACCAAGATAGCTAGTTTAAGCGAGATGAGACCATGTCATGACAGAATTGATTTGCTTGTTTTTATGTATGTATATTAAAATATATTTGTATTAAAAAAAGAAAATTGTGTGTATCAATCTTGTTGGTGTGTAACATAAATTTAAATATTTAATTCACTTCTAAGTTTAATAAGTCAGAGAGGCGTTCGAAACGGCACGGCATGGCCACGTGGTTAAAACACTCGACTCGTAATACGAGGGTCACGAGTTCGAATCCCCGTCCCATCAAACATAATTGCTTTTTCAGCTGTGGGGGCATTATAATAATACGGTCAATCCTACTATTCGTTAGTAAAAGAGTAGTCCGAGAGTTGGTGGTGGGTGGTACTGACTACCCGTCTTTCCTCTAGTCTTACACTGCTAAATTAGGAGCGGCTAGCGCTGATAACCCTCGAGTAGCTTTGCGCGAAATTCTAAACAAACAATTGTTTGATATTAATTATAATATGTAACAGCATACACACCCCTGTAGGGCACGCTCCTGTTTGAAGTATTGTAGAAACATAATAATGTCACTAGGTGGAAACAAAAATGTCTTCCTTTTCTTAAACATTTCATTGTTTGCGATTTTAATTTATATAAATCAAAAATTAAATAATTAAACTTAGTTTGCTATAATATTCATATACCTTAATATTGACTTTGAAAAATAGATTGTCAACGCTATTACTTTTTAGCCAAAAAGGTGCAGAATGCCTAGAAAGTTCTAAGGATGTGAGGTAAAGTATATCTAGTGATTTTCATTATAGAAAGTGGACCAATCAGCTTATTAGCTATCGTGGTTATATTGTTCAAGTAAAATGATTTGTTTTAAGTTATATTACGTCATTTGTAACATATGGCTACAGCAATTTTACGACAGTGTCCAAGTGTTCAAGGAAAAAGAAAGTAATTTATTATATTTATGAACAATTAATTTAAAAGAACGAAATAATTGATGTCAGAAAACGAATATCATGTTGTTGAAAACAAAATAGAACTTTGATTCCAAATATAATTTAGAATGTTGAAGGTGACGACCGTGAAAGAAATTACGAGGAATAAAAAGCTATTAAGACACCAGAGACATTATTATCCAGAGGATGAATCAATAAAAAGCTATTGAGACACCAGAGACATTATTATCCAGAGGATGAATCAATAAAAACTATTGAGACACCAGAGACATTATTATCTAGAGGATGAATCAATAAACAGCTATTGAGACACCAGAGATATTAATATCTAGAGGATGAATCAATAAAAAGCTATTAAGACAACAGATACATTATTATCCAGAGGATGAATCAATAAAAAGCTGTTGAGACACCAGAGACATTATTATCCAGAGGATGAATCAATAAAAAACTATTGAGAGACCAGAGACATTATTATCCAGAGGATGAATCTTTGACTCCAACCAGTTCTGACATTGCAAACAAGAATTAACAAGACTTCAAGAAAACATGAAGTTTTATTAGGCGATGTTCAGCTAAAAATATTCCATCTACCACGAATGTTTTTTTAACATTAGATCTTAAGACTGGATACTAAAATGTGGCAGTTTTTATTGTAAGAATTGAGCCGTGACAGTTTGTCATGTTTTAGGTTATCTATTGATTCTGCTAAATTATCATGATTAATGGTACAGACCATTGTGGGAAGTCATCATTATCTATTTGGGTCACTGAATCATATATTGATAGATCTTTGATAATGCTAATGAAGATTTAGAATTGGTTCAGCAAAGAGAACCTTAAGCTAAATCAAAAGTAATGTTAATTATTCCATCAACAGATACATTTCCAGGAACGTATGGTCAGCAGAGAAAAACTCCCACAGAGCCATTAAAGAACGTCTCTGACCACAGTTAGCTACTACTAGGACACCTGCATGAAATAAGAGGACTTTGTGCATCGTGAACTTGAAGAATCTTCCTCTCACATGGCTCACCTTCTACATAAAACAATTGAGAAACTAGATAAATTCCACTGAAGTGCTGATTGTGAACAACTATTCAACAAACTGAAGAAGGAATTAAACATTACTACTGTAATGGTATAACCAACTCTGGCATACCCACTAACAAATTGAAGAAGGAATTAAACATTACTACTGTATTGGTATAACCAACTCTGGCATACCCACTAACAAACTGAAGAAGGAATTAAACATTACTACTGTATTGGTATAACCAACTCTGGCATACCCACTAACAAACTGAAGAAGGAATTAAACATTACTTCTGTATTGGTATAACCAACTCTGGCATATCCAGTAACAAACTGAAGAAGGAATTAAACATTACTTCTGTATTAGTATAACCAACTCTCGCATATCCACTCATTTCAGATACAGATGTCAGTGACGTTGTGGAAATGTTTTTGTTACAAAAGAAGCTTGTAAAACAACATGTGGTTGTGTATTATACCAAGGTAATGAATGCTGCAGAAACGGAGCTAATAAGTGTTATCTGAGCCATGAGTCGTTTTATCATTATCTCTATAGACAAAATACTAAATGTTAAGACAGCTCCAAATATTCCAAGAGTAGAATGTTAACACCATACATCACCATGGATAAAACCATGAAAATACTAACAAATTTCCCAAAGGCCATGCATTAATGAAGAGTGTGAATAAGTAAGGAAGGGGAAACAGAAGAGAATTCCAACCTAAAATACAGCAAAATATAGTCTATGACGTGGCATTCATCAATGTTGATTAAATAGTGCTGTTTAATACTCGTATGGAAGATTCTTAAGTAAAAGATACAAGTTTATAAATAATTATCCTCTGACTAGAGAAAGACCTTAATGATCAACATCTCTTTATACTGTTTGAAAACAAAGATCTATTGATAGTACTTCTGCAGTCTCTGCACTCGAAGGTTCTCTTGTCATCTTCAAAATCTTCCAATGTCTGGACACTTATATGTTAAGAAGACTCTGCATCTGGTAAGGAGAGTGCTTCTACTTGGTTAGATGCAACAGAGGATATGAGGATTTTTTATATAAATCATGTCAGTTCTAGTGTTAATAGAAGAGTTTACGAAATAAACAATATAGATGGTTAAAGCACTGTTATGTTGAAGCATTACTGATGTAAAAAGAGTTTCTGTTGATGTGCTTGATCCTCTGCCACAGAATGATAGATATAAGAAATACATAATTATAATGATGGTATATTTCAAAAAATTGAGTAAAGGTATATTGTTTCTAACCAGGAAACAGAGACTGTATCCACAAAGGAGTTATGTTGTTCCTAACCAGGAAACAGAGACTGTATCCACAAAGGAGATATGTTGTTCTTAACCAGGAAACAGAGACTGTATCCACAAAGCAGTTGTGTTGTTCCTAACCAGGAAACAGAGACTGTATCCACAACATCCGTTAACGAAATTATTTAAAACTTTTGTGTGTTTATTAATCTTCACTCAAATTATGAATGGTACCTTGAATCACATTTGTTAGAAAACGTATCAGATTCGTAAGATTATAAAGGCTAAGACAATATCCTTTAATCTATCTTATTGCGGTGAGAGAACAGCTAATTAAGTAACTCCAAAATCTGCCAATAGAAACTCAACTTTGTGAGAAGCCTAGATTTCCTTTCAAAACTACTACAATTGTTTAATCAAGGTTGGCTGGAGCCGCTGGTTGATTTATCTTGGAAGAGTTACAGTATGATAAAAAAAGTCAAGAAACAATATGTAATCTCATAGGCATACCATAGACCTCAGAAAAAACAACCAAAAAAGACTTGGTGAATTGATAGTTTAGTGTAGCATTTTTTTACTTTTATATTAAAAGTTTTCAAAGCTTTCCCAATCCAAGAAGAGGGGTTGTATTGCAAGCTATGATGTAGTTTGTTAGGTAAATGGCATAGAACGCCTAAAAAGATCCAAGAATGTGATGTCAAGTTTTAGTATGTTTGGAGCTAGATCATCAAAATAGCATTTGAGATATGTGGAATAGTTTTTAAGATTGAAAGAAAACCCTTACCCTTCAATATGTTAGTTGTTGAGGCTACGTTAAAAATTAAATATAATTTTCTGTGGTAGTTAACGTCACTTGTAGCCTAGGCCTTTATCGATTTACGGCATTGTACACGTGTTCAAGTTTGTTAAAAAAGGTTAACGAACAAAAGTAGTTTATTAACGTTATCTAGACTGGATGTTGAATTATTTTCAACAGATAATTTAAAATAACATGTCTACAAAAAAACTATGCTACTTCATTATCATAGTATTAACAAATATCTAAATAGATTATGTTAATGTATTGAGCGACTTTAAATGGGACCTATAAGTAATAAGTTTAATAATCTATATACTTGCTATCCCATACCGTGAATTTTAATCTTTTGTACACAGTTAGTCCTTATTATTCATCATCTCATTGTTCGTCGTTTCGTTAATTCGTTATATAAAAATATATTAGTTCTGTCGCCACGTAGTTGGCGATTCGACCGATCTCGTAACCACTTTATCCTCTTTATAGTTTCTATATTGTAATTTTTGATATAATATATTTATCTTCACAAAATATGGCAAACTTTTAGTAAACATTAAAAGTCTTTTGTTCAGTGTGACTGCTTTAAACGTCGCAGCAACTTGCAAGCATTAACATATCAGGAGAGACAGCAAGTGCAGACCAACAGGCAGTGGCTGAATTCCCTGGCATATTGAAGGCCATAATAGAAGATGGTGAATACATTCGGCAATTGGTCTTTAATGTGGACAAGACTGGTCTTTTCTGGAAACAAACTCCTTCTCGTACATTTATTGCTTCTGAGGAAGAAACTATACCAGCATTTAAAGCAGCTAAAGAACACCTGACTCTCTTGGTTGGAGGAATCTCAGCAGGAGGTTTCATATTAAAACTCCACAAGAACGTATTCACGACGAATAACAAGGACTGGTTCTATATATAACACGCCCCCTCTTGAATGATCCTTTGAAAGTAGCAAACAGTACCATGGTGAATTTAGAAATTATACAGCATTTTAAGTACCACTTTCTATAACTTTACAGTACATGCATTTTAAAATCAAAATGGGGCATATTCTAAAATCTAAATTCACACATATTAGCCTTAAATTCTGTTAAATGCTGTCTTGGATTAAAATTCAGAAATAAAATTATTGTGGTCGTTATGTTGGCATTACTTAATGATATTTGTGGAAAATGTTAGTACTAAAGAAATGGAATATTACAACACAAAAGTATTTTTTTATTTATCTATTTATTTTATCATTACCGAATCTTGAAACATTCATAACAACATACGAAGTATGATAAGAATATACGTAAACTATATATTTTTACCAGGGTTATTGTTTGTTTGTTTTTGGAATTTCGCACAAAGCTACTCGAGGGCTATCTGTGCTAGCCGTCCCTAATTTAGCAGTGTAAGACTAGAGGGAAGGCAGTTAGTCATCACCACCCACCCCCAACTCTTGGGCTACTCTTTTACCAACGAATAGTGGGATTGACCGTAACATTATACGCCCCCACGGCTGGGAGGGCGAGCATGTTTAGCGCGACGCGGGCGCGAACTCGCGATCCTCGGATTACGAGTCGCACGCCTTACGCGCTTGGCCATGCCAGGCCTTACCAGGGTTACTGAGAGCTCTATACTTTTAAATTTCCAGGCTTATTATTATTGTAAGTACAACTAGGCCTAATATGGCCACATTAGGCCCAAAGCAGCAGATATATTAGGATGACTTGTTGGTCCAGTTTAATCGGAACAGTCCCATATTTTGGAATGTTGCTTTAAGATCCTGATATATAATTTTGGAGAAACAGGAATTTCCCAATTTTTATTTTTCACAATAATCTGTAATTTCTTGTATAGTTTAATCAGTACTTTAAGCTCATGAAAACAATAGATTAATAGATATGAATTTTATTAACTGGGTTAGAAAATTATCAAATAGCACAGAATAACAAATAATTTTCTGATTTTTCCATCTGAATTCCAGCCTACTAGTTAGGCACTCGACTGTCAATCTGCGAGTCGCGAGATTGAAATCCTTCATGGAACCTGCTCACCATTTAATCTGTGGGGGCTTTATAATGTGATGGTCAAACCTACTATAATCACTGATAAAGCGTAATCCAAGACAATTGTGCAGAATTTTACGACGGCTACAGGCCAACAATGAGTACTAAATATTAACTTCTCGAATTGTTTCTGTAATACCGGTAAGCTAATTAATATCATTACCACTTTATAATGTTTATTATTTGCATAATTGTCTGTTTATAATTTTTCGTAACAAATAGTAGGCACAATTTTAACACACAAAAGTTTGAGTGTATCCTTCTTTTGCCGTTTGAAGATATGGTTGCTGTATGATACATACTTCCATGTATTACATATTTAACTTTTCTGAACATTAACAAATAAACTTACTAAATATTTTGTAAATTTTTAAATATCTAGGGATTAGAGTACATACTACTATTTGTTATAATATCTTATAATATTTACTGTATAATATTTAATATATCTATATAATTAAAGCCACTTTCTCTTCACAGTTCCACTCTGGTAAAGCGGTAAGTCTACGGATTTACAGCGCTAAAATCAGCAGTTCGATTTCTCTCGACGGACTCAGCAGATAGCCCGATGTGGTTTTGCTCTAAGAAAACACTCTCTCTCTTCGTAACACTCCCTTTGTGGGTAAACTCGAGTCTCTGTTGATAACATTCAAATTGATTTATTGGTTAGTCTCAAGCAGACGTTTAAAATTAAAATCGAGTGGGAATTTTCCATAACATTTTTAAACTGTATTTTTATAACTTTTAATTATTAAGTTGCGTTTAGAGCAAGGTCTTTTACTGGCGAAATCATGATCGTTAATAAATGAATAATATTTGTAAAACGCATAATTTTCTATGTTTTTTTCCCCCTCTCAACTATGTAGAACAAAATATTACAATAACTTGATAGTTTACACCAAGAATTTGAAATATTTGCTAACATTCGATTACAAAGACTTAATGTCGTAGTGGTCATTGTGCTCAGCTTTTATGTGGAAACCTTGCATTCAAATCCAAGCCTAGGCATTATACTTGGTTTGTTTTAAAGTTTGCACAAAGTAACTTTAGGGCTATCTGCGCTAGCCATCCCTAATTTAGAGGGAAGACAGCTATTCAACACCATCCATCGCCAACTCTTAGGTTACTCTTTTACCAACGAATAGTCGAATAAACTATCACATTATAATGCCCTCACAGCTGAAAGGGAGAACATGTTTGATATCACGGGATTAGAAATTGCGATCTGCAGATTCTAAGTTGAGTGCCTTAACCCATAAACAGCAGTAATGTTGTGTATAGCAGCATCAATTGCTGATGGTCACCTTTTAAGGATTAATCACCAGGCCATTTTGGTATTAAATCAATCAGGTTTGGAATATCTTTCAAATGATCACTCTGAACCATATAGTAACTATACTTTCAACTAAATGAATTTTATTTCTCAGCTTACACTTGTAAAACGTCTCTAAAGGTGTGACCAAAGATTTTTCTTTTCCAATAAGGATAGAACTGTTTCTTTGTCGCTTCAGAACATGAACAACATTGTCTCCAAACCATTGCGGGCATTATCTTACAATATGACAAGAAATTCCATTCTGCTTAAAGACGGACTCACCTGGAAATGAACAAAAGAACTTCTAGAGATGGTAAGAGTTTTCTTCCCAACATCTCTTTATGGTACTTTTATGCAATTCTGGAACTTTCTAGCAGCTTAATACACTCAATGTATGTTTAGACACGTATCTCTAGAGGGCTTTACACTAGGAAGGTGCTTCACAGGGACTTTAGTAAATGTTAGAAATAAGTCTTTGTGACGTAAATACTTGAGACCATCGCTATCTAATCCAGATATCCTTGCTCCATCACTTGACATTACAGTGGCTTACTGAGCTATAGTCAAATTGTGATGTGCTCCAACCCATACAAAGTATTCTTTCTCTGTGTCTGATTCAAGTAAGTTTTGTTTCTAGGAACTCTTAGCTTCCAATCATTGATGAATAACTTTCACCAAATAGTTCGTTGTTCACATTGTGAGGCCATGTGTATTGAAACTGTCACAAACATTATTAGACGTATTTGTTTTGTCTTCCAGGGAAATCCAAATCACCCACCTATAATCTCGTGGGGTAGGTTTCCTCTTTTATCCTTCTTGCTGGTAAATTGTTCAAAGCATCTATAGACTAAAATCGCCTGCCAACCTTCTTTGCAACAAATTTGGTGGATCCACTGTCAAAACGTTTGATAGAATCTTCGTAAGTGTAGCTTCCTTTAAACAAGTAGGAGCATTACTTCTCTTGTCCGAGTAGGTTCTATCGTTTTAAAATATAACAGGACTAATACTTATAACCGTTTTTTTTAGAATTAAGCACAAAACTACACAATGGGCTATCTGTGCTCTGCCCATCATGGGTATCGAAATCTGGTTTCTAGCAGACATACCGCTGTGCCACTGGGGGGGGGGAATACCTATGGTTTGGTTTGTTGTTGTTTTTAATTTCGCGCAAAGCTACTCAAAGGCTATTTGCGTTAGCCGTCCCTAATTTAGCAGTGTAAGACTAGAGGGAAGGTAGCTAGTCATCACCACCCACCGCCAACTCTTGGGCTACTCTTTTGCCAACGAACAGTGAGATTGACCATCACATTATAACGCCCCCACAGCTGAAAGGAAGAGCATGTTTGGTGCGACGGGGATTCAAACCCACGATCCTCAGATTACGAGTCGAACGCCTTAACCCACCTGGCCATGCGGGGCCGACTTTGTTCTAATAAAACAAATAAACTTATAACTCATAGCATTTATATTCATTTAATTTTCATTAGTAATAAATACACGTTTGTTGGAACTTTGTTTCTTATAATGTAAAATATTTCTTGTGTATAACTAGAATTGGAGTAATTGATTATACTACTGACAATTTAACTAACTATTATAAGTATACTACTGACAATTTAACTAACTATTATAAGTATACTACTGACAATTTAACTAACTATTATAAGTATACTACCGACAATTTAACTAACTATTATAAGTATACTACTGACTATTTAACTAACAATTATAAGTATACTACTGACTAATTAACTAACTTTTATAAGTATACTACTGACTATTTAACTAACTATTATAAGTATACTACTGACTATTTAACTAACAATTATAAGTATACTACTGACAATTTAACTAACTATTATAAGTATACTACTGACTATTTAACTAACTATTATAAGTATACTACTGACCATTTAACTAACTATTATAAGTATACTACTGACTATTTAACTAACTAGTATAAGTATACTACTCTCTAATTTTTATCATTTTTTATATTTATCGTTTTCATGTTTCATGAAAAATATAATCACACTTGAAGTAAAACAGAAAGCGTTTATAAAAGTGTTGCGAATAAACTACACTACGCTTCAGTGCTTATTTTAGTATTACGAATTAATTTTATCAAACTTCTTAGGCGCGGCACTAGAATTTCACAAATCTTGAGTACAGAGGATCCACAATGAAATATCCGATGAACGAGTTTATAATGGCGGGCATTCAAAGGTGACAACCTTTCTCTATTTCCTATAAAATAAAGATTCAATTGAAAAGTAGACGTCGTGGAAGCAGATGTACAGAATGAGAGAAATATTTTTGTTTTCCTATTAAGGAAAGAAACTTTTTTCCTGGTTAGGAAATGATCGACGTTATTTGATCGGGAAAGTGGGACTTGTAGCAAGTGGAGGAAGCTGTGAGTTTCATGTTCTTCTGTTGGGATGTCATGCGATAGTTTTGTGTATAAATAAAGTATAAATAATTCTTAATAGTTTTTGCAGCAATCTCTAAAGTTAATTGAACATATAATCTAACATTGTAAAGATGATAACACATTGATACTCGGTAATCATTCCTAAAAGATTTTCTTAAGAAATAAATTATGTTACTATTTTTTTGTAGTTTTATTAACACAAGGTTTTGCCCGGCATGGCCAGGTGGGTTAAGACGTTCGACTCGTAATCTGAGGGTCGCTGGTTCGAATCCCGGTCGCACCAAAAATGCTCGTCCTTTCAGCCGTGGGGGCGTTATAATGTTACGGTCAATCCCACTATTCGTTGGTAAAAAAATAGCCCAAGAGTTGGTTGTGGGTGGTGATGACTAGCTGCCTTCCCTCTAGTCTTACCCTGCAAAATTAGGGACGGCTAGCGCAGATAGCCCTTGAGTAGCTTTGCGCAAAATTCAAAACAAACAAACACGAGGTTACTATGACACATGAATCGAACATTGAACGAATGAGTTTTAAGGTGCTTAAGAATGGTATGGTATGTGTCTAAAAAGTGTACATTGAATTAAAATGTTATTTTTATTTATTAAGTGATATGTGAAAGACTACTGCTTGTGCTAGTTTTTTGTACAATGTTTAATTAGCTGAATGCCTTCCTATGATTGGTTCTTACGAACACATCTGCGAAACATCCGGTATTTATCATGCTATACTTATTATATAAAAGTGTCATTACGATTTGATTTGTTTTGAATTTCGCATAAAGCTACTCTAGGGCTATCTGCGCTGGACATCCCTAATGTGGTAGCGATAGACTGGAGGGAAGACACTTAGTTAAAACCACCCACCACCAATTCTTGTGCTACATTTTACCAACTAATAGTGGGACTGATCTCACATTAAAACACCCCAGGGCTGAAAGGGCGAGCTTGTTTGGTGAAGGAGGTTCGTACCCACGATCCGTAGGTTGCGAGTTGAGTGTCATATCTACCAAGCTCTGCCAGGTTTGGAAATGTCAGTGTATGAACCTACAATTTCACTTATAACTTCTGAAGACATAGATGTAACTTGAAAGTAACCTCGCAGAGAAATCTTAATAAGAATTTCTTTCAAATGACATAAAGGAATTAAAACTTGCTTCTAATTTAATATAGAACAATAAATTTGTTTATATTAAAAAAGCGTGTTTTGACAAAAATGGCTGCAGTTTTCCAAGACATTGTGTAAGTGATTTATGTTGCTGTTGCTTTATGTTAATTTCAATGTCTGCGCCGCAAATGACATTCTTTTGTTGACTCCTCTGTGTGAAACGTCAGAGAACCTGATAAATGTACAAATAAATAGAGATGTTTTTTGTTACGTTCATATACATATTTTAAATTTAATAATCTGTTACAAATGAGAAAAGACTTTCTTACGTCTGAAAAATGTCTCCAATAGAATTGTGTACGTGTAGGACTGTTCTTCAGTGATACCACTTCGATGTACTCTTCGAAAAAGTTTTAAACTATTGTTGTAACGCTACTCTCTCTTTGTGGGTTATTTTAAACTATTGTTGTAACGCTACTCTCTCTTTGTGGGTTATTTTAAACTATTGTTGTAACGCTAGTCTCTCTTTGTGGGTTATTTTAAAATATTGTTTTAACGCTACTCTCTTTGTGGGTTATTTTAAACTATTGTTGTAACGCTACTCTCTCTTTGTGGGTTATTTTCAATTATATAGTGAAAATAATTCGACGTCTAATTCGTGTAGCGATGACAAATTAGTTTATTACCGCCTTAATAATTCTACAAGCTTATACACGTTATAAGTGGTAGCCATAAGTTTATATACTATGTTCAAATGGAAATACTAACATAAATGTTACTTGTAAAATTTCACTATTAACCGATTGAGTAACTGAACATGCGCGGCGATTAAGAGTGATAAAAATACTTCACGCTTAGAGACAACTTATTTTCCAACACTCGTTCACTATTCACCAATACAAGCTAACTTTTCGATTAGCTTATTACACTTATATTCAATTACCTGTTCTAGACATTTCGCAAAGTCTTTAAGTTTCCGTGATGTCAGTGTACAATATTTTAGGCCAACTCTTACATACGTACCTAGTCTTAACGTCGTGCGTCCTCTAGTTAACACCAAAATTGCAACACCAATGATATAATTCATAACACTTCTCCTTCCTGACATAAAAAATAAATGAAAAAATATTAGGGGGCCTGGGTGGGTGGTTTAGTGAATACACTGGCAACTTTATCCTTGATTATCTTTTAGAGGAAATCTTGAGAGAAAATACGAGTTCCTCATAGGGTTGGAGTTTCATTAACAAGTTTCCTGAATTGTATATCCTTCTTGTTTCTGTAAACCATATCATTTATTGTTTTTAGCACAACATATGGTTCTTCTCAGCGCCTGCTTAACTTTGAAGTTCACATTAACTTATGGTACCTATTGTACAACCATATCGTGTCTTATTTCAGAATTAACATCACAGTGACTTTTCATTTTCAGCTGATTTAAGTCTTTCTCGAATATAGTCAGTTATATCAATCGATAATGTTCTTATTCATATTCTCAGTGACTACTTTTCAAATGAGAGTACAGAAGGTTCAATAACACTTTAAGTTATCTCCCAAACATCAGTTGTGATGGTAAGTTGCTGGTAGTTTCAACTATGAATGTATGATATCTCAATAGTAACAGAAAATTTTGAATCGCAGTTTTATAATGTTTAGTCACATATAAAGCTATATGATTTAACGCTATGCAGTTGTATCTCTCAACCATAATGTCAGAAGATGGAGGAAGGGCTGTTATTTTGGTCTATTATAATCACAAGGACCTAACAGATTTTCAAACAAATCGAATTTAGAGTTCCATTCCTGATCTGTTCCCCGTCTATTACCAGTACTGCTGTGACAGCTGTAATGAAATACTCCCCTAGACAACTTCAGCCATGAAATTACAAAATCCAGTTTCAGAATTTAGCTGGGTAGTTCAACATTGGCCAATCCAGAAACCAATGAAACTGTGATGGAAAGATAACACGGGATTCGTACCAGACTCAGTTCAGAACAATTTCCAAAGTGAGTGAGTGGAATAGCGAGAAACGAGCCTCTAATCTTACTTACCATTTAGAATGACTAGCTTTGAGACATTAAGTAACCTTCCAGTTGAGACTTATGATAACTATCAAGCGTTAGCAGCTGACATTTCTAAAAGGTTTGAGATGATACAACAGAAGGAAGTATTCAGAGCAAGGTTCTGGAATTGGTATAGAATGAATAGAATACCTCAGATAGATAAGTGGAAGATTTGAAGAGATACGATTAATTATTTTCATCTGTATGACTTTTCTATAATGCTAGATCTGTTGGTGTGTGACCAATGTATAGATGATATAATGGGCAAAGATATCGGAATTAGGTTGAAACAAAGTAAATGAACATTTTAAAGATAGTTCTTCAGTTGTAGAAGGAACTAAAATCCATTAACGTCACAGACGAACAACTAAAATCCACCGTCATAAAACCACGGTGTCATCTGTTACGTAGTGTTATAACATCATCTCCCTCTGACAATAGTATAGAAGAACTAAAATATTTAGTTAGAGATTCTTTTTTTACACAGAATGAAGGGAACAAACCACAATAAGTGTTTAAGTTTTAAAAAGAGCATAGTTTCAGAAACTAAAGCTTTTATGGAATAAAAACATTGTACCCTTACAAAAAGATACCAGAAAGAGGAAAACCTGGATATTACAGATGATGATACCAAAAGGACAATATCATAGGGATGAGTCTTTGAGTCCATTTAGATGAAAAAAACAACTAAAAATGCAAACTAAGTCCAAATGAGATAAGTAGCTCATTATTTAAAGAAACTACGACTCCATGGATTTATTTATGGGAAGCTGAGTAGTATTTAAATGAACGCTAGCTCTATAGTTACAATATTTCAACCTAACTTAGTAGAGTAAAAAGTAAAATATAAAAGTCTATTTTTGTTTGTGGTATTCTCCATCCTAAGAATGATCTCTACATTAAAACACTAGAATGCCTTGCCATTAACCTAACAAAATTCACCCATTTTGGACAGAAGATGGTTGGTATGCTACATCTTTAACTGCAAAAACGTGAGAAAAAGGTTAAAAACAACAGAACATAAACTTTGATCTAGAATACGAGGTGGACTAAAATCTTTATAATGATTTTGAAGATAACTATGCCCTATGCTTGATGCGTACACTGAGGTCTAATCCAATCTTTATTATCCTTAAAAATACCTTGATGCTATAGGAATTCACCAAAGTTTTTTTTTTAAGTTTTAATCTCATGTGGTATATTTTTAAAATTTCTGAACTATTGTACAATGGCTAATAACTCTTAGAAAAGTCAAATTCAAACATATTGTTTTAAAATACTCTCAAAACTCTTGTGGAAACCTGAGTTAGTTGTTACACATTAATAATTGTACAAATTAATATTGCGCGATAAACCATTATCAATAACATAACTTAATTCTTTACTAACAACTAAGAACCTGTTGGTCCGCCTCAGCTATCCTATCCTCCAAACTAGACAATTATAAATAATAATAACGAAAAAAACACTTAAAGCCAGCTCTTATCATTCATATTGTTATCAAAGTTTATCTTAAGTTCACTTGTATTCACTGCCCCCACAATATCCGAAGTAAATCCCTTTCAGAAGATAACTACTCTGTTGAAGAATAAAACTGCCTTAGCTGAATATGATTTATACCTTGCCAAAATTTATATTTGTGTTCACTACTTCTACTGTTCTCTCTGTTAATTATGAAAAAAATGACTATACATCAACATTATCAGTCCCTCATCTTAAACACCATAACCAGATCCCCTCTAACTCTTCTTTTCTTCCAGAGAAAACAGTTTCAAAGATCTTAATCTCTTCTCATATAACAAGCATACCTTCCCAAGCACCATTCTAGTAACCCTTCTCTGGACCCTTTTCAACATTTCAATACTTTTCGTCAGATAAGGGTCCCAGGCATGGACACAATATTTCACTTTTTGCTTAACCAGTTACATATACAATGAAATTATAACTTCTTTAGTTTTGTATTTAGTACTTCTGTAAATAAAATTTAAGATCCAATTTGCATTAACATTAGCAACAGTATATTGCTTGGATAGTTTAAGAGACTGATCAACCAAGTTACCTTTCTTTATTACACTGTTAAGATTATTTCTATCAAAATTATACTTATGATTCAAATAAGAGAATCCACGTACCTTATCTTGCGTTTGTTATAATTAACATCCATCGGCTATTTATTTGTACGTGTTTTTTAGCAAATACATATAAGGATACGTGCTGTGTCTGCTGGGGAGAATCGAGCCCTTGACTTTACATTTTAAATTCGTAGACTTAATGCTGCACCAGTGGGACACGCCCTTTATTTTCTTAACTCATTAAATGATCTAAATCCTAATTTAAATCAGCAGTATCCTTTTCACAGCTAGCAACCCCAAGACCTTAATATAATCAGAAAGTTTAAGTAATTTATTGACCATTCTTTCATCTATGCACACCTCACAAAACTTTGAAGATTTGAAATAAAATTGACGCCATTGTTGTTTTTGGATTATTAGAATGTTTTGCTTTATAGTATACAGAGGTCAGTGTATATCACAAGGAAATCAGGTATTTCAGTGTTTTGAAGAGTTAGTATCGGTCGTTGTGAGAGTAATTTTGAAAGTCTAAGTTCCTGC
Source organism: Tachypleus tridentatus (assembly GCF_004210375.1). NCBI lineage: Eukaryota > Metazoa > Arthropoda > Merostomata > Xiphosura > Limulidae > Tachypleus > Tachypleus tridentatus. The sequence continues at coordinate 16,944,979 of NC_134835.1, forward strand.
TGAGGTATAATAGTAATACATTTGAAATTATACTAGAATAATATTTTAATTACATTAAGTAATGTGTATTAATTTCTAGCATGTTCTTTTTTGGATTGTTTGGTAAAAATAATGCAAAGTCGCATCCGCAAGTTTACGGAAGTATGAACTGATTCAGTAGTTGAGTTGAATTAATATTTTTGAATTGTATTACTATTAGTGAAAAACTTTACGCAGTAAACGACTACGTAGTAATTAATGTACTGAATTATACTTCATTTAATATAAAATTACTGAACTACGGTTTATTTATATTTATAAGGATAACAATGAACCTATTGGATCATTTAGGCTGTTCTATTCACTAACATAAAATTATTAAAAATAAAATGCCCAATGCCAGTATTCAGATAAATTCAGATATTTATGAAGCCTTACTTTAAACTTCCTAAGAGTAACTGCATCCACCATACCACTTTGCCAAAATTCGTATTTGTGACCCCTGTCATTCATACCGTTACAAAGGAAAAAACACTTTTTTCTCACGAGAGATTTGTTTTAGAAATCATCTCTGGTACTCATTGTTCATGTTTTGATATTGGTTGAAGTTATGAGATTCCTCATGTCATCATAAACTTTCTTGGGTTTCTTGCACTTTAGTGAAGAATGTATTTGGTCTTAACATCATGTGCCTTCAAGATTCTGGCAAGTAACAGTACTAAAACAATAAAAATATTGTTTACATTAGTTTGAATAATAATGTAGTACATTGTAGTAAACAAATATCTTTATTGTTTTAATTCTGATGTCAGGATATTAATGAATACATTATTCCACAACAGCTAGAAATAGTGAATATTCTATATTTTCAAAAGGTATTATAATTACTACTAATAATAATAATATTCAGAATTATTACCGGCACTACCTGATAAACTATTATAGTTCTCTATTACTGTAACGATCTGTATTACTCAACGATCATCTTAAACAGATACTTCTGAAGTTCCTGTTGTCTCCTTCTGATAAAAGACAATCTTTTACACCTCAATGATCATCTTAAACAGATACTTCTGAAGTTCCTGTTGTCTTCTTCTGATAAAAGACAATATTTTACACCTCAATGATCATCTTAAACAGATACTTCTGAAGTTTCTGTTGTCTCCTTCTGATAAAAGACAATCTTTTACACCTCAATGATCATCTTAAACAGATACTTCTGAAGTTCCTGTTGTTTCCTTCTGATAAAAGACAATCTTTTACACCTCAACGATCATCTTAAACAGATACTTCTGAAGTTTCTGTTGTTTCAAAACAACAATCTTTTACACCTCAACGATCATTTTAAACAGATATTTCTGAAGTTTCTGTTGTTTCCTTCTGATAAAAAAGCAGAACTCTAAAATATATCCTTGTTCTTACAAAAGTGAATTACGTCCCACCCAAAAGTGTTTGTTGTCCATGCAATAAAGCCTGTAGTCAAACCTGCAAGTTCATAAAAACCACTGACTTGTTTTCTGACAAGCACAATGAAAACATGTCTGAATAAATCACTTGTGAAACAAAATATTATTTATCTTATACAGTGTAATCACCAGTATGTAGGACATATACAAACACTTCTTATCAATAACCATAACTCTTATGTTAACACTGAAAAAGATTTCCCTGTTACTCAGCACTTTAAACAACCTGGTCATTCTATTGACTGTGTTACTGTCATCAGCATTGAAACAGGATTCAAAACTAAACCAGTTAGAGAAATAAACGTATTGGATTGTTAATATAAACACTGTTTAACTTTTAGTTTAGATCCAGGAATCGGTGATCTTCGTTCATTGGTTTAATCTCTGTCAAGAAAAGAAAACTATATTCTTTGTTTATTTTGTTATGTAATATGAAAGTTGAATTTCTTAAAATGTAATATTTGTTTGATAATTTTTTGTATCTGTTTTTATAAATTGATTAATATAACATATATTTGTCAATCAATCTCCAGGTGTCACCTGTATTTTACTTGAACACCTAAGTATAGTTTTAAATATATTTAGCTATTTCTAAGTTATGTGTCATACCTTTCACATGTACTCTCACCATCAGCTACATTGTACCAAAAATAGTACATAGAGGATAAAACATTTCCTGGAAAACCAGATGACCTTCATGATGTCGCTAAGCTCTTTCTTTGTACATATAGCATTTGTTTGATTACACCACTACTTCAAGTTTGTCCCTGAAGAACAAGGCCCCTTTCAAAAGTGGTCACGTTATTGGTTTTCTGTTTCAGTTATGTTAAGACTCTTTGAACCCACGTGTTTTTCTAATATCATTAATGTTATTATTCCTTACTGTTACAATATTCTAATCAAAAGTTCTGTATTTCTTATGCATTAAAACTTTAAACCTAATGTATCAATTTATATTGTGTCCCAAATATTTGGGAGTAGTGGTTATTGTCTCATGCCATTGTTCAATAATATAAATGGTCTTGCACTTTTGCCTTTGACAGGATCAACAATTTCAATCTGTTTTTTATTTATCAAACAATTACAAATTTCTCTCTTAGTTTATTACATTGTAGTTTCCCATTATTGGTGTCTTCAACTATTACCATTACCACATTACAAAATAACTGTGACAGAAGTTATGGTTTAAATAGGGTAGAGGTTGGCTTGTTTGTAACAACTATTAAATCAATTACAAGTACTATTTTAAATTAGGACTAGACAGTGGTGAGGACTGGAACAAGCTACAGGGAGTAAAACTGAGATGTATAAAAATGGAGAACAGACTGGTTTGGTATGTTGTTAAAACTGAGATGTAATATAAAAATGGAGAACAGACTGGTTTGGTATGTTGTTAAAACTGAGATGTATAAAAATGGAGAACAGACTGGTTTGGTATGTTGTTAAAACAGATGTAATATAAAAATGGAGAACAGACTGGTTTGGTATGTTCTTAAAACTGAGATGTAATATAAAAATGGAGAACAGACTGGTTTGGTATGTTCTTAAAACTGAGATGTAGTATAAAAATGGAGAACAGACTGGTTTGGTATGTTGTTAAAACTGAGATGTATAAAAATGGAGAACAGACTGGTTTGGTATGTTAAAACAGATGTAATATAAAAATGGAGAACAGACTGGTTTGGTATGTTAAAACTGAGATGTAATATAAAAATGGAGAACAGACTGGTTTGGTATGTTCTTAAAACTGAGATGTAATATAAAAATGGAGAACAGACTGGTTTGGTATGTTGTTAAAACTGAGATGTAATATAAAAATGGAGAACAGACTGGTTTGGTATGTTCTTAAAACTGAGATGTAATATAAAAATGGAGAACAGACTGGTTTGGTATGTTGTTAAAACAGATGTAATATAAAAATGGAGAACAGACTGGTTTGGTATGTTCTTAAAACTGAGATGTAGTATAAAAATGGAGAACAGACTGGTTTGGTATGTTGTTAAAACAGATGTAATATAAAAATGGAGAACAGACTGGTTTGGTATGTTGTTAAAACTGAGATGTATAAAAATGGAGAACAGACTGGTTTGGTATGTTAAAACAGATGTAATATAAAAATGGAGAACAGACTGGCTTGGTATGTTAAAACTGAGATGTAATATAAAAATGGAGAACAGACTGGTTTGGTATGTTCTTAAAACTGAGATGTAATATAAAAATGGAGAACAGACTGGCTTGGTATGTTAAAACTGAGATGTAATATAAAAATGGAGAACAGACTGGTTTGGTATGTTCTTAAAACTGAGATGTAATATAAAAATGGAGAACAGACTGGTTTGGTATGTTCTTAAAACTGAGATGTAATATAAAAATGGAGAACAGACTGGTTTGGTATGTTCTTAAAACTGAGATGTAATATAAAAATGGAGAACAGACTGGTTTGGTATGTTCTTAAAACTGAGATGTAGTATAAAAATGGAGAACAGACTGGTTTGGTATGTTGTTAAAACTGAGATGTAGTATAAAAATGGAGAACAGACTGGTTTGGTATGTTGTTAAAACAGATGTAGTATAAAAATGGAGAACAGACTGGTTTGGTATGTTCTTAAAACTGAGATGTAGTATAAAAATGGAGAACAGACTGGTTTGGTATGTTGTTAAAACAGATGTAATATAAAAATGGAGAACAGACTGGTTTGGTATGTTCTTAAAACTGAGATGTAGTATAAAAATGGAGAACAGACTGGTTTGGTATGTTCTTAAAACTGAGATGTAATATAAAAATGGAGAACAGACTGGTTTGGTATGTTCTTAAAACTGAGATGTAGTATAAAAATGGAGAACAGACTGGTTTGGTATGTTGTTAATACTGAGATGTAGTATAAAAATGGAGAACAGACTGGTTTGGTATGTTGTTAAAACAGATGTAGTATAAAAATGGAGAACAGACTGGTTTGGTATGTTGTTAAAACTGAGATGTAGTATAAAAATGGAGAACAGACTGGTTTGGTATGTTGTTAAAACTGAGATGTAGTATAAAAATGGAGAACAGACTGGTTTGGTATGTTGTTAAAACAGATGTAGTATAAAAATGGAGAACAGACTGGTTTGGTATGTTGTTAAAACTGAGATGTAGTATAAAAATGGAGAACAGACTGGTTTGGTATGTTGTTAAAACAGATGTAGTATAAAAATGGAGAACAGACTGGTTTGGTATGTTGTTAAAACTGAGATGTATAAAAATGGAGAACAGACTGGTTTGGTATGTTAAAACAGATGTAATATAAAAATGGAGAACAGACTGGCTTGGTATGTTAAAACTGAGATGTAATATAAAAATGGAGAACAGACTGGTTTGGTATGTTCTTAAAACTGAGATGTAATATAAAAATGGAGAACAGACTGGCTTGGTATGTTAAAACTGAGATGTAATATAAAAATGGAGAACAGACTGGTTTGGTATGTTCTTAAAACTGAGATGTAATATAAAAATGGAGAACAGACTGGTTTGGTATGTTCTTAAAACTGAGATGTAATATAAAAATGGAGAACAGACTGGTTTGGTATGTTCTTAAAACTGAGATGTAATATAAAAATGGAGAACAGACTGGTTTGGTATGTTCTTAAAACTGAGATGTAGTAAAAAATGGAGAACAGACTGGTTTGGTATGTTGTTAAAACTGAGATGTAGTATAAAAAATGGAGAACAGACTGGTTTGGTATGTTGTTAAAACTGAGATGTAGTATAAAAATGGAGAACAGACTGGTTTGGTATGTTGTTAAAACAGATGTAGTATAAAAAATGGAGAACAGACTGGTTTGGTATGTTCTTAAAACTGAGATGTAGTATAAAAATGGAGAACAGACTGGTTTGGTATGTTGTTAAAACAGATGTAGTATAAAAATGGAGAACAGACTGGTTTGGTATGTTCTTAAAACTGAGATGTAGTATAAAAATGGAGAACAGACTGGTTTGGTATGTTGTTAAAACAGATGTACTATAAAAATGGAGAACAGACTGGTTTGGTATGTTCTTAAAACTGAGATGTAGTATAAAAATGGAGAACAGACTGGTTTGGTATGTTCTTAAAACAGATGTAATATAAAAATGGAGAACAGACTGGTTTGGTATGTTCTTAAAACTGAGATGTAGTATAAAAATGGAGAACAGACTGGTTTGGTATGTTGTTAAAACTGAGATGTAGTATAAAAATGGAGAACAGACTGGTTTGGTATGTTGTTAAAACAGATGTAATATAAAAATGGAGAACAGACTGGTTTGGTATGTTGTTAAAACTGAGATGTAGTATAAAAATGGAGAACAGACTGGTTTGGTATGTTGTTAAAACTGAGATGTAGTATAAAAATGGAGAACAGACTGGTTTGGTATGTTGTTAAAACAGATGTAGTATAAAAATGGAGAACAGACTGGTTTGGTATGTTGTTAAAACTGAGATGTAGTATAAAAATGGAGAACAGACTGGTTTGGTATGTTGTTAAAACAGATGTAGTATAAAAATGGAGAACAGACTGGTTTGGTATGTTCTTAAAACTGAGATGTAGTATAAAAATGGAGAACAGACTGGTTTGGTATGTTGTTAAAACAGATGTAATATAAAAATGGAGAACAGACTGGTTTGGTATGTTGTTAAAACTGAGATGTAATATAAAAATGGAGAACAGACTGGTTTGGTATGTTTCAGTCAACAGTGGGGTGGTTGTAATTTGTTTTCATTTAACTTTTTTTTTTGTACTTTTTCTTTATTAATATAATAAATTTTTAACTGAGAATTTTAAACTTTTTGGTAGAAATACCTTATTGGAAATAACAATGGACCATTTGGTAATTGTTTAGCAGGACACTGAAAACAATGGATGGAGGGAAGACTATTTTCTTTTGTTATATTATTGTTAGATAGAAGGCATAGAATGCCTAAAAGGTGTAAATTATTCATATGACATTCCATGAAGTGTTATTAGGTCAGTAAGAAAATGTTTTGAAAGATAGTCGGGAAGATAAAGTGAGACTATTTCAAGTTAATGAACCAGTCAGTATGTTAACTATTATGGTTATTTTGTACAAGTAAGGTGATTTTTTTATATTAGTTGTTGTAATATGTAATATAGACATAGCAAACTTACGGTAGTGTTCACATTTGTAAACACATTAGAGAAAATTGTTGTGTTGACTGGATGTTGAATTATTTTCATAGTATAATTTAAAAGAACCCACCAGTGAAAGAATTATGCTACAATAATATGTATAGAGTTGTAATGTATATGTTACAACACTTTTCAGTTTGTTTAGTACACAAATAGGGACTTCTCTATAAAAACAAACTGTTGGAATACCTGCATTTGATCCTGTGTGGTTGTACATGCACGCCTGCCTGCAAAGATAAAGTACAAATTTTAATTTCAAGAATTATTTTAAGAACATTGTCAGTTCTTCTCTCAAATGCCTATAAAGTACTGGCCTCAACTTCTGCTGTTGACAATTCTTTTCAGAATTATATTATTCTGTTAGAAAAACAGTTTTGTTTTTTAAATCTGGAGCTTAGCCATCTTTTTTTTCAATTCTTAAATTTGTGTCCACTTGTTCTGTTTAGGATACATCAATTAAAGAGACAAAGAGGATGTTTTTTATTCTACTGATTCCCAGATAATTTGTAATCTTACTAATTAATCTTACTTAACAAAAAGAGTAATAAATTTAGTGCTACCTAAAAGTGTGAAGCAGAAAATCAATTTAAGAAGTTTAAATTAGTATATGGAACTGTAGGAAAGAAAATATTTATTTAAAAAGAAGTTATTAAATCAAGGTACTTATCAGAAACAGCTGGGTGACAATTTAGAAAACAGCGAGATGTTTTTAAAACTATATTAAGAGCAAGAAAGAGAATTGGATTCTCAAGGACTTTAATAGAAAAGTTTTTGTTGGAGACTGTAAGCTGGCTTAATTTTGAAACAAGGACTTTAATAGAAAAGTTTTTGTTGAAGACTGTAAGCTGGCTTAATTTTGAAACAAGTTCATCTCTTCTGCTTCTACAATATTAACAATATTTTTGACTCTTGACATTCTATGGGAAATGATATTAAAGGAAGTCAGAGAGCAGATAGGCAAGCTTTGCTCTTTTGTTTTTTAAATTTGTGACAAGGCAGTAAATGATGGACAGATGTAGAGTTCAGAAGTCAACAGCTTCTCCTGATGTTCCCCGTATTTCTCTTGAACATACCAACTCTGTTCAGAAGTCAACAGCTTCTCCTGATGTTCCCCATATTTCTCTTGAACATACCAACTCTGTTCAGAAGTCAACAGCTTTTTTTCATCATGGCTTTTTCAGATTCAATTCACATGTTTTCTGTTTTCTCTATTTCCCCATTTTCTAAAAGTCCTCTTACTTCTTTGTTATATGATACTCTCTACTCTCAGTATTTTGTTTCTCCTTCTCTGATTATTAGGGTTTATAAAATGTATTTTGTCTCTTGGGTAGTTGAGAGTGCTATCACACCTAACCCTCCATGGGCTTTGGATCAGTTTGCTTTAGCCTACCATCAGCTGAATTTTTGTTTGTTGATTCTCAACAGGTGGAATTGACTATGCTTCTATGGTGAATGAATTCTGATCATACTATTTATTTATCCCAACCTAAATTTTCTCATCTTCATCTTACCCTATTGACCCTACAGTACTTTTCTACTAGGCATTCTACCGAGATCCTCAGGGTTTCATTTACAGGGTAGCTTTTCCATAATTGCATACATGTTGACATGCTTGTCTTCTTCAGCTCTGGGGTCCCCTGCTGGTACAGTGGTAAGTCTATGGATTTACAATGCTAAAACAGAGGTTTGATTCCTCTTGGTGGACTCAGCAAATAGCCTGATGTAGCTTTGCTATAAGAAGACATACTCTTCAGCTTTGGAAAGGAACACTTTTGTTTCAAGTTTGTTTACCATGTATATATCTCTGGCACTTGCATATTTTCAGAAATATTCCCAAGACTTTGGAATCCTGTGTTGAGTCAGTGAGACAGCAATTGCTCTTTTCATATTTGATTGATTGTTTGTCTCATCCAGAGACTAATCCAGCCCCTTTTACTGTTTCCTGTTTTGGTCCTTACCAGCTCTTACCAATTCTTACTATCAGGGGCTTTTCCTCATCACATTATTCAATGCAAATGAACATAATGGGGGCTCTCTTGACTGATTTTGTTCCCCTGTTGCAATTTTTCTCTCCAGATCTGTGGGTTATTTGGTTGTTATTTGAGGGGCTTGCTACCTTCTTCCTTCCTTCTTCTTTCATTGTTTCAGGCACCCATTGCCTTAGGATCCTACCACCAGTCAACATCTGTCAAAAGCAGTACCAAATCTTTGCTCTCAAAAACCCATTAAACCTGTAATTCATAAATACCAGGTTTTTATTCCAGGCTGTTTTTGTAGTAACTAAGAAAACCAGAGACTGGTAATCTGCAATCCATTTGTGCTGCTTCAGTCATGTTTTGGTTCTCTCATGCTTTACCATGGAGTCTTTTTGCACTCTCAGGTGGGCTTTTCCTCCAGGTTTATGGATACTTATCTGCATATTTGAATATGTTATCTGTCCAATCACTAGCTTTCATTTTTTACTTATGGAGTGATTTTTCAGTTTCTCACCCTGCCCTTCAAGCTTGCTTCAGCCATATATGTCTTTTGTCAAGTAGTTAAAGCTTTTACCCAACACATCCTTGCTTAAAAGTTGCTCTTAAACCATTACATGGAACACTGGCTTCTGTTAGCTTGTTACAAAGGGGAGTCAACCCATTACATTTGTCTCCTGCTTCTGGAAGCAGCTTTTGTAGGTTGTTTACTCAAGAATTATGTTGGAGTAGTCATTTCTTATATCTACCCAATATCTTTTGTAGGTTGTTTAATCAAGAATCATGTTGGAGTAGTCATTTCTTATACCTACCCAATATCTTTTGTAGGTTGTTTAATCAAGAATCATGTTGGAGTAGTCATTTCTCATACACACCCAATATCTTTTGTAGGTTGTTTAATCAAGAATCATGTTGGAGTAGTCATTTCTCATACACACCCAATATTTTTTGTAGGTTGTTTGATCAAGAATCATGTTGGAGTAGTCATTTCTTATACCTTCCCAATATCTTTTCCACTTGGGTGTCTATTTTAATAATCATCTTAAGCTCAAGCTTTTCCTTTTTGACTCCATTTGATGGAACATTCAGTCATACATTCACTTAATGCTCTCTATTATTGTTTGCAAGGCTGTATTGCTTTTTTGGTATATAATCTTCTTAGGAAACCCTTATCCCCTTGGGTTGAGTGTATACGAGGTCTCTTCAGTGGGTACTGCATTGCCATTGTATCCATTATAGGCTTCCATTTTCATTCTTCCTTCTTTTGTGAATGATCTGATCTGCATTAGTGGGTGGACAGGGTTCACACATCCACAGGTGTTGTACTTCCTCATCCAGATTTTCATATCCTCACTGCTGCTTTTTTCCAAGAGTGGGGAACATGCATCAATCAGCAGGAATCTTCAGGTCTGTGGTCCCTGGCTGAGAGATTGTACTTACCAACATCTTGGAGCTTCTGCCTGTACATTGTGCTTTGGGTCATTTTCTTCATCTTGCCAAAATCATCTAGTCATTGTACATTCTGACAATTCTACAATACCAGCTAATATCAGACACAAAGGTGGTTCCTGTTTTCTTGTTCCCTTTTTGGCCTATATGCTCATGAATCATTTCCTTGTATAGCATGTTCTGGGTGCATTCAATTTGGTTATGAATCATCTCTCCTGCCCCAACAATGTTTATCTTGTGGAATGATCTTTTGGTCCTCTCATTTTCTAGTGGCTATTAGGGTACTCCTCACCTAGGTGCATTTGCCACATTCCCCAGTACCAAGCTACCTCAGTTTTGATCATCAGCTCCTCATCTACTTCCACTGGGTGTCAATGTGTTCAATCAGGATCAGACCAGCAAATGCTTCTCTGTCTTATCCTTCCATCTCTCTTCTTACCAAGGTAATTTATATGTCAGGTCCTTGTGACTGCTCCTTACCAGGTAGCACAACCATGGTTTCTACAGGCGCTTCAACTCTGTTTTTGCCTTACCATTACCTCTTCCTTTTACTTTAACCTTGGTCACTGATATTTCGTCCAACCAATCATATTCTTTATATTCAAGCCTGGTTTTTATCTGGTCCTTGGCGAGGAGATCTGGATTATCCTGGTCAGTTGTTTTGTTTTAAGCTTGTTTCATTCACTCTTCCACTACGGATATTTACCAGTGTGAGTGAAATGTTTTTTCTGCCATTTGTTTTTGGGTCAGGGGTATTTTGCTCAACCAACTCTTTCTTTTCTAATGGATTTCCTTACTTGGCTGTTTGATCATGGGTTATTGGGCTATTTTATCCTATATTTTTTGTTTTTCCAACTAACTTTATGTTTTACTTATCTTACCTTCTCCGTGTTGTGTTTCTTGTGGATTCATCATTCTTCTCAGCATGCAGTCCTTCTTAATTATGATGTTAATGTGGTTCTTCACTGCCTGCAGTCCTTCTTGATTATGATGTTAATGTGGTTCTTCACTGCCTGCAGTCCTTCTTGATTATGATGTTAATGTGGTTCTTCACTGCCTTACTTTGCCTCCATTTTGATTCCTCTGAACTCTCCACCACATTTCTACCCTTTTTTCTTCCAGTGGAGTACCAGAATCCTTACCACTTTTCAGTTTCAAACTACTGGAATGATGGACCATGGAGGTATCCTAATGAATGTGGTAATGATATACAATACAAAATGAATCCATTCAGTTGACAGTAGGGCAGTGATGTTCTGTTGGTGTTGATGATGAGATATTCTCCAATCTGATGCTTCATCTTTGAATAATGAGGGAATGTTGCAACTTTAGAGTGAAATGTAAAAGTTGTAGTTAACTCCAGCATAAAGGATCCCTTATCCTACCCCATCATGGATGCTGGTCCCCACTAGCTGGCTTTTGGATTCAGAACTGGACCAATAAACATAAGTACTCACACATGTATACAGTTGTATTAAAGGTGTGTCTGTCCATTCATTTGGACTCTTATTCACTACAACCACATTGTGAGTCATGGTGGAGGAACTTTCAAGTATTTGTGTGGTTCTTCCTCTTACACTATCCCTCAGAGATTTGTATATGCTGAAGATGTTAAATGCTTAGGGGTGGTGGTTCCTGTTTGATTTGTTTGAATCTTTTACTATATAGGTACATCTTTAATTTTGTTATTTTGCTATTATATTATCTGCCCTGTTTACAGATAGTTAGGTTTAATATATCTTTCTGATCTGCTGAACTTGAGGTGAAGACAGTATGATCATCTCTCATTTCCCTACCTGCCAGCTGGGTTTTGGATTGCAGTTGACTTGCTGCCCATACAATCATATTTCCTACCCTCACATGTTGGTTTTTAGTGGCTGGGTTTTGGTTTGTGGTTTATTTACCAATGGTTTGATCCTCATATTACCCTTGCAAGGATGCTGGTCTCTGTTGGCTGGATTTTGGATGCAGTTGACTTGCCACTTATAGCCTGTCTTGTCCTAGCCACTCTACACATTATGGTCATCTAGGAATTGAGCTTGTTATAAATATTTATCACTTCCTTTTGGTGTGTTCTTCCAATTTTTGGCCATGTCTGGGTCACCTATTTTGATACTGTGTGAAGAGTGTATCTGGTACAGAAGTGGTGAGGTCTACTCTGTATTTTCCTCTAATGTGAGGATCTTCTCTTCAAGAGATTTTTGGACATTTTTAAAGAATTTTTTTTTCTTTACCTTGCAATAGTCCAACCACCTATTTAATGTGGGATTATAGCTATTTATGCGAGATGAGGTAATGTATCATATCAGAAGTTATATCTTTCCTTTACTGAAAATACATTTCCAATAGATAGTTACCTCTACAAAAAAATGGGTGCTTCTATTACCTGACGAAACTCAAAGTGAGAGTTTGGTGATAATGTACTGTATCAGAAGTTATAATTTTACCTCAAAGAAAATATATTTCTGGTAGGTACTTGTCTTCGATGAAAAACTGGGGCTTCCATTTCTGCCCAAACTCAGAAGTGATAGTTTGGTGGAACTGAATGGAGAGAATCACACTAAACAAGGTGTTGTACTTTTATTTGTAGAGGGTTTTCACATGATGATTTACATATGAGACACAGTTGAACCATGTTCATTGTAGGGCATGTGGGAACTCAAAGTCTGTAACATGCAAAATAAATTATTGCAAAATGAGGGCAGTACTGAATGAGAGTAGCTATTATGCGAGAGGAAGTAACTGACTGTAGGAAATACATTTTTGGTATATGAAAATTATAGCTTTCATTACACACTGCAACTTTTACAGTAAGCAAGAATATTTTAAACAAGTATCACTGATGCAGTTATTTTGAAATACACACATTGTAATGAGAGATAAAGTTTTAGTATTCAAATCAACCTTGTTAACCAAATTTCATAAAACATTAAACAAACATAATAAATAATAGCTTTAAAAAATCATGGAATTTGTTTCAGTATTTCTATTATTTTGTAGGTTGCAAGTTTTCCAAAATTTTATTGTGATATACTGTTTCAAATAGAAAACAACAACAAAAAACACACACGTTAAAATACTTATTTTCCCTGAGTACTTAATTATTTTATTTTATATAATTAGTTATTTCAACTTGAGTGACATTTATGAACACATTTTTAGGGGTATTTTATTTTGCTATTTACAATAGCCACTGCTTCCAATTAAAAGTCTTAAAAGATATGGCAAGAACTGAGAAAGATTTAATGAACTTGGACTTCATCTTTCATAATGACATTGTTTACTTGTGTAAGATAGGTAACAGTAGTTTGGTCAACAGTACTCCTGTTGGAAATAAATTATATGTGTATTTAACAAATATGACTTCCCTTAATAAATTATATACTAATTTGTTTGAATACAATAAACTTCAAAGTAGTATTAAACGAACAAGAATTTGAGTCTTTGAAACATCTTATCTTGTCATTGGTATAGTTGAACAAAATGAAGTATAAATGGACCTTACAAAATTTAAAATTTCCACTTTAATGATGTACTTAATCTTTGTTTGAACAATATGTTTCACTATAAATTAATGAGTTTGTTATTTTAATTGTTGTAGACACTTAAAGGTAATAATGACTGAAAATTTAGTAAAAACTTGCATAACCATCAAAAATGTAGCAGAGTACACCAAAGAGGATCAACAATTATAGAGTTTCTGCACTTTAAAAGATATTGATTGTTTAAATTATATTGATTGTTTAAATAATATTGATTGTTTAAAAGATATTGATTGACAATATTCAAATCCTGGGTAATATTCTTTGTTACATTAAGTTGTGTAAAAATTAGCTGAAAGATGACAATATAAGTGTTTTATTAACTGTTTAATTTCTTATGTTTTGTTCATTAGTTCAAATAAGTTGATTTGCTGTAGATCGAAGAGCAGTCTTGTTCTCTGAAATCATTCAGTATGCCATCGATGGAAGGTGAGGATCAGTCATACAAGTACTTTCATTTTCAGTCATAAGTATTTTTTAAATATAGTCAAGTTGAAAGTTATTTTAATCAGGTGAAAACCAGAACTTTGTGTTGTCACCCAAAATGTTTGGGAAACAAAGTAAAGGAGCCCTAATTTGATTTAAATGTAAGAATGGCTAACTTTATAAAGATCTTATTATAAACAGATTTTTATATATGTAAACCGACTTGTAGAGAAAAATATATATGTAAAAATGGCTGGTATGGGTTGAGAAATGATTTTTATGTAGAGGAGCGAACAACGTTTCAACCTTCTTCAGTAATCGTCAGGTTCACAAAGAAAGAAAGAGGTAACTGACCGATAGCTGACCACATGTTTAAAGGTGGTTGTGTAACTTAGTGTAGGAATGTAGAGGGCATGCTTAGATGTTTTATTATATTTAATAATATAGGTATAAAGGTGTTCCTTTGTATTGGTTTATTTTGGGCATGAGTTGTTGTATAAATAAGGCTTCTTTAATGTTGCGTTTGTTTATGCTTGTTTCTTTATTTAGTATTTGAGTGTTTTCTATGGTTATGTTGTGTTTATTTGACTTGCAGTGTTCGAAAACGTGTGAAGGAGACTTTTTATGTTCTTTGAATCTGGTTTCCATTTTTCTACTTGTTTCTCCAATATAGAAGTTGTGGCAGTTATCACATTGTATTTTATAAATAATGTTGATATGATGTTTGTCAGTGTAGTTTTTACATAGTATAGACATCAGTTTTGTGCCTGGTTTTTGAATAAATTTGGTATTAACTGGAATGTCATATTTTGTTACTAGTTTTTGCCAAAAGTTGGTTGTTTATCAATAAGTTTCCTCTGTATTTATAAATACTGTTTATTTCTAGTATTTCATCAAAGCATTTTATTATGTATATTTAGTCATCTTCTTTAAGTATTGTTTGATTAACATTTTGACTTTTGTATATTTTTAAGTTATGTTCAAATATTCTTCTTAATAGATCCTTACAGATTGAAAGTTAAAGTAACTGATTTTCAAAGATGTGTTCATACTTGGTTAATTCTGTAAGTTATTAACTGTGATGGTAAAGCAAGTGAATTTTATTATGAATTTCAAGGTCTTTTGACTGTCTTACTGGTTTGGGTTTTGTTAGCATTTTGAAGTGAAAAGTAAGTTTTAGTTTGGGCATTTCCAAAATTTAAATCTTTACTGGTAAAATATCCGTTATTATAGAATTGTAGGTGGTGTTTCTTTTACTGGTAAAATATTCAAGTTATTATAGAACTGTAGGTGTGCTCTTTACTGGTAAAATATCCGCCATTATAGAACTGTAGGTGGTGTTTCTTTTACTGGTAAAATATTAAAGCCATTATAGAACTGTAGGTGATGTTTCTTTCACTGGTAAAATATCCGCCATTATAGAACTGTAGGTGGTGCTCTTTTACTGGTAAAATATTAAAGCCATTATAGAACTGTAGGTGATGCTTCACTGGCAAAATATCCGCCATTATAGAACTGTAGGTGGTGCTCTTTCACTGGTAAAATATTAAAGCCATTATAGAACTGTAGGTGGTGCTCTTTCACTGGTAAAATATCCGCCATTATAGAACTGTAGGTGGTGCTCTTTCACTGGCAAAATATTAAAGCCATTATAGAACTGTAGGTGGTGTGCTCTTTCACTGGCAAAATATCCGCCATTATAGAACTGTAGGTGGTGTTTCTCTTTTACTGGTAAAAATAAAAATCCGCCATTATAGAACTGTAGGTGATGCTCTTTCACTGGCAAAATATCCGCCATTATAGAACTGTAGGTGGTGCTCTTTACTGGTAAAATATTAAAGCCATTATAGAACTGTAGGTGGTGCTCTTTCACTGGCAAAATATCCGCCATTATAGAACTGTAGGTGGTGCTCTTTTACTGGTAAAATATCCGCCATTATAGAACTGTAGGTGGTGCTCTTTACTGGTAAAATATCCGCCATTATAGAACTGTAGGTGGTGCTTTCTTTTACTGGCAAAATATCCGCCATTATAGAACTGTAGGTGGTGCTCTCTCTTTACCTGGCAAAATATCCGCCATTATAGAACTGCAGGTGGTGCTCTTTTACCGGCAAAATATCCGCCATTATAGAACTGTAGGTGGTGCTCTTTCACTGGCAAAAAAATATCCGCCTTATAGAACTGTAGGTGGTGCTCTTTCACTGGTAAAATATCCGCCATTATAGAACTGAAGGTGGTGCTCTTTCACTGGTAAAATATCCGCCATTATAGAACTGTAGGTGGTGCTCTTTCACCGGCAAAATATCCGCCATTATAGAACTGTAGGTGGTGCTCTTTCACCGGTAAAAATATCCGCCATTATAGAACTGTAGGTGGTGCTCTTTCACTGGCAAAATATCCGCCATTATAGAACTGTAGGTGGTGCTCTTTCACCGGTAAAATATCCGCCATTATAGAACTGTAGGTGGTGCTCTTTCACCGGTAAAATATCCGCCATTATAGAACTGTAGGTGGTGCTCTTTCACCGGTAAAATATCCGCCATTATAGAACTGTAGGTGGGTGCTCTTTCACTGGCAAAATATCCGCCATTATAGAACTGTAGGTGGTGCTCTTTCACTGGTAAAATATCCGCCATTATAGAACTGTAGGTGGTGTTTCTTTTACCGGTAAAATATCCGCCATTATAGAACTGTAGGTGGTGCTCTTTCACTGGCAAAATATCCGCCATTATAGAATAGAACTGTAGGTGGTGCTCTTTTACTGGTAAAAATATCCGCCATTATAGAACTGTAGGTGGTGCTCTTTCACTGGCAAAATATTAAAGCCATTATAGAACTGTAGGTGGTGCTCTTTCACTGGCAAAATATCCGCCAAAATATCCGCCATTATAGAACTGTAGGTGGTGTTTCTTTTACTGGCAAAATATCCGCCATTATAGAACTGTAGGTGGTGCTCTTTCACTGGTAAAATATCCGCCATTATAGAACTGTAGGTGGTGTTTCTTTTACTGGCAAAATATCCGCCATTATAGAACTGTAGGTGGTGCTCTTTCACTGGGCTGGTAAAATATCCGCCATTATAGAACTGTAGGTGGTGCTCTTTCACCGGCAAAATATCCGCCATTATAGAACTGTAGGTGGTGTTTCTTTCACTGGTAAAATATCCGCCATTATAGAACTGTAGGTGGTGCTCTTTCACTGGCAAAATATCCGCCATTATAGAACTGTAGGTGGTGCTCTTTCACTGGTAAAATATCCGCCATTATAGAACTGTAGGTGGTGCTCTTTCACTGGCAAAATATCCGCCATTATAGAACTGTAGGTGGTGCTCTTTTACTGGTAAAATATCCGCCATTATAGAACTGTAGGTGGTGCTCTTTCACTGGTAAAATATCCGCCATTATAGAACTGTAGGTGGTGCTCTTTCACTGGCAAAATATCCGCCATTATAGAACTGTAGGTGGTGTTTCTTTTACTGGCAAAATATCCGCCATTATAGAACTGTAGGTGGTGCTCTTTTACTGGTAAAATATCCGCCATTATAGAACTGTAGGTGGTGCTCTTTTACCGGTAAAATATCCGCCATTATAGAACTGTAGGTGGTGTTTCTTTCACTGGCAAAATATCCGCCATTATAGAACTGTAGGTGGTGTTTCTTTCACTGGCAAAATATCCGCCATTATAGAACTGTAGGTGATGCTCTTTCACCGGTATCCGCCAAAAATATTAAAGCCATTATAGAACTGTAGGTGGTGCTCTTTCACCGGCAAAATATCCGCCATTATAGAACTGTAGGTGATGCTCTTTCACTGGTAAAATATCCGCCATTATAGAACTGTAGGTGGTGCTCTTTCACTGGCAAAATATCCGCCATTATAGAACTGTAGGTGGTGTTTCTTTCACTGGTAAAATATTAAAGCCATTATAGAACTGTAGGTGATGCTCTTTCACCGGTAAAATATCCGCCATTATAGAACTGTAGGTGGTGCTCTTTCACTGGGTAAAATATCCGCCATTATAGAACTGTAGGTGGTGCTCTTTCACCGGCAAAATATAAAGCCATTATAGAACTGTAGGTGGTGCTCTTTCACCGGCAAAATATCCGCCATTATAGAACTGTAGGTGGTGTTTCTTTTACCGGTAAAATATTAAAGCCATTATAGAACTGTAGGTGGTGCTCTTTTACTGGCAAAATATTAAAGCCATTATAGAACTGAAGGTGGTGCTCTTTCACCGGTAAAATATCCGCCATTATAGAACTGTAGGTGGTGCTCTTTCACTGGTAAAATATCCGCCATTATAGAACTGTAGGTGGTGCTCTTTCACTGGTAAAATATTAAAGCCATTATAGAACTGTAGGTGGTGCTCTTTCACTGGCAAAATATCCGCCATTATAGAACTGTAGGTGGTGCTCTTTCACTGGCAAAATATCCGCCATTATAGAACTGAGGTGTTTCTTTTACTGGTAAAATATTAAAGCCATTATAGAACTGTAGGTGGTGTTTCTTTTACTGGTAAAATATCCGCCATTATAGAACTGTAGGTGGTGTTTCTTTTACTGGTAAAATATCCGCCATTATAGAACTGTAGGTGGTGTTTCTTTCACTGGCAAAATATCCGTTATAGAACTGAAGGTGGTGTTTCTTTTACTGGCAAAATATCCGCCATTATAGAACTGTAGGTGGTGCTCTTTCACTGGCAAAATATCCGCCATTATAGAACTGAAGGTGGTGCTCTTTCACTGGTAAAATATTAAAGCCATTATAGAACTGTAGGTGATGCTCTTTCACCGGCAAAATATCCGCCATTATAGAACTGTAGGTGGTGCTCTTTCACTGGCAAAATATCCGCCATTATAGAACTGTAGGTGGTGCTCTTTTACTGGTAAAATATTAAAGCCATTATAGAACTGTAGGTGTTGCTCTTTACCGGCAAAATATCCGCCATTATAGAACTGTAGGTGGTGCTCTTTCACTGGCAAAATATCCGCCATTATAGAACTGTAGGTGGTGTTTCTTTTACTGGTAAAATATAAAGCCATTATAGAACTGTAGGTGGTGCTCTTTCACTGGCAAAATATTCCGCCATTATAGAACTGTAGGTGGTGCTCTTTTACCGGTAAAATATTCAAAAAGCCATTATAGAACTGTAGGTGGTGCTCTTTCACTGGCAAAAAATATAAAGCCATTATAGAACTGTAGGTGATGCTCTTTTACTGGTAAAATATCCGCCATTATAGAACTGTAGGTGGTGCTCTTTTACTGGCAAAATATCCGCCATTATAGAACTGTAGGCGATGCTCTTTCACCGGCAAAAATATCAAAGCCATTATAGAACTGTAGGTGGTGCTCTTTCACCGGCAAAATATCCAAGTTATTATAGAACTGTAGGTGGTGTTTCTTTCACTGGTAAAATCATTAAAGCCATTATAGAACTGTAGGTGGTTCTTTTACTGGCAAAACATTAAAGCCATTATAGAACTGTAGGTGGTGTTTCTTTCACTGGCAAAATATTAAAGCCATTATAGAACTGTAGGTGGTGCTCTTTCACCGGTAAAATATTAAAGCCATTATAGAACTGTAGGTGGTGCTCTTTCACCGGCAAAATATTAAAGCCATTATAGAACTGTAGGTGATTTCTCTTTCACTGGCAAAATATCCGCCATTATAGAACTGTAGGTGGTGCTCTTTTACTGGCAAAATATCCGCCATTATAGAACTGTAGGTGGCGGCTCTTTCACTGGGCAAAATATAAAGCCATTATAGAACTGTAGGTGGTGCTCTTTCACCGGCAAAATATCCGCCATTATAGAACTGTAGGTGGTGTGCTCTTTCACCGGCAAAATATCCGCCATTATAGAACTGTAGGTGATGCTCTTTACTGGCAAAATATAAAGCCATTATAGAACTGTAGGTGGTGCTCTTTCACCGGCAAAATATCCGCCATTATAGAACTGAAGGCAGTGCTCTTTCACTGGCAAAATATTAAAGCCATTATAGAACTGTAGGTGGTGGTGCTCTTTCACTGGCAAAATATTAAAGCCATTATAGAACTGTAGGTGATGCTCTTTTTTACCGGTAAAATATTAAAGCCATTATAGAACTGAAGGTGGTGTTTCTTTCACTGGCAAAATATCCGCCATTATAGAACTGTAGGTGGTGCTCTTTCACTGGCAAAATATCCGCCATTATAGAACTGAAGGTGGCGTTTCTTTCACCGGCAAAATATCCGCCATTATAGAACTGAAGGTGGTGCTCTTTCACTGGCAAAATATTAAAGCCATTATAGAACTGTAGGTGGTGATTCTTTCACTGGCAAAATATTAAAGCCATTATAGAACTGTAGGTGGTGCTCTTTCACTGGCAAAATATCCGCCATTATAGAACTGTAGGTGGTGCTCTTTCACCGGCAAAACATTAAAGCCATTATAGAACTGTAGGTGGTGCTCTTTCACCGGCAAAATATCCGCCATTATAGAACTGAAGGTGGTGTGCTCTTTTACTGGCAAAATATTAAAGCCATTATAGAACTGTAGGTGGTGCTCTTTCACCGGTAAAATATTAAAGCCATTATAGAACTGTAGGTGGTGCTCTTTCACTGGCAAAATATTTCCGCCATTATAGAACTGAAGGTGGTGCTCTTTACCGGTAAAATATAAAGCCATTATAGAACTGTAGGTGATGCTCTTTCACTGGCAAAATATTAAAGCCATTATAGAACTGTAGGTGATGCTCTTTCACCGGTAAAATATCCGCCATTATAGAACTGTAGGTGGTGCTCTTTCACCGGCAAAATATCCGCCATTATAGAACTGTAGGTGGTGCTCTTTCACCGGTAAAACATTAAAGCCATTATAGAACTGTAGGTGGTGTTTCTTTCACCGGCAAAATATCCGCCATTATAGAACTGAAGGTGGTGCTCTTTCACTGGTAAAATATTAAAGCCATTATAGAACTGTAGGTGGTGTTTCTCTTTCACTGGCAAAATATTAAAGCCATTATAGAACTGTAGGTGGTGCTCTTTCACCGGCAAAATATCCGCCATTATAGAACTGTAGGTGGTGTTTCTTTTACCGGCAAAATATTAAAGCCATTATAGAACTGTAGGTGGTGTTTCTTTCACTGGCAAAATATCCGCCATTATAGAACTGTAGGTGATATTCTTTTACTGGTAAAATATCCGCCATTATAGAACTGTAGGTGGTGTTTCTTTTACTGGCAAAATATCCGCCATTATAGAACTGAAGGTGGTGCTCTTTCACCGGTAAAATATTAAAGCCATTATAGAACTGTAGGTGGTGCTCTTTCACTGGCAAAATATCCGCCATTATAGAACTGTAGGTGGTGCTCTTTTACCGGCAAAATATCCGCCATTATAGAACTGTAGGTGGTGTTTCTTTCACTGGCAAAATATCCGCCATTATAGAACTGTAGGTGGTGTTTCTTTTTACTGGTAAAATATCCGCCATTATAGAACTGTAGGTGGTGCTCTTTTACTGGCAAAATATCCGCCATTATAGAACTGAAGGTGGTGTTTCTTTCACCGGCAAAATATTAAAGCCATTATAGAACTGTAGGTGGTGCTCTTTCACTGGCAAAACATTAAAGCCATTATAGAACTGAAGGTGGTGTTTCTTTTACCGGTAAAATATTAAAGCCATTATAGAACTGTAGGTGGTGCTCTTTCACCGGCAAAATATCCGCCATTATAGAACTGTAGGTGGTGCTCTTTCACCGGCAAAATATCCGCCATTATAGAACTGTAGGTGGTGCTCTTTCACTGGTAAAATATCCGCCATTATAGAACTGTAGGTGGTGTTTCTTTCACTGGCAAAATATTAAAGCCATTATAGAACTGTAGGTGGTGTTTCTTTCACCGGTAAAATATTAAAGCCATTATAGAACTGTAGGTGGTGTTTCTTTCACTGGTAAAATATCCGCCATTATAGAACTGAAGGTGGTGTTTCACTGGCAAAATATTAAAGCCATTATAGAACTGTAGGTGGTGTTTTTCACTGGTAAAATATTAAAGCCATTATAGAACTGTAGGTGGTGCTCTTTCACTGGTAAAATATTAAAGCCATTATAGAACTGAAGGTGGTGTTTCTTTCACTGGTAAAATATCCGTTATAGAACTGAAGGCGGTGCTCTTTCACTGGCAAAATATCCGCCATTATAGAACTGTAGGTGATGCTCTTTCACTGGCAAAATATCCGCCATTATAGAACTGTAGGTGGTGTTTCTTTCACTGGTAAAATATCCGCCATTATAGAACTGTAGGTGGTGTTTCTTTTACCGGTAAAATATTAAAGCCATTATAGAACTGTAGGTGGTGTTTCTTTCACCGGTAAAATATTAAAGCCATTATAGAACTGTAGGTGGTGTTTCTTTCACTGGTAAAATATCCGCCATTATAGAACTGTAGGTGGTGTTTCTTTTACCGGCAAAATATCCGCCATTATAGAACTGTAGGTGATGCTCTTTCACTGGCAAAATATCCGCCATTATAGAACTGTAGGTGGTGCTCTTTTACTGGTAAAATATCCGCCATTATAGAACTGAAGGTGGTGTTGCTCTTTTACTGGCAAAATATTAAAGCCATTATAGAACTGTAGGTGGTGCTCTTTTACCGGCAAAATATCCGCCATTATAGAACTGTAGGTGGTGCTCTCTTTCACTGGCAAAATATCCGCCATTATAGAACTGTAGGTGATGCTCTCTTTTACTGGCAAAATATCCGCCATTATAGAACTGAAGGTGGTGCTCTTTCACTGGTAAAATATCCGCCATTATAGAACTGTAGGTGGTGCTCTTTTACTGGTAAAATATCCGCCATTATAGAACTGTAGGTGATGCTCTTTCACTGGCAAAATATCCGCCATTATAGAACTGAAGGCTGTGTTTCTTTCACTGGTAAAATATTAAAGCCATTATAGAACTGTAGGTGGTGTTTCTTTACTGGTAAAATATCCGCCATTATAGAACTGTAGGTGGTGTTTCTTTTACTGGTAAAATATCAAGTCATTATAGAACTGAAGGTGGTGTTTCTTTTACTGGCAAAATATTAAAGCCATTATAGAACTGTAGGTGATGCTCTTTTACTGGCAAAATATCCGCCATTATAGAACTGTAGGTGGTGTTTCTTTCAC
This sequence comes from Tachypleus tridentatus, assembly GCF_004210375.1. NCBI lineage: Eukaryota > Metazoa > Arthropoda > Merostomata > Xiphosura > Limulidae > Tachypleus > Tachypleus tridentatus. The sequence continues at coordinate 16,968,125 of NC_134835.1, forward strand.
TGGCAAAATATCCGCCATTATAGAACTGAAGGTGGTGTTTCTTTCACTGGTAAAATATTAAAGCCATTATAGAACTGTAGGTGATGCTCTTTCTTTTACCGGTAAAATATCCGCCATTATAGAACTGTAGGTGGTGCTCTTTCACTGGCAAAATATCCGCCATTATAGAACTGTAGGTGATGCTCTTTCACCGGTAAAATATTAAAGCCATTATAGAACTGTAGGTGGTGTTTCTTTCACTGGCAAAATATTTAAGCCATTATAGAACTGAAGGTGGTGTTTCTTTTCACTGGCAAAATATTAAAGCCATTATAGAACTGTAGGTGATGCTCTTTCACTGGTAAAATATTAAAGCCATTATAGAACTGTAGGTGATGCTCTTTCACCGGTAAAATATCCGCCATTATAGAACTGTAGGTGGTGCTCTTTTACTGGTAAAATATCCGCCATTATAGAACTGTAGGTGATGCTCTTTTACCGGTAAAATATTAAAGCCATTATAGAACTGTAGGTGGTGCTCTTTCACTGGTAAAATATCCGCCATAGAACTGTAGGTGGTGTTTCTTTTACTGGTAAAATATTAAAGCCATTATAGAACTGTAGGTGGTGCTCTTTTACTGGCAAAATATTAAAGCCATTATAGAACTGAAGGTGGGTTTCTTTCACCGGTAAAATATTAAAGCCATTATAGAACTGTAGGTGGTGCTCTTTCACCGGTAAAATATTAAAGCCATTATAGAACTGTAGGTGGTGTTTCTTTCACTGGCAAAATATTAAAGCCATTATAGAATTGTAGGTGGTGTTTCTTTTACTGGTAAAAAATATCCGCCATTATAGAACTGTAGGTGGTGTTTCTTTTACTGGCAAAATATCCGCCATTATAGAACTGAAGGTGGTGCTCTTTCACTGGTAAAATATTAAAGCCATTATAGAACTGTAGGTGGTGCTCTTTTACTGGTAAAATATCCGCCATTATAGAACTGTAGGTGGTGTTTCTTTTCACTGGTAAAATATCCGCCATTATAGAACTGTAGGTGATGCTCTTTACTGGTAAAATATTAAAGCCATTATAGAACTGTAGGTGGTGCTCTTTTACTGGTAAAATATCCGCCATTATAGAACTGAAGGTGGTGTTTCTTTTACTGGTAAAATATTAAAGCCATTATAGAACTGTAGGTGGTGTTTCTTTTACTGGTAAAATATTAAAGCCATTATAGAACTGTAGGTGATGTTTCTTTTACTGGTAAAATATTAAAGCCATTATAGAACTGAAGGTGGTGTTTCTTTCACTGGTAAAATATCCGCCATTATAGAACTGTAGGTGGTGCTCTTTCACTGGTAAAATATTCCGCCATTATAGAACTGAAGGTGTTTCTTTCACTGGCAAAATATCCGCCATTATAGAACTGAAGGTGGTGTCTTTTACTGGTAAAATATTAAAGCCATTATAGAACTGAAGGTGGGTGCTCTTTTACTGGTAAAATATTAAAGCCATTATAGAACTGTAGGTGGTGCTCTTTTACCGGTAAAATATCCGCCATTATAGAACTGTAGGTGGTGTTTCTTTCACCGGCAAAATATCCGCCATTATAGAACTGTAGGTGATGCTCTTTCACTGGCAAAATATCCGCCATTATAGAACTGTAGGTGGTGCTCTTTTACTGGTAAAATATTAAAGCCATTATAGAACTGTAGGTGGTGTTTCTTTTACTGGTAAAATATTAAAGCCATTATAGAATTGTAGGTGGTGCTCTTTCACTGGTAAAATATCCGCCATTATAGAACTGTAGGTGATGTTTCTTTTACTGGCAAAATATTAAAGCCATTATAGAATTGTAGGTGGTGTTTCTTTTACTGGTAAAAATATCCGCCATTATAGAACTGAAGGTGGTGTTTCTTTTACTGGCAAAATATTAAAGCCATTATAGAACTGTAGGTGGTGCTCTTTTACTGGTAAAATATTAAAGCCATTATAGAACTGTAGGTGATGCTCTTTCACTGGTAAAATATTAAAGCCATTATAGAACTGTAGGTGGTGCTCTTTCACCGGTAAAATATCCGCCATTATAGAACTGTAGGTGGTGCTTCTTTTACTGGCAAAATATCCGCCATTATAGAACTGTAGGTGGTGTTTCTTTTACTGGTAAAATATCCGCCATTATAGAACTGTAGGTGGTGTTTCTTTTACTGGTAAAATATCCGCCATTATAGAACTGTAGGTGGTGTTTCTTTTACTGGTAAAATATTAAAGCCATTATAGAACTGAAGGTGGTGTTTCTTTTACTGGTAAAATATCCGCCATTATAGAACTGTAGGTGGTGTTTCTTTTACTGGTAAAATATTAAAGCCATTATAGAACTGTAGGTGATGCTCTTTTACTGGCAAAATATCCGCCATTATAGAATTGTAGGTGGTGTTTCTTTACTGGTAAAATATCCGCCATTATAGAACTGAAGGCGGTGTTTCTTTTACTGGTAAAATATTAAAGTTATTATAGAATTGTAGGTGGTGTTTCTTTTACTGGTAAAATATTAAAGTTATTATAGAATTGTAGGTGGTGTTTCTTTTACTGGTAAAATATTCAAGTTATTATAGAATTGTAGGTGATGTTTCTTTTATTGGTAAAATATTAAAGTTATTATAGAATTGTAGGTGGTGTTTCTTTTACTGGTAAATTATTTATGTTATTATAGATGTTTCTAATTGGATGAAATTAGATGATGTTGCACCATTGTGTCTTCTAGCAAACATAATGCAAAAATTTCAGCCAATGATTATTAGATGATGTTGCACCATTGTGTCTTCTTGCAAACACAATGGAAAATTTCAGCCAATGATTATTAGATGATGTTGCACCATTGTGTCTTCTTGCAAACACAATGGAAAATTTCAGCCAATGATTATTAGATGATGTTGCACCATTCTGTCTTCTTGCAAACATAATGCAAAAATTTCAGCCAATGATTATTAGATGATGTTGCACCATTGTGTCTTCTTGCAAACACAATGGAAAATTTCAGCCAATGATTATTAGATGATGTTGCACCATTGTGTCTTCTTGCAAACACAATGGAAAATTTCAGCCAATGATTATTAGATGATGTTGCACCATTGTGTCTTCTTGCAAACACAATGGAAAATTTCCGCCAATGATTATTAGATGATGTTGCACCATTGTGTCTTCTTGCAAACATAATGCAAAAATTTCAGCCAATGATTATTAGATGATGTTGCACCATTGTGTCTTCTTGCAAACATAATGCAAAAATTTCAGCCAATGATTATTAGATGATGTTGCACCATTGTGTCTTCTTGCAAACACAATGGAAAATTTCAGCCAATGATTATTAGATGATATTGCACCATTGTGTCTTCTAGCAAACATAATGCAAAAATTTCAGCCAGTGATTATTAGATGATGTTGCACCATTGTGTCTTCTTGCAAACATAATGCAAAAATTTCAGCCAATGATTATTAGATGATGTTGCACCATTATGTCTTCTTGCAAACACAATGGAAAAATATCAGCCAATGATTATTATTTTTTGTTCACCAACAATACCAAGCATGATGTATGTGTGTGTATCTGATTCTGTTTTATTCCTAATTACAATAGCTACCAATCCACTGTCAAATATCATTGTATGACCATAGTGGTGCATCAGCCATTTTATATGTATATATGGCTATAAGAATTGTATAAGAAAAACTAGCTTGAAATGGCAGAAATTGTTATGTTAATCAGTACCATGATTAACATAATATAATTAACATAAATATAATTATAATATAATATAATTAACATTATATAACAACAGCTTTTTGTTGTTATATAGCAGATCAAAAAGATAGTAAAATATCTTAGAAAGTGGTTAGCGATAAATTAGTTAACAAAACCCAGTTTTTTATATTTGTAAGAAATATATCAGTTTGTTGGTGTTATAATAGAGGGTTGTTGTTTTTATACACAAGTAATTAATAAGATAATAAAATACTTAAGAACAACAGAATTCTGTATGTATTGCAATATTTTTCTACTTTGAAATTGTAAAAATATCATAAAAGCAGTAAAGATGGTACAGACATTGTAAAAGTGGTTATTAAGGTAGTTAAGTTTTGTGTGCTTTATCTGTAAGAAAGATCCAAGTCTCTAGTTGTTACATGTGTAATTAAATGTTTTTTTTATTGTTTTTGTGTTAAGACATATCAATGAATTGAATCTTTAAGAAGGTGAAATTCTTGTCTGTTACAGGAGCTTTAATATTTGGTAATGTTTTAACTTTTATACTGATCATCATTATATACTGTTTTTCAGATTTAATGTTCCAGTTGAAAGTAAGTTAAACCTTGTGTTTTATTTTTAATTTGTATTTTGAAAGTAAACTATTACAAACAAACAAAGTTAAATAAAAAATATAAAGGATGAAATTGTGGCTGTTTGTTTGTCTATTAGTTTTTATTGGTAATAAGTATTTTTACTGTACACCCAAAAATGTTTCATATACAATAATGTTTAGAGACAAGAGACCCATTGTCCTTCTTATTCATATGGTTATCATGGTAACTTTTATTCTCTAGTCCTACTGTTCTTACTGTTAAGTAGGATAATAAAAGTATCAACAGTATCACTTCTCTTTACAATTTTAAACACCTCAATCAGATCTCCTCTAACTCTTATTTTTCAAGATAAAACAAAGAGGTCTCAACCTCTCCTTGTATGACTCCTCCATCCCCAGTATTATTCTAGTAACCCTTTCCAACAATTCAGTGTCTTTCCTAAGGTAAGGAGCCCAAGAGTGAACACAATATTTAAAATGTGGCCTGACCGGTAATCTGTACAATGAAATTATAGTCTCTTTAAACTTGTATTAAACATTTCTGCAAATACAACCTGAAATCCTATTTGCCCAACCACTAGCAACAGCAAACTACTTTGATGGCTTCAGAGACTGATCGACTATTACACTAAGATCCCTTTCTTCTTTCATAACATTTTTAAGGTTACTCCCATAAAAATTATAATTCAAATTATGGTAACTTACATGCATTATTTAGCATTTATTATAATTTAAACACTCTTGCCATTTATCTTCTCAATTCACTAAATGATCTAAATCATTTTGTAAATCAGCAGCATCCTCTTCACAGCTTGCAACACCCAAGACCTTAATATTATCTGTAAATTTAAGTAATTTATTGACCATTCCTTCATCTATATCATTGATGTAAATCAAGGGTCCCAAGATTGAGCTCTGAGGTACCATACCTGCAATATTAATCCAGTTTGAGTGAACTTCATTTATATTAACCCTCTGCTTTCTTCAATACAGCCACTCATATCCAATTTGCTAACTTATTCCCCACACCTATAGAGGTAACTTTTTGCAAGCCTACTGTGTTGAACCTTGTTAAATGCTCTATGAAAATCCAGATACACTAAATATTTACCCTTACCCTTATCTACATAATGCTCTATGAAAATCCAGATACACTAAATATTTACCCTTACCCTCATCTACATAATGCTCTATGAAAATCCAGATACACTAAATATATACCCTTACCCTTATCTACATAAACAGAAACCTTTTCAGAGAATGTCAAATGATGTTTAAGGCATGATTTTCCCTTAATTAAACCATGTTGACTCTACAATAAAATTCTGAACCTTTTTAAATGATTTTGAAAGAAACTTTTATCAGACATTTCAAAATGTTTTGCACAACTTATGCAAGACTAATGGTCTTAGAGTTACCAGGACTGTTAAAATGAGGAGTTACATTACCTAACTTCCAATCCTCTTGTACCTGTCCACTAATCCAGTGGACTAGTAAATAGCAAGTGGTTCACATATCCAAACCTTAAATTCCTTCAAAACCTTTAGGGAAATATTTGCTCAGCAGCTTTATCATTCTTCAAACTTATTTCTTAACAGGTTCAGAATTAATGCAGTCATTTTGTTCAACCTATTTTTCATCTGTAAAATGTCCAAGATTTGAAATACTGCTTAAATTATTTGTTAGTAAAAAATAAAGAGAAAGCATAATTTCATAACCAAACTATCTTATAATTATCAGATATAAGCCTTCTTTTATCATCCCTCAAGTATCTTACCCTCATCCCAATATTTTGTTTACCCTTAATGTATTTAAAGAAATTCTTATTATGAATTTTTAAATTTTCAGCCAACCTTTTATCATACACCCTTTTTGATGTCCTAACTTCCTGTTTCACCAAGTTTCTATAATCTTCTAATTCCCATATCATACCAGTCACTTTAAATTTCTTAAATTAACAATGATTTTCTTTAATTTTATGTCTTATTCTGTTTGAGGCAACCTGGATTTTTACTTATAACTACTCTTTCTTTAAGGGATACGTTTAAAACATTTCCACGCCTAATCAGTGTCTCCAAATAACTGACATTTAAAACATTTCCACGTCTAATCAGTGTCTCCAAATAACTGACATTTAAAACATTTCCACGTCTAATCAGTGTCTCCAAATAACTGACTTTTAAAACATTTCCACGACTAATCAGTGCCTCCAAATAACTGACATTCAAAACATTTCCACGTCTAATCAGTGTCTCCAAATAACTGACATTTAAAACATTTCCACGTCTAATCAGTGTCTCCAAATAACTGACATTTAAAACATTTCCACGCCTAATCAGTGTCTCCAAATAACTGACTTTAAAACATTTCCACGTCTAATCAGTGTCTCCAAATAACTGACTTTTAAAATATTTCCACGTCTAATCAGTGTCTCCAAATAACTGACATTTAAAACATTTCCACGTCTAATCAGTGTCTCCAAATAACTGACATTTAAAACATTTCCACGTCTAATCGGTGTCTCCAAATAACTGACATTTAAAACATTTCCACGTCTAATCGGTGTCTCCAAATAACTGACATTTAAAACATTTCCACGTCTAATCGGTGTCTCCAAATAACTGACATTTAAAACATTTCCACGTCTAATCAGTGTCTCCAAATAACTGACATTTAAAGCATTTCCACGTCTAATCAGTGTCTCCAAATAATTGACATTTAAAGCATTTCCACGTCTAATCAGTGTCTCCAAATAACTGACATTTAAAGCATTTCCACGTCTAATCAGTGTCTCCAAATAACTGACATTTAAAGCATTTCCACGTCTAATCAGTGTCTCCAAATAACTGACTTTCAAAACATTTCCACGTCTAATCAGTGTCTCCAAATAACTGACTTTCAAAACATTTCCACGTCTAATCAGTGTCTCCAAATAACCGACTTTTAAAACATTTCCACGTCTAATCAGTGTCTCCAAATAACTGACATTTAAAACATTTCCACGTCTAATCAGTGTCTCCAAATAACTGACTTTTAAAACATTTCCACGTCTAATCAGTGCCTCCAAATAACTGACATTCAAAACATTTCCTCGTCTAATCAGTGTCTCCAAATAACTGACATTCAAAACATTTCCACGTCTAATCAGTGTCTCCAAATAACTGACTTTTAAAACATTTCCACGTCTAATCAGTGTCTTCAAATAACTGACATTTAAAACATTTCCACGTCTAATCAGTGTCTCCAAATAACTGACTTTTAAAACATTTCCACGTCTAATCAGTGCCTCCAAATAACTGACATTCAAAACATTTCCTCGTCTAATCAGTGTCTCCAAATAACTGACATTTAAAACATTTCCACGTCTAATCAGTGTCTCCAAATAACTGACTGTTAAAACATTTCCACGTCTAATCAGTGTCTCCAAATAACTGACATTTAAAGCATTTCAAGTCTAATCAGTGTCTCCAAATAACTGACATTTAAAGCATTTCCACATCTAATCAGTGTCTCCAAATAACTGACATTTAAAGCATTTCCACGTCTAATCAGTGTCTCCAAATAACTGACTTTTAAAACATTTCCACGTCTAATCAGTGTCTCCAAATAACTGACTTTCAAAACATTTCCACGTCTAATCAGTGTCTCCAAATAACTGACATTTAAAACATTTCCACGCCTAATCAGTGTCTCCAAATAACTGACTTTAAAACATTTCCACGCCTAATCAGTGTCTCCAAATAACTGACTTTTAAAACATTTCCACGCCTAATCAGTGTCTCCAAATAACTGACTTTTAAAACATTTCCACGCCTAATCAGTGTCTCCAAATAACTGACTTTTAAAACATTTCCACGTCTAATCAGTGTCTCCAAATAACTGACATTTAAAACATTTCCACGCCTAATCAGTGTCTCCAAATAACTGACTTTCAAAACATTTCCACGTCTAATCAGTGTCTCCAATAAACTGACATTTAAAACATTTTCACGCCTAATCAGTGTCTCCAAATAACTGACTTTTAAAACATTTCCACGTCTAATCAGTGTCTCCAAATAACTGACTTTTAAAACATTTCCACGCCTAATCAGTGTCTCCAAATAACTGACTTTAAAACATTTCCACGCCTAATCAGTGTCTCCAAATAACTGACATTTAAAACATTTCCACGCCTAATCAGTGTCTCCAAATAACTGACATTTAAAACATTTCCACGCCTAATCGGTGTCTCCAAATAACTGACATTTAAAACATTTCCACGTCTAATCGGTGTCTCCAAATAACTGACATTTAAAACATTTCCACGTCTAATCGGTGTCTCCAAATAACTGACATTTAAAACATTTCCACGTCTAATCAGTGTCTCCAAATAACTGACATTTAAAGCATTTCCACGTCTAATCAGTGTCTCCAAATAATTGACATTTAAAGCATTTCCACGTCTAATCAGTGTCTCCAAATAACTGACATTTAAAGCATTTCCACATCTAATCAGTGTCTCCAAATAACTGACTTTCAAAACATTTCCACGTCTAATCAGTGTCTCCAAATAACTGACTTTCAAAACATTTCACGCTCTAATCAGTGTCTCCAAATAACCGACTTTTAAAACATTTCCACGTCTAATCAGTGTCTCCAAATAACTGACATTTAAAACATTTCCACGTCTAATCAGTGTCTCCAAATAACTGACTTTTAAAACATTTCCACGTCTAATCAGTGCCTCCAAATAACTGACATTCAAAACATTTCCTCGTCTAATCAGTGTCTCCAAATAACTGACATTCAAAACATTTCCACGTCTAATCAGTGTCTCCAAATAACTGACTTTTAAAACATTTCCACGTCTAATCAGTGTCTTCAAATAACTGACATTTAAAACATTTCCACGTCTAATCAGTGTCTCCAAATAACTGACTTTTAAAACATTTCCACGTCTAATCAGTGCCTCCAAATAACTGACATTCAAAACATTTCCTCGTCTAATCAGTGTCTCCAAATAACTGACATTTAAAACATTTCCACGTCTAATCAGTGTCTCCAAATAACTGACTGTTAAAACATTTCCACGTCTAATCAGTGTCTCCAAATAACTGACATTTAAAGCATTTCCAAGTCTAATCAGTGTCTCCAAATAACTGACATTTAAAGCATTTCCACGTCTAATCAGTGTCTCCAAATAACTGACATTTAAAGCATTTCCACGTCTAATCAGTGTCTCCAAATAACTGACTTTTAAAACATTTCCACGTCTAATCAGTGTCTCCAAATAACTGACTTTCAAAACATTTCCATGTCTAATCAGTGTCTCCAAATAACTGACATTTAAAACATTTCCACGTCTAATCAGTGTCTCCAAATAACTGACTTTTAAAACATTTCCACGTCTAATCAGTGTCTCCAAATAACTGACTTTTAAAACATTTCCACGTCTAATCAGTGTCTCCAAATAACTGACTTTTAAAACATTTCCACGTCTAATCAGTGTCTCCAAATAACTGACTTTTAAAACATTTCCACGTCTAATCAGTGTCTCCAAATAACTGACATTTAAAACATTTCCACGTCTAATCAGTGTCTCCACATAACTGACTTTCAAAACATTTCCACGTCTAATCAGTGTCTCCAATAAACTGACATTTAAAACATTTTCACGCCTAATCAGTGTCTCCAAATAACTGACTTTTAAAACATTTCCACGTCTAATCAGTGTCTCCAAATAACTGACTTTTAAAACATTTCCACGCCTAATCAGTGTCTCCAAATAACTGACTTTTAAAACATTTCCACGTCTAATCAGTGTCTCCAAATAACTGACATTTAAAACATTTCCACGTCTAATCAGTGTCTCCAAATAACCGACTTTTAAAACATTTCCACGTCTAATCAGTGCCTCCAAATAACTGACATTCAAAACATTTCCACGTCTAATCAGTGTCTCCAAATAACTGACTTTTAAAACATTTCCACGTCTAATCAGTGTCTCCAAATAACTGACATTTAAAGCATTTCCAAGTCTAATCAGTGTCTCCAAATAACTGACATTTAAAGCATTTCCACATCTAATCAGTGTCTCCAAATAACTGACATTTAAAGCATTTCCACGTCTAATCAGTGTCTCCAAATAACTGACTTTTAAAACATTTCCACGTCTAATCAGTGTCTCCAAATAACTGACTTTCAAAACATTTCCACGTCTAATCAGTGTCTCCAAATAACTGACTTTCAAAACATTTCCACGTCTAATCAGTGTCTCCAATAAACTGACATTTAAAACATTTTCACGTCTAATCAGTGTCTCCAAATAACTGACTTTTAAAACATTTCCACGTCTAATCAGTGTCTCCAAATAACTGACTTTTAAAACATTTCCACGTCTAATCAGTGTCTCCAAATAACTGACATTTAAAACATTTCCACGTCTAATCAGTGTCTCCAAATAACTGACATTTAAAACATTTCCACGTCTAATCAGTGTCTCCAAATAACTGACTTTTAAAACATTTCCACGTCTAATCAGTGTCTCCAAATAACTGACTTTTAAAACATTTCCACGTCTAATCAGTGTCTCCAAATAACTGACTTTTAAAACATTTCCACGTCTAATCAGTGTCTCCAAATAACTGACATTTAAAACATTTCCACGTCTAATCAGTGTCTCCAAATAACTGACATTTAAAACATTTCCACGTCTAATCGGTGTCTCCAAATAACTGACATTTAAAACATTTCCACGTCTAATCAGTGTCTCCAAATAACTGACATTTAAAGCATTTCCACGTCTAATCAGTGTCTCCAAATAATTGACATTTAAAGCATTTCCACGTCTAATCAGTGTCTCCAAATAACTGACTTTTAAAACATTTCCACGTCTAATCAGTGTCTCCAAATAACTGACTTTTAAAACATTTCCACGTCTAATCAGTGTCTCCAAATAACTCATCCTTTTGTTTTCTTTAGATCTTATTGTTCCTTATTTACACAAGCTCATTACAATTCAACTCTTTCAGCCCTAATTGTACTCTTTCTAACTCTGTTAATATATTCCTTGCATGTTGAAGCTCAAGCTTCCCCTAAACTCCTGCTGCCATTTCCTACAGTGTACACTTCTGTCAATCAGTTGCCCCAACTTTAATTGATAACCTCTGATTTCTCCTCTAACCTGCAGACTTTACATACAAAATGCACATTATCTTTTCTAGCTTGCTTAAAAGTATATACCAGACCCAAGGTCCCAAATAAAAACTCACTCCTTGTAACCACCACACCTAACAAACTGTGAATGCTTAGTTACTACTTAACCATTGTATTTCTAGCCTGAATTAAATGCTCAGTACTGAATACCATTAGCTTATTATAAACACACTTAGTGTTAAGTCTAATATGTAATGACCCAATTATGTTAGTTTTTATCACGACTTTGTCTTCACACTAAAATAATAAAGTTTTTCTTTAATTATATAGAACTTTAAAATAGAAGTGAAAATAACTAGCTCTTGATGTATACATAATACTAGTAATATTGCACATTTAGTCTGATTGTTATTACCTAACCACTAGCAGTTTCAGTGGTGGTGGGAGATGATCCACACTCTTGATAACTTTGCACTCTTACACTCTAAAATGCACTTTAATAAAGCATTTTAGTTTATCTTTCCTAGTTACAGACTAGTAACTTATAATATTATGTTTAGTTCTTGTATATCATCTGGATGTATTAATATAAATGAAGTATATTGAAAGTATGTAGCACCCATCTAGTTAACTACACCCATTTTTTTCCAAGTATTTCAATAAACTAAGTTAAATATTTGTCCATAGGTATATTGGGTCTTTGTTATTAACAGTTCTTGTGCAAAGTAATTTTCATGTTCAGATTTAAAAAACATTTTCTCATCTCAAAACTCTTAAGTTTACTTTGTGTAATTTCTAAAACCTTCTAATTACATTTCAAACATTTTTCCTTCAGTGAAACTTTGCATTTTATCTGTTTTTTCTCTACCCTATCTCTATGTGAGATAAGTCGATTTGATCAACCTCAGATTCTAAAAAGAAACTGCATTTGTTTATAAAATCGTTTTAAAATATGAAAGATTATAAGTAAACTTTCCAAATTAAGTACAAGGGAAAATTCATTGGATGTTATGCATTTTAAAACTATCATCAAGGAATGTAACCTTCAAAATAATTATTGTAATATTGAAATGAACATTTGGTATCCATTTTAAAATATGCAGGTTATGAAAAAAATACCATCAGTTTCCTTCTCAGAACACAGAGGTGGATGTAACACCATCAAAAATGGTAGATATACCCTTCTTTGTGGTCCAAGGGGCCCGACAAGGCCAAGTGGTTAAGGCACTCGACTCATAATCTGAGTTTTGCAGGTTTTAATCCTCGTCTCACCAAACATGTTTGCTCTTTCAGTTGTGGGGTCATTATTATGTGATGATCAATCCCACTATTCATTGGTAAATAATCGTGCAGATAGCCCCCATGTAGCTTTGCACAAATTTCAAACCAAACCAGGCTCAAGGCCTCTGCAACAGTACTGTTACATTGTGATAGATAGTTCTTAACAAAGAATTGTTAATGTTGTATAGGAACTTTCACATTACTTCAACATACATTGTTTGAACTTGTGTAACATTGATGTGCATATTTTATTTAAGAGAGAATATTTTTCAAAGTTAAGTAATACTGTGCTGTTATATTGTTTGTAAAGTCTCCATAGTGATACAATTGTTTGTTATTTTTATACTGGTGTGCAAGTTTGTCAGTGTCATTTAAGTATTCACAACTAATCAAGCATTTAGTAATTCCTAGGTTTTTTTTATCCAATCTGATCATTGTCTATTGGTTTATATTTCTTTCTAAAGTTCAGTGGAAAACAACTTGAAAGGCTTTCTAGAAAAGCAGAGAAAGACGAGAGAGTTCAAAAGTCTAAAGTGAAAAAGGTTTGTTATTATTAACATTTGTATCTATTTCACACTGTTTAATATTTGTTTAGTGTTATAAACTACAAAGTGCAGGTTAAAGACAATCAATCTTTTCATTTTGTGACGAGTGTAAAATCTAGTGACAATATTAATTCTTCAAAGGTTCAGTATTCATGAACCAGTTTCACCCATTATACAAGATGGTTCAGGAGATGCAAACAGTATTAAGTCTGTGTGTGTATCAGTATGCTGTTGTGTAGTTAACAGTATAATGCGTAAAATAGCATAGAGCACGATGTTTAATCTGTCTTCCATCTGCATCATATTTGGGTTTTATGTCTGTTTAAGTAAACTTGCATTTTTAAAATATTGTAATAAACCTCAATCAGCAGGAAACTGTACCTGCTGTGAAGTGAATAAAAGCAGGTTGTGTTTTTGTTTTTTTTTGTTGCAGATTTATTGATGACTATTATTCAATATTTGTGGTAATAGTTTATTCTGCAGCTAGTTCCAATATTTTCACTTCCTTGGTGACGAAATGGAGTGATCTGACTGCTTCTTTGTCAGTAGCTAATCTGATTACCTGGTCTCAAATATGAAATCTGAATTGTGGGGTGTATAAAGTAATAATTGTTCTTGTATTTATATATTATGTTAAAATACATCAACTTGAATCATTCAGTATTTGACAAATGTCTGCATGTGTACGACTCCTTATGACAAATCCCTAGACCAGTGGTTCTCAACCTCTTTCATTTTGTGAACCTCTTCAGTAGTGATAGTTCTTAAAAGTGAACCTCTTTTAAGCAGTAATAATTTTGTAAAATAAAATAACTTTTGTTTGTGTTAAATTACAACACATTTATAATAAAATATGGATTTCTTATGTTATTATTAGTTAGTACCCTTAAAGTTGAAATATAACAAAACAAACTGAAAACCAAACCATTCAACTAAAACTTGAGTTTTCTGAACTTTAAAGCTTGGCTTAACAAAAGAGATATGTTGTTTAAAATCTGGCTTTGTATCAGGCTATTTCCTTTCTTAACTATTTTAATACATTAGATGGAAATTGAAATATTAGGACTAGAGAGGTAATAAATTAACCAAAACCTTCTTGTAAGCTTCTCAGATTATCTCTCAAACCTCTAGGAGTTTTTGAACTACTGGTTGAGAAATACTGTGCTAAACTGACTGTCACCAAACCTGTCATGTACCCTTAGAGACATATGGGAGTGGCACTTGGATATTAAGTTCCCATATCTTCCCCATGGATTTAAGGGGTATGTCACTTAGTAATAATCAAGTGACAGCTTTTTTATCATTTTTGAACACAATAAGACATCTAAAACTCAATATTTTATGAGCACTGAAAGATACCACTACACTGTGTTACAAGAAACCTAAGCTATACTTGGAAGTAAGTGTGATTTGTGACATATGGAATGCACAGAAGTTATAGATTAGATATGTCTCCTCTTAATGTCTCATTGTTTTAGGCTCTTCAGCAAGGAAATGTTGATGGTGCTAAGATATATGCAGAAAATGCTATTCGGAAAAAACATGAAAGTGTGAACTATTTACGAATGGCATCGAAGATTGATGCTGTCTCCTCTAAAGTCCAGAGTGCAGTCGTGATGAAAGGGGTATGTCTGCTAGAAAAACAGTTTTATTACATGAATATTATTTCTGTATCTTCTGTTAATTAAACCTGTGTATTCTATTGTCTGTATTGTAGGATGATTTAAAGGATGCTTGAGGTTCATTGTTTGTGCAGTGATTTTTAAGTTTTGCATTCTAACATTCTGTGATAGTCTACGTAACACTTCACATGCAGTAACAAAGACTGTCTTTTTCAGTAACTTTCAACAGTTGGATTTACATTGGTGAACTTTTATACATTAATATATGAACATTATTTCTATAATATCTTTCTATTAACTCTGTGTGTTTGTTTTTTAAAGAATGGTACATGCAGTAATTTGTAATATATATATCACTTTATCCACTCCTTCTTGGTGGGACAGCAGTAAGTTTACGGATTTACATAACAGAATTTGACTCCCTGTAATGGACCCAGTAGGTAGTCCAATACAGTTTTGCTGTAAGACTAACAAATGTGTGTACTTAATTAGTTTCTGTTGTTGGCACAAATATTTGAGAAACTATTCATACAAATCTTTTTTTTATTAATTAGGTGACAAAAAACATGGGCAGTGTAGTGAAAGCACTAGACAAGGCTATAAACTCAATGGATTTACAAAAGGTAAAAAAATATTTTTGCATCTTAATTGTACAAAGTTAACACTTTTAACTGTAAAAGAACTACATGACTATGTTTAGTGATATGACTGCAATCCAGTAAAGAAATGAAGGTTACAAGTTTAGAACAAGTTTGCAGTGTTTTTAGTGATAATAAAAAAGCAAAATTAGAAAGTAAAATTACTGGTTACAGTTTAGATTCCTGGTGAAGTAACCTAACAGAATATGTAGATATAGATGTATTTTGATATTTTACAATAAAGTGACCAGGTATATATGTGTAACAATACTTATTGTATGCCATTGTTTTTATTATCTGATAATGAAGCAGCCTATTGGAATGTGTACTGTGTAGTTGTATATCTTGTATATTTGTGTATTAATGATGAAGTAACAGTTGAGAAGTGTGTACTGTGTAGTTGTACATCTTGTGTGTTTGTGTCTTAATGATGAAGTAGCAGTTGAGAAGTGTGTACTGTGTAGTTGTACATCTTGTGTGTTTGTGTCTTAATGACGAAGTAGTAGTTGAGAAGTGTGTACTGGGTAGTTGTACATCTTCTATGTTTGTGTCTTAATGATGAAGTAGCAGTTGACAAGTGTGTACTGGGTAGTTGTACATCTTCTATGTTTGTGTCTTAGTGATGAAGTAACAGTTGAGAAGTGTGTACTGTGTAGTTGTACATGTTGTATGTTTGTCTTAATGATGAAGTAACAGTTGAGAAGTGTGTACTGTGTAGTTGTATATCTTGTATGTTTGTGTCTTAATGATGAAGTAGCAGTTGAGAAGTGTGTACTGTGTAGTTGTACATCTTGTATGTTTGTGTCTTAATGATGAAGTAGCAGTTGAGAAGTGTGTACTGTGTAGTTGTACATCTTGTATGTTTGTGTCTTTATGATGAAGTAGTAGTTGAGAAGTGTGTACCGTGTAGTTGTACATCTTGTATGTTTGTGTCTTAGTGATGAAGTAACAGTTGAGAAGTGTGTACTGTGTTGTTGTACATCTTGTATGTTTGTCTTAATGATGAAGTAACAGTTGAGAAGTGTGTACTGTGTAGTTGTATATCTTGTATGTTTGTGTCTTAATGATGAAGTAGCAGTTGAGAAGTGTACAGTGTAGTTGTACATCCTTGTATGTTTGTGTCTTAATGATGAAGTAGCAGTTGAGAAGTGTGTACTGTGTAGTTGTACATCTTGTATGTTTGTGTCTTAATGATGAAGTAACAGTTGAGAAGTGTGTACTGTGTAGTTGTATATCTTGTATGTTTGTGTCTTAATGATGAAGTAGCAGTTGAGAAGTGTGTACTGTGTAGTTGTACATCTTGTATGTTTGTGTCTTAATGATGAAGTAACAGTTGAGAAGTGTGTACCGTGTAGTTGTATATCTTGTATGTTTGTGTCTTAATGATGAAGTAGCAGTTGAGAAGTGTGTACTGTGTAGTTGTACATCTTGTATGTTTGTGTCTTTATGATGAAGTAGTAGTTGAGAAGTGTGTACTGTGTAGTTGTATATCTTGTATGTTTGTGTTTTAATGATGAAGTAAGAGTTGAGAAGTGTGTACCGTGTAGTTGTATATCTTGTATGTTTGTGTGTTAATGGTGAAGTAGCAGTTGAGAAGTGTGTACTGTGTAGTTGTACATCTTGTATGTTTGTCTTAATGATGAAGTAGCAGTTGAGAAGTGTGTACCGGTATAGTTGTATATCTTGTATGTTTGTGTGTTAATGGTGAAGTAGCAGTTGAGAAGTGTACTGTGTAGTTGTATATCTGCGTATGTTTGTGTTTTAATGATGAAGTAGTAGTTGAGAAGTGCAAACGCGGTAGTTGTACATCTTGTATGTTTGTCTTAATGATGAAGTAGCAGTTGAGAAGTGTGTACCGTGTAGTTGTATATCTTGTATGTTTGTGTGTTAATGGTGAAGTAGCAGTTGAGAAGTGTGTACTGTGTAGTTGTACATCTTGTATGTTTGTGTCTTAATGATGAAGTAACAGTTGAGAAGTGTGTACTGTGTAGTTGTACATCTTGTATGTTTGTGTCTTAATGATGAAGTAACAGTTGAGAAGTGTGTACTGTGTAGATGTATATCTTGTATGTTTGTCTTAATGATGAAGTAGCAGTTGAGAAGTGTGTACTGTGTAGATGTATATCTTGTATGTTTGTGTTTTAATGATGAAGTAACAGTTGAGAAGTGTGTACTGTGTAGTTTTGTACATCCTTGTATGTTTGTGTCTTAATGATGAAGCAACAGTTGAGAAGTGTGCAAAAATGTAGTTGTATATCTTGTATGTTTGTGTCTTAATGATGAAGCAGCAGTTGAGAAGTGTACTGTGTAGATGTATATCTTGTATGTTTGTCTTAATGATGAAGCAGCAGTTCAGAAGTGTACTGTGTAGATGTATATCTTGTATGTTTGTGTTTTAATGATGAAGTAACAGTTGAGAAGTGCACTGTGTAGTTGTACATCTTGTATGTTTCAGGTCTTAATGATGAAGTAACAGTTGAGAAGTGTGTACTGTGTAGTTGTATATCTTGTATGTTTGTGTCTTAATGATGAAGTAGCAGTTGAGAAGTGTGTACTGTGTAGATGTATATCTTGTATGTTTGTCTTAATGATGAAGTAACAGTTGAGAAGTGTGTACTGTGTAGTTGTACATCTTGTATGTTTGTGTCTTAATGATGAAGTAACAGTTGAGAAGTGTGTACCGTGTAGTTGTATATCTTGTATGTTTGTGTCTTAATGATGAAGTAGCAGTTGAGAAGTGTGTACTGTGTAGATGTATATCTTGTATGTTTGTCTTAATGATGAAGTAGCAGTTCAGAAGTGTGTACTGTGTAGATGTATATCTTGTATGTTTGTGTTTTAATGATGAAGTAACAGTTGAGAAGTGTGTACTGTGTAGTTGTACATCTTGTATGTTTGTGTCTTAATGATGAAGTAACAGTTGAGAAGTGTGTACTGTGTAGTTGTATATCTTGTATGTTTGTGTCTTAATGATGAAGTAGCAGTTGAGAAGTGTGTACTGTGTAGTTGTATATCTTGTATGTTTGTGTCTTAATGATGAAGTAGCAGTTGAGAAGTGTGTACTGTGTAGTTGTATATCTTGTATGTTTGTGTCTTAATGATGAAGTAACAGTTGAGAAGTGTGTACCGTGTAGTTGTATATCTTGTATGTTTGTGTTTTAATGATGAAGTAACAGTTGAGAAGTGTGTACTGTGTAGTTGTACATCTTGTATGTTTGTGTTTTAATGATGAAGTAACAGTTGAGAAGTGTGTACCGTGTAGTTGTATGTCTTCTATGTTTGTGTCTTAATGATGAAGTAACTGTTGAGAAGTGTGTACTGTGTAGTTGTATATCTTGTATGTTTGTGTTTTAATGATGAAGTAACAGTTGAGAAGTGTGTACTGTGTAGTTGTATATCTTGTATGTTTGTGTCTTAATGATGAAGTAGCAGTTGAGAAGTGTGTACTGTGTAGTTGTACATCTTGTATGTTTGTGTCTTAATGATGAAGTAGCAGTTGAGAAGTGTGTACTGTGTATAATTTTATTTTTTATATCAGTGTTTCAACATCTGATGAAGTAGCTATTCAGCAGTGTTACTGTATAATTTTATTTTTTATGTCAGTGTTTCAACATCTGATGAAGTAGCTATTCAGCAGTGTTTACTCTATAATTTTATTTTTTGTCAGTGTTTCAACATCTGATGAAGTAGCTATTCAGCAGTGTGTACTGTATAATTTTATTTTTTATGTCAGTGTTTCAACATCTGATGAAGTAGCTATTCAGCAGTGTTACTGTATAATTTTATTTTTTATGTCAGTGTTTCAACATTTGAAGTAGCTATTCAGCAGTGTGTACTGTATAATTTTACTTCTGTCAAGACATCTTTCTTTTGGTCACATACCTAGCTGTTCTCATCACGTTCTGCACTTTTTGGCAAAATTGTTTCTTGATCTATTATTTTTTCACTCCTACATATCAATTTGTTCACATGGTTTAACATTTTCACAGTGGGCTCGGTCACCTTGTAATTATTTTATATGTGTTATAGTTTTCATTGTGTAATGTTTAATACGGCAAGTGAATCATTGCAAACACTACAAGATTTGTTTTTGGTAAACTGTTAATGTTACGTAGTGTTTGTGTTGTGTATGTTTTTCTTTTTGAATGTTGATCATCCAATATGCAAAGTAATTTTCATTTTAAGTTAAAAAATACTTTTATGAATCAAGTTTTATATATGCATTTTGAAGTAACAACAAATCATACATTATTATATCAGTAACACAAAATCCCACTCTAATTTATCAAACTTAATAACTATAAACTGTATTTGGGTATAAATAAAGATTTTCCAAGCTCACTACTGTCTTACCTTAGTGTTTAGAGTAAAACATGAGATTAAAAAAAGACTTCTCATGCAAGTATTTTGCAGAGGCTGAAAAAACCACTGAAGAAATATTCTAAGCTTTTGATTGGTTGTCCACACATTGAAGTAGGTGTACATAAACAAGTATTTTCACAAAAATGTAAGAGATGGGTGGAGCTACCTTGGATGATTCAATAAATGTATTAATATGTCAGAAAATAGAAAAAATAGGAGGTTCTTAGATTCTAGCTTTTCAGTGGCAGTAATTTAAGTATTTGTTTTTTTAAAAAACTATAGACTTTGTACTTGGACATTACAAACATCTGATTGAACCCATGCTGCATTCAGCATACCATGTGGCACATAAAAATTCATATTTAGGTGGATTTTTTTTAATATTTACTTTCAAGTTAAGAAATTACTAATATATTTTACTAAAATTTAAATTGATGTCAAACTTACTGACATACTCATAAAATTGTAGTTCAATAAAATTTTTAATGTGAGTTATGAAAGAGGTGACATGACCTTTAACCCATGACCATAGGTAGACCAGTGTCAGTAAGTGTAACTGATTTGTTATGTGATCAACCTTCAACAATAGATGTGCCACAAACACACGACCCCCTCACAAACACATGACCCCCTCACAAACACACGACCCCCTCACAAACACACGACCCCCTCACAAACACATGACCCCCTCTCTGCCTAATTATCACTTCTTGTTTGGCAGTGCTTGTGTTAATACATTTTATTTTGGGTTCTCTTAAACTTTTCAGTTTTATTCTAATGTTTATTTCTACTCTTCCTTCTTACTTTATAACTATTTGTACCTCAATTTGTTATTCTATTGTTTACTTTTCTATCAGTTACAGAACTTAATCATTTTCCCACATGTTTCTTCCTCTCTCAACTCAGTCGTGTTTGGCTTCCATTTGTATTATGAATTCTGATGTGCAAGTTATCATATTGGAGGTTGTACCTTTTGCCAACACACTTACTCAGACTGCAGTAGAAGGGGGGGGGGAGAACTCTTCATTGGAATCATCAATAGTTATTTGGAATGAGATTGATTGTTATTTAACCGTATTGTGATGAGATACAGGTCAAAGGCCATATCATCATGTGTGTTGTCTAGCATTCAAAACTTTATACAGCTACTATTTTATGTGTGTTTTCTTATAGCAAAGCCACATCGAGCTATCTGCTGAGCCCACCGAGGGGAATCGAACCCCTGATTTTAGCGTTGTAAATCCGAAGACATACCGCTGTACTAGTGGGGGCACTATTTTATGAACTATGTCAGTAAGTTTGGTATCAAACTGCAGATTATAATTCAAATGTTTATATTATACATTATTCAGTTTCTTAATTTAAAAGTACATATTTAAGAAACATACCTAAACATCAATTTTTGTATGTTACATGGTACGACTGTGGGGGTGTTATAAGGTGATGGTCAATCCCACTATTTATTGGTAAGAGTAACCCAAGAGTTGGTGGTGGGTGGTGATGATTAGCTGCCTTCCCTCTAGTCTCACATTGCTAAATTAGGGATGGCTAGTGCAGATAGCCCTTGTGTAGCTTTGCACAAAATTCAAAAACAAAACAAATACATGGTATGTTAAATGCAGTACTGATTCCAACTAGATGTTTATGAAGTCAAAATATGAAATCTGTAGTTTTATATGAATTAGGAACTTAAAGTACTGATATTTAAAACTAGAAACTTCCTATATTTTCAACATGATGAGATATCACTGTTGTACTGAATCAAATACAGTGGTATCTCACTCACCTCCTTTAATTTTTGAAAACAGTTCATCATATACTCTTAACACTATATGTGTGAATAACCAGTCAAAAACTTAATACTATATGTGTGAATAACCAGTCAAAAACTTAATACTATATGTGTGAATAACCAATCAAAAACTTAATACTATGTGTGAATAACCAATCAAAAACTTAATACTATATGTGTGAATAACCAATCAAAAACTTAATACTATGTGTGAATAACCAATCAAAAACTTAACACTATATGTGTGAATAACCACTCAAAAACTTAATACTATGTGTGTGAATAACCAATCAGAAACTTAACACTATATGTGTGAATAACCAATCAAAAACTTAACACTATATGTGTGAATAACCAATCACAAACTCGGAATGTCTTACAGCTGGTTTTCCATTTTCAGATGTAAAGACATCATTTCTTTTTTTTTGTGACAAATCTTTGCTCCTGTAGGTTGAGTTTATATCCTATTTGAATTTTTTTTTCTTCACCCATGTACAGCTCTGTTACTAAACTTGGTAAATTATGATGGATATTTGAAGTATAAATATGGTAAGTTTTTGGCTACTTTATTGTATATATAAAGCCTAAGTATTTTGTTTCTCATCCTCTACATGGATGTCATCCCCTGCTGGATGAATTTTGGATTAAGAGCTCTGTGGTGTGTTTACGTATATGCAATTCACCCTTTCACCTGAGATCCTTTATCCTGTTCCCACATAGAAGTCAGTTTCTAGTGGTTGAATATTTGATTTAGAGCTGAACCAATCACCATAGATCCTCACATTTGTTTAAGGGGTGCCTCGCTCTCTTCACCTTGGATGCATAGCTTTGTGGGTCTTGATGTCTTTATGCCAGTGATGTAACTGTGCCTTAGGTGGTCTGATCTGTTTGGTTTGTGTGAGATATGTTTATCTGACAACTTGGTCCTTGTCCTACCTACCCCCCCCCTGTCCTAACCCCTTGTGCATGGATGCCATTTCCTGGAGGTAAAGTTTTGGATGTAGTTGATTTGCTGTCAGTTTTGCTCTAGCATTCAGCATCCCTCATTCTATCCACATTTTTATTATCAGGGACATTACAATATGTTGTGGTTATGATCAACGTCCAACTATATTTCCTTCCACTGAGATGTGCTTCTCAGAGTTGTCTGCTAGATCTGTTGTATTACTATTTCCACATCCTCAAACTAAGGTAGAAACTCACACTGAATAGGTGTGCTAGTGAGTGGAAGTAAAGTATCTTGTCAGAAGCTATGGTTTTCCTACATTGAAAATATATTTCCATCAGGTACTTGCTTTTGCTCACACTTCCCACTGTCCAATGGTGCTTCGGTTTCTTTCTAAACTTGAAGTAATAGGTATGTAGAATAGTATAGAGAGACTCACATGAATCGTGTAGAGGGACACATCCATTGGTGGAGATTCGACGCATGACAATTTGCACAAGTGAATCATTTGAAGCATGTGAATCAAGGGGAACATGACAGTCAAAATGGAGGGTAGCAGTGAATGAAAATAAGTGAGAAGAAGTAAGGACATCAGAAATATATCTTCTAAGAAAAGTATAACTTTTGTCTGTTAGCATTTTAACAGTTGACAAAGTAGCTGTTAGAAAGTGTCTACTGTATAGCTTTACTTTTTCATGTTTATGTTTTTATATATAATGAAATCTTAGCAGAACACAATCTGAACGAGTAGTTGGACTTGTTTTTTTTATTTTAGTGTTTTAGTGTGTAATTATACATTTTTTATTTTAGTGTTTTAGTGTGTAATTATACGTTTTTTATTTTAGTGTTTTAGTGTGTAATTATACGTTTTTTATTTTAGTGTTTTAGTGTGTAATTATACATTTTTTATCTTCAGTGTCTCATGGTGAAGAAGCCAAACTGGTTTTGAAGCTGTCTAACAAAGACTGATCTTTTGTGTTTAATTTATGTACCTCTTTTCTTTGTCTGCTTTAAAAAGAAATTCTAAATTTTGATTACAGCAAGCCTGGTTATAACTATATCTTTTTAAACAGGTTTCAGCTGTGATGGACAAATTTGAAAGTCAGTTTGAAGACTTGGATGTGAGAACATCTGTAAGTATATGTATATTCACAGGTATATGAATTAAGTGACTGATTTATTTTCATCTTGCTATTAAACAATTTTTGGTAGATAAACTGATATCAAATTCAGCCTGAAGTACCATGCTAACTGCTTTAAGTGTTCACAAACAGAGATTAAAACAACTAGATGAAAAAAATATTAATTTTGAAAATATATATGATTGTTTATTATCATTAATAACTTAAAACAGACTTTCAGTTTGAAGGAAACAGTATTGTCTAGTCTTCCTGATTTGAAATTAGCTTCATCTGAATAGTCACCTGACTCCAGCTTGAGTTCCAGTAATTATCACAGTTTTGTCTGTAGAAAAATTACCTTTTGTCAGAAGATGTTGTGAAATACTAAAACATGTTCAGCTTTACATAGATTTTGTGTGAGTAGATTATTTATCAGGTTTACTAGGAATTGTGGGAGTAGACAAAATTTATCTGTCAAGTTTACTAAGAATTTGTTCTTTCTTGTGAGAAGATTTGATGGTGGAGCTAACAAACACTTGTGTATTTATGTCCACATCCTTAAAATGAAGTGAGTTTATAATTCTTACAATTAGTAGAGTGTAAAATTGTAGCTAATAATCCATATTTTAATAATATGTAACTTTTAAGTTCTTACTTTCAGAAAGCAATATTTAAAAAAAAATCCTAAATTTTTCCTAGTGTGACATATGTAATATGTTTTCTCTAGATATTTTTTCCACTAGCAAGTACAAAATTACAATTAAATTATGCACTATAAAATCTTCATTGCTCAGATAAACCATAATTTTTATAGCCTTCAATATGGTTACAGAGCCACCAAATAGAAACCAGATCCCTCTTGGTACACTTGTCATACCAAATAGAAATCAGATCCCTCTTGGTACACTTGTCATACCAAATAGAAACCAGATCCCTCTTGGTACACTTGTCATACCAAATAGAAACCAGATCCCTCTTGGTACACTTTCTTGTCATACCAAATAGAAACCAGATCCCTCTTGGTACACTTGTCATACCAAATAGAAAACCAGATCCCTCTTGGTACACTTACTTGTCATACCAAATAGAAAACCAGATCCCTCTTGGTACACTTACTTGTCATACCAAATAGAAAACCAGATCCCTCTTGGTACACTTACTTGTCATACCAAAAACAAAACCAGATCCCTCTTGGTACACTTACTTGTCATACCAAATAGAAACCAGATCCCTCTTGGTACACTTACTTGTCATACCAAATAGAAAACCAGATCCCTCTTGGTACACTTACTTGTCATACCAAAAACAAAACCAGATCCCTCTTGGTACACTTACTTGTCATACCAAATAGAAACCAGATCCCTCTTGGTACACTTACTTGTCATACCAAAAACAAAACCAGATCCCTCTTGGTACACTTACTTGTCATACCAAATAGAAACCAGATCCCTCTTGGTACACTTACTTGTCATACCAAAAACAAAACGAGATCCCTCTTGGTACACGTACTTGTCATACCAAAAACAAAACCAGATCCCTCTTGGTACACTTACTTGTCACATCATCTCCTTTAGGGCTTCTTAATAGTTCCTCTCACATTTATTTCTCTATGTATAACAACTGATAGAAAGCCAAGGCATTCAACCATCAAAAGATATATTACATTATGTTGATTTCTGAACAGAGAATCAACAGTTTCCTTGTTAGTACGAGTATGTTCTCGTGAGAAAGATGATAATTAACCTGGATGAATTTGTAGTGGCTCTTGTTACATAGTTAGAAAACCATAACAGTTGTGATAGGTAGAGAAAATTGTCTGTTTTTCGCATCTTGTTATTCAGTGTTCTTTAGCGCTTTGTTAATTAACCCTTTTGCGACAGGTCAAAGGTTAAAGGCCATGTCATCACATTTGTTGACTTGCATTCAAAAGTTTATTCAACTACTATTTTATGAAATTGTCAGTAAGTTTGGAATCAAATTGTAAATTATAATTCAAACTCTATGTGTGAGGTGATTTCTTAATTTTAAAAATAAATATTAAAAGAACACACCTAGGTACAGATTTTAATGAGTTATGTTGAATGCAGCACTGTTTAAAATTAGGTGTTTGTGATGTCAAAATAGTAAATTTATAGTTTTGTACAAATTAGGGATACCAAATTAATACCAAAAAGCTAGAATACAAAACAAGAACCACATATCTTTTTATTTTGCTGAGATACGGTTTATGTACTGAATCAAACACAGTGGCCCCATTCATCTCTTTTAATTTTTGAAAACGGTTCCTTAATATACATTTACTTCAATATATGGAATGTAAATAACCAGTCAGTAGATTAGAATGTCTCCCCAGAGTGGTTTTTGTCAACCATTTTAATCTGTGAAAAGTATACCATGTACTTTCTATCCAAGTTTTCAAGGAAGTAGATTGTATCTTTAGCTTGCTCGAAGTTCCATATCTATTCAATTTTAAATACTTCTTAGTTACTAAGTTTAATAAATATAGTGGAATTGTATTGTATCAATATAGTTATTTGTGAATTTTTGGTTATTTAACTATAAAAATACCCCCCACCAAAAAAAAAAAATAAAAAAATCATATCCTCCATATGCAAAATTTTAAAAGGCTTAGCAACCTATGTCTTGCAACAACCAAGCTCAAAGGTCATAGCAAGAAGAGATAATTGCTTTCTTTACATCTTGATTTATTGTTCTATATTTTAAGAAAAATAAGTTTAATAATTTATATATATAATGTATAATAATTGAAATGTGACTGTTTATTAGTAAATATTAGTCCACTAAAACACAGCCAAGACAGGAAGACTAAAGGCCAGTTTTATATTATTTGATATGTAGCATGAATACACATGCACTTTGTCAGTGGAAGTTATGTTAGCTAGGTATGACTGGAAGGTAAGTGTAATAATAAATTAAACACACACACACACACACACACTGTTATAAGACTATACATTTTTATTTTCATGTTATAATATGTGGTCATTCTAGCATGAAAAAAACATAACTTATATTTATTTCTTAATTTATTTTATGATGGTTCCAAGGTTGGTCAAGTGACAGTTCCCAGATGGAGTGTAGAAAATAACCAAATAAAAGGTTGTACTGAAAACAAATGTTTAGGACGTTTTAAAGATTACACAAATAATATTTGAGATTTGTGGGATGAAGAATAGATCATAACACTAAATCAATTTGCACTCAGACTAATAAAGATAAACAACTATAGTTATTGTTGTGAGTTTAAAGATAAACAGTTGTAACTTATGAGTTCACCCTTCACTGATGGTGGTCTTTCATTGTTGGATGTCACATGAAAGAGAAGAAAAATCTGTTATCATAGTTTTTATTGGAATGAAAATATGTTGGCTGTAATTTCTTAAGCACATGTCTTAAATTTAAATTTGTGTTTTGTTTCAAGGGTTCATTGTGTTGGTTATAATCTCTCTTAAATTTAAGTTTCTGTGTTTTGTGTCTAGGGTTCATTGTGTTGGCTATAATCTCTCAAGTACGTTTGTTAGTATCCAGTTTTAGTGTTAGGTAATGCATGCTTTAATGGTTGCATATTAGACAAGAGTAAATTATAATTGGAAGTCTCTAAGCCCCCACTCCCTTCAAAAACATTATCTGAACAAAATGTCTACTGGTATTGATTTTCTTAGGTTCTAGAGGATGCAATGGGAAGTGCTACCACAACGACCACACCACAGCAACAAGTGGATGATTTGATTCAGCAAGTGGCTGAAGAGAATGGACTTGAGATTCTTGATCAGCTCCAGGGAGCCAAATCTGTTCCGTCATCTTCGGTCTCCGAGAGGACTTCTGTACAAGAAGATAACCTTAGCAGAAGGTAAAATACTTCATTCTAGAGTTTGATGTCTTTATTAAATATTTTTGGCAGGATTTTTCAAGTAAGTTCATGAACTACTTGTGCACCTGGGGTGACCAGTGACTCTGGATGTATACTAATCATTGAGTTTCACATACCTATGTGAAAACTTAAAATGCTTAAGTGCCCTATATTTTATTGTGAAATGTAATGACCAATCATATCACAACTGTACAATGTCCAGTTTTGTTTCATAATGTCACACCGTCCTGGAAGGTTCTTTTTTCTTTTCTGATTCTGACTAAGTTTATGAATTTGTAACTTGTAGGTTGCTCATAAATTCTGACTAAAACTTAGTTAACATGAGTGCCATTCTTTACACTAATAAATCTGTTGATCAAACTGTTTTAGATTAAATAATTTTTATGTCATACCAGGTTGGCTTGAACTAACATGATATCTATTAAAGATGTTTCTAAAGATATAATAATTCATAATTTTAGTGTAAACTAAGTCTACCCAATTAGTGAATCTTCAGTTGTCTTGGCTCCATACTTTAGAGAGTTTTAGGGTCTATGAGAGCAAATTTTACATAGATTTAATTTGTGTTTAACAGAATTTCTGTAGATCCTTTATACATTTTTTGCCTGTATTTTCTCAGATTTTAAGCATAATTTTGAACAGTTTTCTTACTTAAGTTTTGTTTTCATTTCAGTTTAGTTCTCACCTTCCACTTCAGTCAGTTCTTCTGAACCCTGAAGGTTTTTTTTGTAACTTTAAAGTTAGCTTACATTTTTGTCTTTGCATGCTTGTGGATTGTGTCCATAGAGTGAGCATTGTGTTAATTGAGAATACATAGTTTTTGTTGTTGTTGGGGCAAAACCAAGTGAAATCTGGGGTTTCACTGTTTTTAAAATTTGTCTAAATCTAAAAATAAGTTATTAATATATTACACTAGATGTGGTAGTTAAATACTATCCTGTAGTGTTAATATTTTTCATTTTTAATGGAAAAAATTATGTAGCTATTTGCATAAATGTAATTTTCCAAGAGAGTAACCTTCAGGTTCTGAAACTTGGAGAACTCTGTCAATTATTATTATTAAATAATAACTTTAATATTATTGTCAGTACATTCAATTCTTGATGTTTAAACTTTTGTTTCTTTATTTTATAGACTAGCAGCTCTGCGAAATTGAAAATTCACCACCATATGGATATTGAAAGGAACCTTATTTTGTTACCATAAGTAAATGCATGATAAAAACACATGAAACATTACTATCTTCATGTTGTATAATTATTGTGGGTTTCATCTAAAGTTAAAGAATTTGTGACATAGTAATATACACTAAAAGAAATAAAGATATGTATATAACTGATGTAAAACCTCTCATGTTTCATCCTTTTGTGTTTTAATCACTTTTACAAATGTGCACTGTAATTTTTAATTGTATGAATGTTTTCATTGAGTAATTAGGTTGGTGAAAGTTAACCACTTCTGCTACAAGTCAGAGTCGTTTTTTTGTAATTAGGACTAATTTTTATTAAACTTTGATCTTTCTGAGCCCTTAGTATTCCATTAGTTATTTTGAAAGACTTGCTTATCATGTGTAGCCTATCCAAAAAGTTTGTAATGGTTATGTTAACTGTAGTATCTAAGTTTACATTCATTATTATATAATCTGTTTTCCATGATTGTTTTGGTTGCAAATGATTAACCATGTACACTGACTAGTCTGAAATGCCTTAGGAATACAATTTGTTGTTCATGTTATAAATAAATCAAGTTTTGCAAACATTAATATTTTATATAGAGTGGTTCACTACATTAATTAATAGTAGGTTCAAGACTAGCATAAACATGAACAAAAAAAGTACATTGTAGCCTACAGACCAATAAAATATGTGAGTATGTACTTCCTAACAACTCATGAAACTTAGTGTGACTTCCTTTACTGTAAGACTGTTTTGGGACAGGGATGTTCTATAATTTGGCCTCAAAAAAGGCTTCATATGTTTTTTAATGAAATGTTTTTCAAAAGTGAAGGTTATATTTGAACATAAGTTTAACGTTTACTCACAAGCACACAAATTCTAGTTAAAAATGAAGAGTATTTGTATTATAATCTATATTTACACAAGTTGTCCGTTTTTATTTTGAGTGTTGGTGGTGGTTTCAGGTTTCTAATGCACTTCCACTTTTTCCAAATGTTCGGTTACTTCACTAGGTGGCGTTGGTGCTGGCGCAGAGAAAATATGATCATACAACAGTCCTGCTATAACTCCACCAAGAATAGGGCCAAGACAGTATACCTAGATGTGATAAAACAATATTACAACAGCACTTATTAATACATGTCTACAATGTTAGTATTGTATAACTATATAAAACTTAACACAAGATGAAACAAGTTTTCCGATAAAGTGTTGTGTAACTATATAACCTTAACAATGGTTGTAACAGGTCTTACACTCTAGTGTTATGTAACTACATAAACCTAATACTGGTTGAAACAGGTCTACCGCTAAACTGTAGTGTAACTTTATAACAAATTTAACACCAGTTGGAACGAGTCTTCTATAGTAGTGTTGTGTAACTATATAACAAACTTAACACTGGTTGAAACGGGTCTGCTACAGTAGTGTTGTGGAACTGTGTAACAAAGTTGACAATGGATGAGACAAGTTTTTCACGAGTGTTGTACCACAGTATTACAAACTTGACTTATCGTTAATTAAGGTTTACATTATTAGATTACTGCTTTTGTTTGTCATGAACCACTCCTTAAATTGTCTGTGTAACTTGAATAACAAAGTCAGATGTATTATTTCTGCTGAGATATGATTAATATCATTACATTGTCTCGGTATTTCAGCCATTGGGTCGTTATAATATGACTAATAATCCCACTATTCGATTAAGAGTTGATGGTGGATGATGTTGACTATTTGCCTTCTCTCACACTTCAACAACTAGTGCAGATATTCATCGAATAGCTTTGCACAAAATTCAACAAACAAACAGTAGTTAGTGAAATTCAAGCAAATGTGTACACACACACACACACACACGTTCTGTTGTAATGATGATGCTTTTGATTGGCTGATTAGAGATTAAATTAACGTTGTGTTTTTGTTTAAATTCATTTCATTGTTTATATCTTCCTTGTTAACAAGAATGTTCACACCTGTTTATATTTGGTTAGAGAACCATTACTATCCAGATATAAGACGACATTGTAAAGAATGTCTTGGTTTTAAAATTACGTTTTAAATATAGACACAAGTTTTGAGAAGAGGTTTTGTGTGTGTGTGTGTTTTATTGGATCCAGACCACTTTATTATTATCCTACTTATACATATGACCACCAGGAGTTCTGGTTGATACTGTTATCGAGCTATGGATTTCGAAAATGGCGAACCGTGCTCGACTTCACGAGAGACCACCAAATGGTTCCCGTAATTTTAATTTCCGAGAGAATTATGGAAGTTACAAGCAGTTCGTGGTGGTAGGTTGTTACTGACTGGCTCCACTCCATTTGGTCAGTAGTTCCAAATAATGGGGGCCTGGCATGGCCAGGTGGTAAAGGCACTCGACTCGTAATCTGAGGGTCTCGGGTTCGAAACCCCGTCACCCCAAACATGCTTATCCTTTCAACCGTTGGGGTGTTATAATGTTTACTCAATCTCAGAAATCGGTGGGTGGTGATGACTACTAAATTAGGGACGGTTACCGCAGATAGCCCTCATGTAGCGTTGCGCGAAATTCAAAGTAAAATAAACCTAAATTAGGGACAGTGATAAGTAGCCATATTTTATTCCTAACCGATAATGGACTAACAACCCACCCTTTGCCGTATAACAGGTTAAACAAGAATAAAGCTGGATGAATGAGAACAAAAATGTTCTAATTAAACCAGAGAAAGATTTTAAATATGTCACTACTGAAATGTTTCATAAGTATATAATTATGATTCTCTTTATGTAAATAACAGCTATTGGTTTACAGTTTCCTTGTTTACTTCATTATCCGGGTAACTGTTTTACATCCCACTGCCGGCTGCTTGATATAGGACAAAATTATTCGCATTTCCTGTGTGTGTTGATATAGGCCAACATAGTTCACGTTTGGCGTGCTATCTGAACGAATGTTACGTATGTGGTCACACACCAGGTTTATATTCGGTCGGATATAACAGAGAACATTGTTTTTGTTTGTTTTCAAGGCTATAACGTAAAATAGTTCTTCACAATCTGAGGTTTGTGAATCACTTGAAGTGGTTGGTGGAAAGGTTGTGTAATTTCAGAAAGGAATCGGCAGAATTATGTACAACTGTCATTGTTTGTCAACGAGATGAAAATATTGTTGATAATCTAGGTGTTGCGCGAGCAAATGTGTTTTAAACCACTGTCATGGGGCATGGTTCACCTTCTCGCGTTCAAAACACTTTTAACTCTATATTAGGAAACATTGTTGTGAGTTCTCGGGGTTTGTAACTATAATTTTCGACGTGCACACTTATTTATGTTATTTAACAGACATTTTTGCTCAGGTTTGCTCTGATCAAGACGGACGTTATTTTTTAAATTTATTTATAATATAGAAAGCTAGTTTATTACACATTCTTCACATGGCTGACCGTTTTCGCTGCAATATGTTCGATATTTTTGTTTCTCGCCTATTATCAACTGACGGCCCCTCCCTGTGATGTAACAGGTTGAACGAGATTAAAGCTGGCTAGTTGTAGACAGGTTTGGATATGCTTCATTCTAGAACATCAAAGCTACTTTGTACACAGGTTAATTGAACATTGATAAGATGAAAAAAAAATGTTTCAGACCAAAGCCGCGTTGGCTATTTGCTGAGTGTACCGCTGGGTATCGAATCCCTGATTTTAGCGACAGCGATAATATACGGACTGTTAATTAGCTGTCCCACTGGCGACGAAGAAACAAACGAACACTGAGTAATGTTAAAAGTTACATCTCTGAAAATTTCTGGGATTGGTTATTTTATGTGCTTTGTTTTTCTACGTTAAAGACAATAACTTATGAATGAGCAACCATCAAAGTTTGTATATATTTGTTGTTATTGACGCTGTATTTATTAAGGAGAAACAGAGTACTGTATGTTTCAATAGACTAGTGTTCTGTCAAAGCAGTAGTGTATTCTCTACAAAAATGTCTCCTTATTACGCTTATAAATCGTCGTTTGACTTTTTGACGTCAACAAAAGTGTTAATGACCATATTGTATTATGAATTACATATAAAAATTCTAGACAACTATTAGTATACCTTGATGTTTCGTGTGACATTATGTTTTACAACAATAAAGATTATAATACATAATAATTTTTAACTATAACAATAATTCACGTTTGTTCTCTCAACAATAGAACTGTTTAAGTACATCATTTAAACCTGTTCTCGACACAGAACTGTTTAAATTATTTAAACCTGTTCTCAACACAGAACTGTTTCTTTAAGTACATTATTTAAACCTGCTCTCGACACAGAACTGTTTCTTTAAGTACATTATTTAAACCTGTTCTCGACACAGAACTGTTTCTTTAAGTACATTATTTAAACCTGTTCTCGACACAGAACTGTTTCTTTAAGTACATTATTTAAACCTGTTCTCGACACAGAACTGTTTCTTTAAGTACATTATTTAAACCTGCTCTCGACACAGAACTGTTTCTTTAAGTACATTATTTAAACCTGTTCTCGACAACAGAACTGTTTCTTTAAGTACATTATTTAAACCTGCTCTCGACACAGAACTGTTTCTTTAAGTACATTATTTAAACCTGCTCTCGACACAGAACTGTTTCTTTAAGTACATTATTTAAACCTGTTCTCGACACAGAACTGTTTCTTTCGACACAGAACTGTTTCTTTAAGTACATTATTTAAACCTGCTCTCGACACAGAACTGTTTCTTTAAGTACATTATTTAAACCTGTTCTCGACAACAGAACTGTTTCTTTAAGTACATTATTTAAACCTGCTCTCGACACAGAACTGTTTCTTTAAGTACATTATTTAAACCTGTTCTCGACACAGAACTGTTTCTTTAAGTACATTATTTAAACCTGTTCTCGACACAGAACTGTTTCTTTAAGTACATTATTTAAACCTGCTCTCGACACAGAACTGTTTCTTTAAGTACATTATTTAAACCTGTTCTCGACGCAGAACTGTTTCTTTAAGTACGTTATTTAAACTTGTTCTCGACACAGAACTGTTTCTTTAAGTACATTATTTAAACCTGTTCTCGACACAGAACTGTTTCTTTAAGTACATTATTTAAATCTTAAAGACTGATTTATAAACCTGAAGGTTACATTAACCCATAAACTTCCACTTCTTTAAAGAGGTCTTCGTCAAGAGGAAGGCTTGTAAGTTTTTATTTTGATATTATTCAATTTATTTTCTCTCTCGACAAGAATATTAACTGGAATCGCATGTTTAACTCCTGGTGTAATTTAACCAACAGAATTGTTTAACTATTTATGGTTGTTATTACCTAGTTACTAAGTGTGTGATGTTTATTTGTTTTTGCTTAGTGTTAGAGAAAGCGTTACTTACCCAATAATCAGTCCAGATGTTGGCTACGACGGCTGGCCCAATAGATCGAGCCGTATTCATACTGGATCCGGTGTATTTAATCTAAAGAAATCAACATACAAAATTACGTTACCCGAATTTATTGTGTAAAATAAAATAATGCTCTAAACAGTTTATGATATTCAACAACAAATGATAGCGACAATCGGAAAGGTACTTGATTTTATAAGGGCAAATGGTTAGGGTGCTCGATCGTAATTTGAGGGTCGCGGGTTTGAGTCCCCTTCGTACCAAACATACTCGCCATTTGAGCCGTGGGGGCGTTATAATGTGCGGTCAATCCCACTATTCGTTGGTGAAAAAGTACCCTAAGAGTTGGCGGTGAGTGATGATGACTAGTTACCTTCCCTCTAGTCTTGCACTGCTAAATTAGGGATGGCTGGCGCAGATAACCCTCGTGTAGCTCTGCGCGAAATTCAAAACAAGCAATATACATGAGAAAACTATATTATGCTTTGGCATGTTTCAAAACAAGTAAATGAAAACCTTTAAGACCGAATCAGTAAAATAATATTTAAAGATATTACTAACAATTTGCTATACTGGTCTCATTAGGCGTCTGATTGGTGATTGTAACGTTGCATAAATATCGTGATTGGTCGGTTTAGTGTAAGCTGCTTCTATAGTGTAGTCAAAACGATACACAGATAGGACAACATGGATCTGTTTTATGTGTACATATTTATTTATTACTAATGAATAGTTGATTTTGGTTTATAATAACGTGTTATTATTTAACTTTCTCGCTTAGTCTACATTATTATCAACTGTGTTTTGTACTGTTTGTGCACAGATTTAATAGCGAGTATAGTGTCACCTGGTGTACAAATGCTCAGGTTAATATATATGAAAAATTAAACAAATTTCCTCTTTACCTTTCTTTCAAGAAACGTTTTTAAGGGAAGGTTTTCGCAGTAGTTTAAAGTAGTTTCTTCTTAAGCCTATCACTTGTTTTAAATAAAGCTTTTTCAGTAAGCGATAAACCTACCTGCCCTCGACTTTATCATAAATTAGGAATAAGGCGATATTTGCTTAACAGTTTTAATTTTATATTTCCTCAGTAGCTTAACTGTAAGTTTGAGGTCTTGTTACGTTAGCACTAGATGTGTTCAGTGTCTGTAGAGGGCGCAACACAAATTATTGTGTAGCTGTATGCTTAACAACAGACAGACCAGTATTGGATCTGACATTGATCGCTTATAAGCTAACGTTAAATGTTTGTATTACACGTATAGACTTAAAAGCGAGAAATGTGATGTTTAATCTACTCACAACTGCGAGGACTTCACTGATTTAAGGCCTTATAGATGTACAAGTCTTATTGAAATCCTAATATGTAAATTATGAAGATTTGCTACAATAATTCTGTGGGAAATAAGAATTACAATACGGTGTCAAAGCTCTGTCGTGCCTCTCTTATCTGTCAAGGCCTTGAGCACGAGCAACAAATATTAGAAACAAAGTTCTGCCATTGTCCAACTGTTAAAACCTGTAGCAAGAACATCTAGTACTAATGATGTGTTGACAGAAATATATAAAAAGGGCTGAGGGCATACTCAGCCGAGAAATTTGCACTGAAATACTTTGATACTACTTGACAATGTTAGTTAACTAAACGGGTGAAACGAATTACGGGGGTCGAGAAGCACCCTACACGCATGCGGTTTATACAATGTCGAATCTTCAGGGACATTGTTGTTAAGACCTGTGACTGTACCGTATACAGTACCATCCTTATTTTGATGCAAATCGTTTGAAATAAGGAATTTTTATTTCCGATGGATAAATACGATAAATTAGTTGCACGTTATGTATTGAATCAGAAAATTTTTAATTTACAAATTTGCAGAAAGAAATGGAAAGCCATTTCTGTGGTATAAGTTATAACTTATTTATAAATGTATGGATAATTCTAGAATATAACAAAACTATTTAAATATTGGCAAGTTTGTGAGGAATAACAGAGTTTAACATTATACTTATAAACTTAAAACTACATTCGTACAGAACTTACAGCAAACATGTGGCAGGTTGCCACGGACAAGCCGATGGCCAGGGGGGCGGATCCTTTGATGTCTTGTCTGTTCTCGTCACAACAGGCAAACACTGTAAACACCAAAACCAAGGTAATGCAGAGCTCGACAACGAAGCCTTGGACTGGGCTCAGGTGCTCGCTAAGAACAGTGGCCCCTAAGTTTCCTTGCAGGTTGGACGGTGTGAGTGCCTTCAGCAAGCCAGCCCCTACTATTCCTCCTAAGCATTGAACGATAACGTACAGGACTGCGCGGAGTAAGGAAATTTTCGCGGTGACCAGAAAAGCGAATGTAACGGCAGGGTTGATGTGTCCTCCACTAACATGCCCGATGAACTGTACCACCGTCCCCACGGTCACGCCGAAGGCCAGGGCTATCTGGACAATAGTGGGAGAGTAATGGGAATCCCAGCCGGTAATGCAAGAGCCACAACCGATTAGGACTAATATAGCTGTCCCCAAAAACTCTGCCAACAGAGCTACGGACAGTGCCCTCTTGTTAGCGATGTCTCCAGACCCTAGCATCTGACGTAGGTTGCTTCTAGCTGCCATGGTTAATGTGATACGGTAGAAACAAGTTCTGCAAAATAACTGGGCGAAAACAGCTCGACCTGGCGCTTAAATAGGGAATTATCATCTGAAAAATCTCCACGACCTTTGAACTAAAGGGGCGAATGGCTGTTAGCATCACTTAATTATCATGTGACTCACTTGCTCAGCCAATCTTCTTAGGTTTAGAGATCCGAGCACTTTCGGATGTTATACCTTACAAAAAATGTATTAAGTTCATCTAGTTTCCTTTAACTACAATTCAGATATGTTTACTTTTGTATCAGTACAGAAGTTTATTTATTCACATGAGCACAATAATGTTAACATGTACGTATCCTAAAAACTAGGCGTGGCATGGCCAAGCGTGTTAAGGCGTTCGACTCGTAATTCGAATCCCTGAAAACTATTCAAATAATAATGTTAAGATAGCAGTAAAATAACTTTTATTCAAAAGTTAGAGTCTGATCACTGATTAGAGTCGCATTAGTTATTCCTATAGATAGGTTTGAGCTTAAACAGGAATATAGGGTGTAAATATCGGACAATCTTGTTTTGGTTCTATGTTGTGTTTTTATCCACTTGTCTGGCGGTAGAGAACTATATCTAGTAATTTTAAATATGGTTTATTATTTAACTTTCTGTGACAGTTTTTTTTTACTTTTTTCTTTACCTTGAACTTATTTTGTAAATGAACCGGTCATCGTCCTTATGATTATCGTACTGGGCTGCGATTCGAAGGGTCCAGAGTTCGAAGTGT
Organism: Tachypleus tridentatus; assembly: GCF_004210375.1. Lineage (NCBI taxonomy): Eukaryota > Metazoa > Arthropoda > Merostomata > Xiphosura > Limulidae > Tachypleus > Tachypleus tridentatus. The sequence continues at coordinate 17,005,729 of NC_134835.1, forward strand.
GATATTGCTGGAAACACGCTTCTCTCTGTCATCCGTTTGATCAACATAGTACTTGTAACGAGACGAGCTCGACAACCAACCACCTTTCCTGCAGCCAATGGCTTAACTTAGAAAGGAGCCTTAGGGATCACTGACGCAGCCGTTTAACCCTCATGCGCGTAATGTGTCATTTAGGTTGAATTTTCTAATTCCAGTTTTTCTAACGTTTTCGGCCAACTATGGAAGAACTGATATATCGTTTAATTTCACGGGAGGTGTTTCTGTACATGCACACAGAAACAGATAAATATTACAGTTGAAAGTAACAAATCTTTTACCACTTAAATTAGAAGGAACGAGCCATTCGCACGAGTAGTTTATTTTGGGTTGTGTGTACCGTAGGACAGTTTTCTGTATTTTATAATTTCAGATTGTCTGCGATTAAGTACAAACCTGCACAACTGAATTTTAGACAACTACGATACTTCTAGTTAAGGAATCGGCTTGGGGCAAAATAACGTTATGTAATAGTTACGTGAAATTGTATCACATTACTTGTGAAGGCAGCATTGTTTGTGTTTACGTATACAAGTTTGACGACATTAACAGCACACTTATGGTGATACATTTAGTCAGTCGTATGATGGCAAAAAGTTGTTTTTGTTCGTTACTTGGGAATCCCTGGACTTGATCTGAACACACACCACCTGTTGCTTTGCTCATAAGACAACCAATAAATGGAACTAGTTTGTGAACGTACAGATCAGAAAAGAGAGGAAAAAAAACATTTAAATAAGCTAATAACGTTAATTATGAAAAACAAAAGGATGCTAGTCAATGTATCTCGATGGGCCAGCTGAAAGTTTGGAGGCCTGGTGGTTATGGTGCTCGACTCGTAATCTGAGTTTGGAGGCCTGGTGGTTATGGTGCTCGACTCGCAAGCTGAGTTTGGAGGCCTGGTGTTTATGGTGCTCGACTCGTTATCTGAGTTTGGAGGACTAGTGGTTATGGTGTTCTACTCGTAATCTGAGGGTCGCGAGCTCAAAACGCTATCGCTGGATATATTTGCCCTCTCAGCAGTAGGAGTGTTATAATGTGACGTTGGTATAAGAGTAGCGCAAAAGTTGGCGGTGGGTGGTGGTGTCTAGCCGGCTTCCTTCTAGTTTATCATTGTTAAATTAGGGGTGACCAGCGCAGATAGCCCTTGTGTAACTTTGCACAAATTTTCAAACAAGCCTAACTTATAGTGCCAGAAATCAGAACACACTTCACTCTGTAGCATTGTGCTTAAAAACAAGTGAACCAAGAGAAAACGAACTTTGTTGAATGTGGACAAGTACAGAACATACGTCTATAAAATGAACTGTTAAATAGCTGATTATATCCAACTTACTGGTTTGACAATGTGTTGTCGCTATATATAATTGTTTATAGTTATTTCCTTGGCTTACTTTACTTTGCTAACGGAATGCGATTCGTAAAAAAATATTTGTGTGTTATTGATGTACCTAATTACCTAGACTAAAGCTTATAATAATTAATATATCAATTAATAAATCAATAAACGGTACAAGTGGTCTACATTAATTATTTCTTCTTTAGCAGAAGGCTGTACAATAGATCATCTTAGCTGTGCATACAGCAGGGCTCGAACTTGAAAATTTAGCATAATAAGTTCTTAACCTTACCGCTGAGGCCTTGGGATGGGGCAACAGTCTGTAAAAATATTTTATTGTTTCTTGGGGCAACAGTCTGTAAAAATGATGTTTAATTGTTTGTTGTTACTAGAAGTTTGCCATAATAAAATTCTCAACACATTATTTTAAATTTAGTTATAGATGAAAAACGTTAATTTTTAGCGACATTCCAAATTATATGTATAAAGATATATAGCAGATTAATACGCAAAAGTCAAGTAAAACAATCTAAAGGAAGCACTGTGTTCAGAACAATAAATCTAAATCTCTGACTAATGATACTTTACAATAAATAAAAACAAGCCTAAAGAAAAACAAAAAAAAAGTTGTAGAAATAAAAATAATTCCAGGGTGCAGGCTATATTGTGGAATATAAAATGTACTCTAAGTTTTGGAGGTGACGGTTAAAAGTAGGACCCACACTACGGTGGGAATACACTGTCTATCAGTCTAAACCTCTGTTTGCGAGTCTTGTATGAAGAAATTCATAAATAATAATAATAAAATGAAGTAGAAATGAGGGAGCGAGATGTACGTGCTCAAGGCCACAGTGTCCCACACCTATATCACCCTTCACTACTTACATACAGTTTTGGGAAGGTGACTTATCCCCAAAGTAAAGAAGAAATAATGATGTTTTCTCACTTGGAGGTAAGATGAAATTAATATTGTTACAATAAATTAATGTAAAGCTATTTAATATATTAATTGTCCGTAAGCAATCAAAATAGAAAACAAAAACATTATGATGTGACCAAAATTCAGAATTATTATTCTATTACCAGCCATGTTGTCATCTTCATGTCGTTATATGTACAGCACATATATATACGTATGTTTGTATACTGTAATATATATATATACAGAAGCATTGCTAATACTTTATTATCAGGATAATACCAAGAAGTATTCTGGGTCTTAACTTTTCAAATCGTGTGGACAAAGATTATCATGTCTGACGTAATTGTGGACAAAGGTTAACAGCGGTCAATGTTGGGTGAATTACCTTACGGAGATGAATCACACAGCTTTTGTTGATTAGAGGAGAAAAAAACGTCATGAAGGACAATAAAACGAGTAAAAATAAAGTGTTCACAATTGGTAAATCACACGTCTGTAACAAAAAATGTATTCGCAATTTTTAGGGTGAAAAGCCTTCGTCAGACGGTTTAAACCATGTTCACGTATTTTGTTCATTAGTCATTAACATGTGAAGACGAGTTTAGTTGTAAACTAACAAGTGTCTGTTTTATTTGTAATATTCAACAATACACACAGTTTTAATCAGTTATTCATCTGCAAAAGGTTTTAACCAATTACTTACATATAAATTGTTTAACCAGTTACTTATATATAAATTGTTTAACCAGTTACTTGTGTATAAATTGTTTAACCAGTTACTTGTGTATAAATTGTTTAACCAGTTACTTGTGTATAAATTGTATAACCAGTTACTTGTGTATAAATTGTTTAACCAGTTACTTGTGTATAAATTGTTTAACCAGTTACTTATATATAAATTGTTTAACCAGTTACTTGTGTGTAAACTGTTTAACCAGTTACTTATATATAAATTGTTTAACCAGTTACTTGTGTATAAATTGTTTAACCAGTTACTTATATATAAATTGTTTAACCAGTTACTTGTGTGTAAACTGTTTAACCAGTTACTTATATATAAATTGTTTAACCAGTTACTTATATATAAATTGTTTAACCAGTTACTTGTGTATAAATTGTTTAACCAGTTACTTATATTTATATATTTTTAACCAGTTACTTCTATATAAACCCTTTTAAATGTTTACTTATAAATACATTATTTCAACCAGTTTAGTCATCTTTATTTACTTATCCATAAACTGTTTTAATGGGTTTCCTATCAGTTACTTTTCTATATACTGCACTTACAAATTATTTGTCTATAATTGAAGACTTTTCTAATGTTGTAGAAATGACCACAGTTTTAATGTGATTCAAATCAAACCAAGACTACAGTTAACAACTTAGAGAAGGTTGCTTTGTGAACCGAACATACTCGTTAAATAATAGTATTTGGTTAATCTAATTTAGTTCAATAATTGCTTCACACAAATTTATGATAAACGTTATGTTTCCCGACAGTACGAGACTTGTTATAGTGATCAGTTTGAATGACTTCCATTTAAATATGAAATAAATATAACTCTAGTATGGATAATTTACGATATCACAAGATAATGTTTTACCCAAATATTGTCCCGATATCACACAAATGTCGTTGTCTCTTTTCAGTTATCTTGTTACAACGTTTTCAGTTGCTATATTAACATTGAAATATTTAGTTACCAAATTCATCCATGTTAGAATAAAATATTAGATTAAAAGGTGGGTTATCTTTATTTTTTACTCTGCATGTTGACATTATCTCAAAAGTACAATTTAACAGCTATTGTTGGTGTTATTTTAACACAAAGTTCACAAAGGGCTATCTGCACCTTTTCTATCGTGGATAATTGAAACCTGAACTTTAATATTGTAAGTCAATAAACATGTTGCTGACTCTCTGAGGGACACTTGTCAATAGTAAGCATGTCACCGACTCACTGAGGGACACTTATCAATAGTAAACATGTAATTGACTCCCTGAAGGATATCCATCATTAGTAAACACTTCACTGACTTTCCGAGGGACACTTGTCAATAGTAAACATGTCACTGACTTTCCGAGGGACACTTGTCAATAGTAAACATGTCACTGACTCACTGAGGGACACTTATCAACAGTAAACACTTCACTGACTTTCCGAGGGACACTTGTCAATAGTAAATATGTCACCGACTCTCCGAGGGAGACCCGGCATGGCCAGATGGTTAAGACACGTAATCTGAGAGTCGCTGGTTCGAAATCCCGTCACACCAAATATGCTCGCCCTTTCACCAGAGGGGGGAATTATAATGTGATGGTCAATCCCACTATTCGTTAGTAAAAGAGTAGCTCAGTAGTTGGTGGTGGGTGGTGAAGACTAGCTGCTTCCCTCTAGTCTCACACTGCTAAATTAGGGACGGCTCGCACTTTCGTGTACCTTTGCGCTAAATTCAGAAACAAGTAAACAAACAAACTGTCTGTCACACTTCACATCTGCTTACAATAATGTGTAGTATAGTACTGACAAAAGTCTGAATAGTCTTAGTAGTCCTACAGACCTCTTCATTCTTATATAGGAATTGTTAGCAGCTTGCTAAAGTACAGGGTGGCCCGTAAGTCCCTACCCATCCATATATCTTATGTATCCAGTGTATCTGTGTGCTGTCCCTCATTCTCGCTGCATAATATTATGCGACGCCATGTTCTGTGAGACATTTTCCTCAACATAACAGGGGTTATTGTTCCAAATGCCGAGGTAACAGCTGCCTTCAACTCATCATTAGTATTATAATGTTGCTTATAATAACATATTGATGGGTAGGGACTTACGGGTCTCCCTGTACATTCCAGTCTACTGAATATGTGCAAGCGCAGGTTATTCACAATAATATATTTAAAAGTGATTTACTCGTTGTCCTACTGAAATGTAATTGTGTTTTTATATTTGTATACTTGTTTCGGTGCAGACACAATGACCACTAAAGTATACAATTAGTTTATTAGGTGCGACTGTTGAGAAAGAATTACAAAACAATGTAACTAAGACATCAAACAAAATAGTTTTCTACATACACTGTAAGTGATGTTTAATTCTTTAGAAAGATAGATGGACATAAACACCAACACCCAATGACCTGAATCGTTATGGGCCACCAGCAAACTCAGACTCTGTCAGGAGTTGGTTTGACAAAAGAAATCAATAACTTCGTGAAAGTATATAGGTCAAGCTAGTTCCACAGGTCACTGACCATAGGATAGGAAATGAGAAAATACAGAATGTCACTAGCATCCTCTCGTACTAGGTCAAACACAAATTAAAGGTGACCTTCATATCATCTGTTTAGATTGAGAAGAATCCAAAACAGAAGAAAATCCGAATGAAACTGTTCCTTCAAGAGTTTCGTTTCCTTTCTTTTGTGAACCATTCCTTTTATTTTACAGTTTTTTTTTCCTCCAGTTTATTGTCCAATAGTTCCGACACCAGTAACTACATTGTGTTGTTTGCACATGAAAAACGACCTGTATCCATTAGGTTCATTGAGTTTTTTAAAAATGTGCTAAAGCTGCACATAACTTCAAACTTCTAATGTATTTAAAATTGAAAATAAAATCTTTATCGTTTTGTTCACTTCCATAATAAATCAAAACTCACTCAGTCACGGATGTTTTATTATTTCAGTTTATCTGCTTGTCATTAACTACCGATGAAAACTAGGCTATAAATCAAACCAAGAACGATTATAGGCCGTTAACAAACCGTACTGAGTTAAAATCATTTGTAATAAATACATTGCTATCAATACGTATTAGAAAAATACAATAATTAATACAAAGTGCATTGAGCAGGCGGACAAAGTTTCGTCATTCGATACGTTTCTGCAGGGTCTGCGTAACTAGCAAATTTACTGGAACATTCAAAGTTCACTGCAGGTCCAAGAGTTCATTCTGCTCATCGGGTGAAAGAACCACACTAACGGATTTACTTATGGAAAACGTTCAGATTGGTGTATTTAGAAAATGAAATGTTTACATTTCGTTATTTTATTGTGTTATGCTACAAGCTGAAGTATTTTTAACGTGTTAAAAAACGTGTGATCTTGGAATTTATTTAACAAACCATTTTACTCCAAACGTTACAGTTAGTGAACTTTAAAAGAGGCCTTTCGGTTGTATACCTTTAAACAGAATTCAAAGACTTCCTGCACTGCTGCATAACCAATATGTTGGGGGATAAAGTCTTGCCTTATTTGTAGCCTGGAGCGCTAGGCCGATTTAAATATAATTGTATGTATTTCGATATGTGTTAGGTTATTACGTCGTGCTTTCAGTGAGAAAGAGGTCGCTCAGACATGTCACCGATATCAGTATACTGGAAAGCTGTTCGTGCAAGTACAATGAATACGTTGAGGTCGCGCTTATCTCAAGAAAGAACAAAAATGTTTGCTTGAACAATGCGATTGTATAACTACTATTTTGACTTGTTTAAAAAAGAACAACGATTTATTGAGCTTCATTCTTCTTCCGGTTATAAATTGGTTACGAGTAGGCATTACCTATAAATTTCAACTTTGAACTATGTTCCACCTGATCATTTCTATTCGATGAAAGACAGACAAGGTTATAGCAGGAAAACGAAGTTAGGAGGATTTAGTGATTTGGAATCAATATTGTATAGTAAATACTGTTTTATTCACGAATATGTTCATTATGGGTTGAGCATGGCCTAGTTATAGCGTGTTCGGCTGTGGATCGAAAGTCTGAAATTCGGGATACGATATTACTGTTTGTTTGAATTTCGCTCAAAGCGGCACGAAAGCTGTCTGCGCTAGCCGTCCCTAATTTAGCAGTCTAAAACTAGGGGAAGACAGCTAGTCATCACCATCCATTACCGCTCTTGGGCTACTCTTTTACAAACGTATAGTGGGATTGACGGCTGAAAGGGAGAGCATATTTGATGTGACGGGGATTTGAAACCGCAAACCTCAGATTATGAGTCGAGCGCTTTAACCACCTGGCCATGCCGTGCCACGATGTTACTGAACACTAGCTATTGTTTCAGCAGTGAACGCATCATAATAACGTTAACTGGCTCCAAGTGTGGCGACAGGTGTTGACAGCCGCCTGTTTTCTCTCTGGCTAGAAGTATAGGTATAGGGCTAGCTATACCCAAATTCGAGGGGCCTCTGACTTCATAATTTATTCCATATATTGAGTTCAGAATTCCAGATGCACTTTGAATGAAGAGATGAAAAGTTTTATATCTATCTACCTTACTATTTTACAGCATCAACTTTTGGAACTGAATTTATATTGAATAGAGTTTGAACTCAGAATGCTCAAAGTTATCCCCCTCTAAACTTAAACTAACAACAGTCTCTCCATTTCTAAAGCTAATTTTCATATTGATAATCTTGCTGTTATCCAGCAACTTGTTTAATATTTTTATTTTGCTGAAATGTCTATAACCGCAGTTGTTATTTATTTTAATTTTTTTTAAAAGTATTGAGTAGCAATAGCTGTCGTTAAATAAAAAAAATGTATAAATGAAAATCATTCTTTGTGATGAAATAGATGACAAACAATAATTACGAGGTGCAGGACAGTATTACTCTTGTACTACGCTGTGGACCATGCAGAAAGCTAGTATAATAAAACTTTAAACTACGTTTATCTACTTATCTATAGCTTAGTTAAGGGCCCGGCATGGCCAGGTGGGTTAAGGCGTTCGATTCGTAATCTGAGGTTCGCGGGTTCGAATCCCCGTCGCACCAAACATGCTCGCCCTTTCAGCCGTGGGGGCGTTATAATGTGATGGTCAATCCCACTATTCGTTGGCAAAAGAGTCGCCCAAGAGTTGGTACTGGGTGGTGATGACTAGTTGTCTTCCCCCTAGCTTTACACTACTAAATTAGGGACGGCTAGCGCAGATAGCCCTCGAGTAGCTTTGCGCGAATTTCAAAAAAACAAACAAACAAAGCTTAGTTAAACCTTTTTGTATATAGGACGACTCAGAAGCCTATTGTTAGACAAGTAATTCGGACATGGAAAGGTATCATATCATGCAAACAATAACACTGCCTATGTAGGACTGGTTTCACTTTCTTCTGCTTATTTTTTATTATATGATAACTAAAAAAACCAAAACAATGGTGTTAACCAGTTTCACTGAGGTGACATAGTTTGAAACAGAGTATCCGCTGTTTTAAGTATTATTCATACTAGTAGTAATTTCAAAAACAACAACAAGAGACAATTTAATTATAGCGTGTACGATGTTACTACTGCCCCTTGAAAAAATTAGTTTTACAGAAATTTGTCGCCCCTTTAAAAAATTGGTGTACAGGATGAAACAGGAATTAGCAGAAATAAAAAAGTTAAATATTTGAGTCAAAACGTCAATCATAAAAAAGAAGTAAATTGAAAAATGGAAAATATTATCCTTATTATCTTGTTTGAATTGTTTAGGAAGGATTTATATTAGTTATCATCCAATATACTTTTATTTTGAGAAGTTTTTCGTTACTTGTATACACAGACATCAGTGTCTGTCTGTGTACAATGCAACTTTACAAATCAATAGGTTAAGACACTCGGCTCGTAATCCGAGGGTCGTGGGTTTGAATCCCTGTCATGCCAAACATGCTCACACTGCCGTGGGAGCATTATAATGTGACGGTCAATCCTACTATTCGTTGGTAAAAGAGTAGCCCAAGGGTTAGCGGTGGGTGGCGATGACTATCTGCCCTCCCTTTAGCCTTACACTGCTAAATTAGGAACGGCTAGTGTAGATAACCCTTGTGTAGCTTTGCGCAAAATTTAAGAACAAACCAAAGATAACGTTACGATACATTTCCTTGGTGTTTTGCATCGTCAGTGGGAGTTTTTAGAAATTTAGTAAAAACATTATTATAAGCATTGTTAACGAAATGTTAAACGTTTATGGATTTGTCCTTAACACATAATTCTTTGCCATCATATTTAATACATCGCAGGGTCAAACATTTGAAGATGTAAGAATATTTTTTTAGGAAACTCTATACGGCTTTAGTTTATCAAAAAGCAGATTTGAACATCGTATCAAAGTATATGTCTAAATTCTAAATGTGGACACTTGCAGTTGATGATAATATATTCAGAGAAAATTGAAAATGTTTGATGTGAAATACTGGAATATAATACCACGATAATTTAATGAGTTAATAACATTACGTGGGAATTTAACCTCTTTCTTTTTTCTTAAACCAGAGGGAGCAGTAAAATCGTACTGTCAACCTGGCTAAAAGATATTCTAGCGAGGTGTGATACGCTGGCTAAGCTATCTATGATGTTTGTTTACTAACCCTGATGAGTTATAAAATTATTTCAATTTCCTAGAGTTAAAAAATTCATTTACCATGTATTAAGGTATAAAATGTTGCTAATTAGGAGTTGGCGTGTTTCAGTTTGATATCTTTAGTTAAAAAGTTTCATTTCTTCGACTTATGCGTGCTACACTAGTGAATTAAAATCGGTAACACTGGTATTTTTAGGCCTTAAGCTTAAACTTATGATCATAACACAAATATCTTTACTTTTAGGTTTTACCAGAGGTCAAATTAAACTATGACAGGGAGACCAAATCTTTTATTTTATAATATAATAATACAAACGCATATATCTGAGCAGGTTTTTTTGTTTCTTTTTACGGAACGACAATAAGATTTACACGAACATACACATTTAGAATATAACAAATCCCAATAATTTAATTTGCATTTCAAGTTAATTTTCAGTTTGCTATTATAGAAGTCTTCTCGCTAATGTTTCTGCTTTCTAAATTAATATTATATATATAATTACGTGTTATCATATGCAAGCATCGTTTGCTTTTAGTTTCTGTTTGAATTTCGCACAAAGCTACGCGAGGGCTTTCTGCGCTAAACGCAAATATAAAATATAACAGACAAACACAGTTGATGACGAAATTTACACAAAATTTTCTAGAATTACTAGAATAAGTGCAAATATTTTTTGTACATGCACTTATTATAACGCAATCCATTTTAAGAAAATGTTAATTCTTATCAGGAACAACTTTTTTGAAGCAAAAGATTTAGCTGGAAACAACAATTGTTAGTGCTCTGTGACCAGACCACTGACGTTACTAAGTTCAAACTCAAGGTCATGTCATCAAAACCGTGATTCACATGCTTTGTTTTGTTTAAGTTTATAGTTACACAGCGTTAAGTAGTCTTGAGGGCGCTATTAATATTCATAAAGCACCACAAATATCGGTTGCAAAGATATATAAATTAACAAATAAAACATTTAAGCTAAAAAATTAAAACAGTCGCTTCTCAATAACATCACTTAAGAGACATGAGATGTGAGTTTTCCTTTGCTGTTGTTATTTTAAGTGTATGATGCATACAATTTCGAATGAGCTTCAATGGCTAGGCCCACAATCCCTTTTTACACACCACTAAAATTTGTTTCTTAGAAGTTAGATCCTCTCTTTGTGAGTTAAATAAATAAATGCAACTTACAAAAAAGTGTGAAGATATTAAAAATATATCGATTTAAAGTTTTGATGTTTATTTGTGTTTCTAAATAAATGTGGTTTAATAGTCTCTTATTTACACGTGGTTTGTTGCGTTTTATGGACCAAAATATATTATAGAATTAGTTTCATTCACTAATATACGGAATTATTTAGCTTTTATAATACTCTGGAAGGCAGTTAAAGAGTATCATTACAGTAATGGTATTTAAATTCTATGTTGTTCTTTTCAACTTTGTGAAAAGTAACAAATAATGAGATCATATATCCTCGTTTGGTTCAGAATTTTTCGCAAAGCTACACTAAGGCTATGTGCACTAGCCGTACCTAATACTGACTTGATATACTGGAGGGAAGATAGCTAATTAATATTCATTATTTTGGATAATCGTGCTTCATTGAATAAATCAGATTGTGAATTTGAAGATTCGTGGTTTTCGTCTCGTTGCTGCAAAAACGTGGTTCGCACTTTGGGAATGTAAATGTGTAATAAGAGTGACAGTTACATGTCAGACCACCAAGTATACTTTATTAATTCAAAATTAGCGATGGCTATGCTCATATAGTCTTATCTAGGGTGGATTACGATTTGTATAAAAAATGCTAAGAATTGTTGGTTTTATAATACTGCACTTTTAACTGGTTGACCATATCCAGCCTATATGTTTATATTAGCAAATATTTAGAAAAATACTATATTTTCAATTTATGAATTTTTGATGTTTTGAGATAAAACTGGCGAATTCAAATATTACTTGAAGGGAAGTTAGTCGTTACGGTTAATAATGAAAAAAACAAAACAAAAACCAACAAAACTATTATATCTATATTTTATTGACAAATAAACCAAATACAATTGTAGATGAATTTTAGTTATTATCTATACGAGTAGGTTGCTTTAATTAAAAGTTAAGTAACGCAAACAAATACAAAATTCTTCTTTTTGTTAACTTACTTAGAATGGCAATAAAATAATATTCGACAAATGATAAGTCCGACATCTTCTGAAAGTCTCTGCACGCAAAATGACATATTTATGTATAACTAAACAGAAAGGATTTGTTTGTTTGTTTGTTTTGGAATTTCGCACAAAGCTACTCGAGGGCTATCTGTGCTAGCCGTCCCTAATTTAGCAGTGTAAGACTAGAGGGAAGGCAGCTAGTCATCACCACCCACCGCCAACTCTTGGGCTACTCTTTTACCAACGAATAGTGGGATTGACCGTCACATTATAACGGCCCCACGGCTGGGAGGGCGAACAAAAAGGAGATTATTATTTCAAGAAATAATCTTTAGACGAGGTTCGAAACAATCAGAAATTATCTTGGTGGTATGTGAAGCCCTAAATCGCTATAGTGTCTTCTAACATCTTTTATGTTTCAAAATGTAAAACTTCTGTAATAAATAATTAATTGATAGATTTCTTTATTCATTGAAATCCTCTCTCTACCTTCTCGTTACCACAGTATCATAAAGTTCATTTTATAACACTTTGAACTGTGTGCTTGTATTAGTGTAGAAACTGCATCAGTGTACCTGTTGTGTTCACCTATAGGATTCGAGCACCAGATTTCACTTCCGTAAGTTCTTAAACTTACCATTGTCTCACCAGCAAAACATAGCTTGAAAAAGTCTTCGTTGAAATTTTAAACTCTAGTTTGAAAAACTTGAACCCCCAAAAAACAAACCAGGAATAAATTAATAGCATCAGTGTTACATATTCCTGTACAAATATTGAATTTCTGTATGACATTTAATAAAATACACGATACAATGTGAAATATATTCTCTATTACTATGTGAAGCCCAGCCTTATTCTTCTCATTTGTCTGTGTTCAGGGTTATTGATGGGAAAATTTTCACCAACCAGTAAAATTCAGTGAGAAGTGATAAATCGAACAGCAGATTTGAGTTAATATTTGTTGTTTTAAACACACTATAGATAAATAACACATTTAGTACTAAACTTAGATTTAAAACATTATAAATATATAATACATGTATTACTAAACATAGGTTTAAAACAATAAATAAATAATACATGTATTACTAAACATAGATAATAAATAGGAAGAATAAGATAAACTATTTGCCATGAAATTTGTAAGCCACGCCCATTGATAATAATTAGTACACAGAAAAACGGTCTCTGATAGTGTTAAACCTAGAATTCTCAGGTTTTTACGTTTTTGATATTTGCTGACAACGGAGTTGGTTAAGGCCCAGCATGGCTAAGTGGTTAAAGCACTCGACTCGTAATCCGAGGGTCGCGAGTTCAAATCCCCGTCACACCAAACATGTTCGCCATATCAGCCATAGGGGCGTTATTATATGACGATGAATCCCACTATTCGTTGGTAAAAGAGTAGCCCAAGAGTTGGCGGTGGGTGGTGATGACTAACTGCCTTCCCTATAGTCTTACACTGCTAAATTAGAGACGGCTAGCGCAAATAGCCCTCGTGTAGCTTTGCTCGAAATTCAAAACAAACCAATCCAGAAACGGTTAAAAACATAATTCTGAATCAGAACTAACATCTTGTTTCAATAAAGACTAACAGATGACGCTACAAGTTTGCTTAGTATATTTATATACGTTGTTTACACCGTGAAATGTCAAACAGTAAGTAACCAATTTGCATTCTGTTCACTGCAGAATATCGACCACTGGACACAACATAAACACAACATAACCATAGAAAACACTCAAATACTAAATAAAGAAACAAACATAAACAAACGCAAAATTAAAGAAGCCTTACTTATACAACAACTTAAACCCAAAATAAACCAATACAAAAGAACGCCTTTATACCTATATTAAAAAAATAATATAATAAATAATAGTAATAAAATAAATAATATAAAATTATATATTCAAACATCTAAGCATGCCCTGTACATTCCGAAACTCAACGTAACCCCTTTCAAACATGTGGTCAGCTTCCGGTCAGTTACCTCTTTCTTTCTTTGTGAACCTGACGACGACCGAAGAAGGTCGAAGCGTTGTTCGCTCTTCTACGTAAAATATTTTTTCAACCCAAACGAGCCGTTTTTACATAAGTATTTTTACGTATTTTTTCTGATCAAATGAATAATAACAGTCAATGATATTTTAGAAATTATTCATTGTAATACACAAATTTTGTTTTTCTATAAATACATGTAAGCCCTCAGGCATATTATTAATATCAGGAATTATCTTAATCTTTTTATTTTTAAGAGTTATAATATAAAAGGCCCCTCCTAGTACAGCGGTGAGCCTCCGGATTTAAAACGCTCTTCGTCAATTTCAAATGACTTTAATCACAATTATAGCTTTTTAGCCCTATAGCACACTGACTGTAGCTGACCTATAATAATACTCTCTTTGTCTCTCAGCGCGTCGAATTTTATACAACAATCACGTGAAGCTCTAGAACATTTACCAAAGCTCGCGTGCACCAATATTGTCAATCACTGATATTACAATAACACCTAGTACATTGTTTGTTCTCACTTCTAAGAATTCTCTATAATTTCGTGAATAGGTGGAACTTGCGCAATACACAGTCAAAAAAATGTGTCGCATGCATAACAGTAAACCGTATAGAAACAAGCGTAGGTTTGTTTGTTTTTGAATTTTGCACAAAGCTACACGAGGGATATCTGCGCTAGTCGTCCTTAATTTAGCAGTGTAAGGCTAGAGGGAAGGCAGCTAGTCATCATCACCCACTGGCAACTCTTGGGCTACTCTTTTACCAATGAATAGTGGGATTGATCGTAAAATTATAACGCCCCCACGGCTGAAAGGACAAGCATGTTTGGTGAGACGGGAATTCGAGCTAACGACCCTCGGATTACGAGCCTTAATCACCTGGCCCTCAAACGTAGGCACTAAAATAAATGTACAAAAGTACAAGTATCTATCACTATTAACCTTAACCTTTGTTCTCAATAAATTAATGTTTTCGTTTTGGTTATTTTCCTTATCTTGACGTTGGAGAACAAGATAAATGTTTGTAATTTGCACTATTTACGGTGTATAGATACACCGCGTATATATCCATACGGTGTATGGATTCTTTATGAGCATTACTTTTAATAATCCTTACACCTCTCCAACTGATTTTAACGCCATCTTGAGGATTTATAGTAAAAATATTGTATTCAATTCCTTGATCGGGATAGAGTTTAACATAAGGTAAACATAACGAAGTATTACTTAAAACAATTTTATAATTTTCATTATCTATATCTCTGTGTAAATGATATCATTACTGTCATATCCCATAAAAACTAATTTGACATGAGTTTTCTAAAATCATTAAAAATCTAAAATAATGTATAATTGGAATTCATGATTTTATTTTATTACTATTTTATGTTAAAATCCACCTTTTTGTCAGTTTATTAAAACTGTTGGAAGAGGTATTATATTTAAATGTTGATGTCAGTTTATTAAAACTGTTGGAAGAGGTATTATATTTAAATGTTGATGTCAGTTTATTAAAACTGTTGGAAGAGGTATTATGTTTAAATGTTGATGTCAGTTTATTAAAACTTTGTTGGAAGAGGTATTATATTTAAATGTTGATGTCAGTTTATCAAAACTTTGTTGGAAGAGGTATTATGTTTAAATGTTGATGTCAGTTTATTAAAACTGTTGGAAGAGGTATTATGTTTAAATGTTGATGTCAGTTTATTAAAACTTTGTTGGAAGAGGTATTATATTTAAATGTTGATGTCAGTTTATTAAAACTGTTGGAAGAGGTATTATGTTTAAATGTTGATGTCAGTTTATTAAAACTTTGTTGGAAGAGGTATTATATTTAAATGTTGATGTCAGTTTATCAAAACTTTGTTGGAAGAGGTATTATATTTAAATGTTGATGTCAGTTTATTAAAACTTTGTTGGAAGAGGTATTATATTTAAATGTTGATGTCAGTTTATTAAAACTTTGTTGGAAGAGGTATTATATTTAAATGTTGATGTCAGTTTATTAAAACTTTGTTGGAAGAGGTATTATATTTAAATGTTGATGTCAGTTTATCAAAACTTTGTTGGAAGAGGTATTATGTTTAAATGTTGATGTCAGTTTATTAAAACTGTTGGAAGAGGTATTATGTTTAAATGTTGATGTCAGTTTATTAAAACTTTGTTGGAAGAGGTATTATATTTAAATGTTGATGTCAGTTTATTAAAACTGTTGGAAGAGGTATTATGTTTAAATGTTGATGTCAGTTTATTAAAACTTTGTTGGAAGAGGTATTATATTTAAATGTTGATGTCAGTTTATCAAAACTTTGTTGGAAGAGGTATTATATTTAAATGTTGATGTCAGTTTATTAAAACTTTGTTGGAAGAGGTATTATGTTTAAATGTTGATGTCAGTTTATCAAAACTTTGTTGGAAGAGGTATTATATTTAAATGTTGATGTCAGTTTATCAAAACTTTGTTGGAAGAGGTATTATATTTAAATGTTGATGTCAGTTTATCAATTCTAACCCTAGATCTTCACCAATCACTGTTGTTTCATTTTTATCAAATACTTTTATCAAAAGCTGAAGTATTATTACAGCAGACAAACTGAGTTATCATGTACAAAGATTTAAATATATTACTAATAACTGTAGCACTGGGGAAGCAACTAATACGTTTTATTATATAGATACTTCAGCTTTTGAAAACATATTTCCAGTGTTAACTAAGGTTACATTATCAGTACCAATTGTAGTTCGATCGTGCTTTGTCATTTTTAATTTTGGACAAATACAGCGACTAGAATATAATATATTATTTTTTATATCGTTAATTTTGAATATATAATCAGTCTCCTGTTTTCATCGATAATTATATTATCTTCATGATATTATTTGCATTCAAAACTTTTGTAGCATTTTAATAATAATTGCGTACACTCATTAGATTCCAGTTTTCCCATTTTCTGTTAATTAAAAAATCCTGTTCTGTATTCAGATTGAGGGTTTTTATCTGAAACTCGATTTTATATCACGACGTTTTTAAAGTATGTTTTCGTTTTATTTTCTGTAATTTGTTTACACTACTTTTCAGCCAATATTTGTATAAATATATACTTTTAACTACATTTAAAATAGTGTAAAAATACTTTTCCCATACTATTTTTCAAAAGTAACTGGTGCTTATTATACGTCATTAAGTCGATTAGATTATTCTTTCGATATGCAACTTTAATTTTTATTCTATAAATGAATTTGTTAACATCTTTATACATTGGATTTGTTTCTTCAGTTCTAATTACATTTTCAACTGAATTAGAACGAGTAAATGAATATAAAATATGGTTAAACTCGTTATTGTATAGTACATCATTCATAACATTATATTATAGTACATCATTCATAACATTATATTATAGTACATCATTCATAACATTATTGTATAGTACATCATTCATAACATTATATTATAGTACATCATTCATAACATTATATTATAGTACATCATTCATAACATTATATTATAGTACATCATTCATAACATTATATTGTATAGTACATCATTCATAACATTATTGTATAGTACATCATTCATAACATTATATTGTATAGTACATCATTCATAACATTATATTGTATAGTACATCATTCATAACATTATTGTATAGTACATCATTCATAACATTATTGTATAGTACATCATTCATAACATTATATTATAGTACATCATTCATAACATTATTGTATAGTACATCATTCATAACATTATTGTATAGTACATCATTCATAACATTATATTGTATAGTACATCATTCATAACATTATATTATAGTACATCATTCATAACATTATTGTATAGTACATCATTCATAACATTATATTGTATAGTACATCATTCATAACATTATATTGTATAGTACATCATTCATAACATTATTGTATAGTACATCATTCATAACATTATATTGTATAGTACATCATTCATAACATTATATTGTATAGTACATCATTTATAACATTATATTATATAGTACATCATTCATAACATTATATTGTATAGTACATTATTCATAACATTATATTATAGTACATCATTCATAACATTATATTGTATAGTACATCATTCATAACATTATATTGTATAGTACATCATTCATAACATTATTGTATAGTACATCATTCATAACATTATATTGTATAGTACATCATTCATAACATTATATTGTATAGTACATCATTCATAACATTATTGTATAGTACATCATTCATAACATTATATTGTATAGTACATCATTCATAACATTATTGTATAGTACATCATTCATAACATTATATTGTATAGTACATCATTCATAACATTATATTGTATAGTACATCATTCATAACATTATATTATAGTACATCATTCATAACATTATATTGTATAGTACATCATTCATAACATTATATTATAGTACATCATTCATAACATTATATTGTATAGTACATCATTCATAACATTATATTGTATAGTACATCATTCATAACATTATATTATAGTACATCATTCATAACATTATATTCAATGTGAATTCATTTACACCTCTAGAAATATATTATCATCTCTGTTCTTGATTGGAATAAATTTTAGGTTCATATCGTAATTCATTCTTTCCTTCATGTAAGTTAATCAGATAATTTGAGGATTATTTAATTATAATGCTTGAAGTCACAAACTTAGTGTGAAATTATATAGGAAGATCGTTAAATAAACTAAACATTATTTATCTTGCGTAGAATATAATTATCATATTCAATTGTTATTCCTTTCTAATTACTTCAATCGTAATATTCAAAGTATTGTTATTAAACCTTTCATCAATGTTGTTCCATGATACATCGATATAAATTTTACTGTTAAAATTTTAAATTCTATTGTCAAATCTTCTGACTTTTTACTATCTTCAAGATCGACGATTATTAGTCGTCTTATTTGTTAAAACATAATCATCCTTGAAATCACCGGTTATTTAAGTAAAAGTATTTCTCGAGAACAATGACAGTCATTTCTTTCTTTTAGATATACAATATCCATATTTTACTAAAACTAGAATGCCTGAATTGTATTTAAGTTTTGTTCATTTGTTTTAAATATTTTTCAATTTATTTTGGTATTATATCTTTAGAGAATTCTCTATAATAATTAAAGTTTACGAAAGATTATATTTTGGATCGTTACAAAAATAAATCTAATGAGTATTAGATACTATTTCTTATCTAAGTTAATAATTCCACTTTCAAATGATTTTATCTTCTTATGTAATAGATCAATATGATAAATATCTCTAAAATGCTCTTCATTTTATAAAAGACCCGGCATGGCTAAGCGTGTTAAGGCGAGCGACACGTAATCTGAGGGTCGCCCTTTCAACCGTGGGGGCGTTATAATGTGACGATCAATTCCAATATTCGTTGGTAAAAGAGTAGCTCAAGAGTTGGCGGTGGGTGGTGATAACTAGCTGCCTTCCCTCTAGTCTTACACTTCTAAATTAGGGAAGGCGAGCACAGATAGCCCTCTAGTAGCTTTGTGCGAAATTCAAAAAAACAAACAAATCATTTTTATAATTGTTTTTTGAATCTTCATTACTTAATGAGGTACATCCCGGTTTAGAAATACTCCTTTACTTAAAATGTTTTTTACAACCAAATTGTTTAACCTTACCTGTTATCTTTTTCGAATCCAAGCACCTAATCCACCGGCTTTTCTACAATCAGTCATTTTTAATAAAGAGATCGAAAATTGTAGAAAGCCTCCATTTTGTTGTAATTGTGTTTTCGATATTGTACTCCTCTTTCTATCTTTTATCTGTTTAATTTGTTGTTTTGTCAAAAACATTTGCTGATTAGATATTTGTATTTGTTCATTTGAAGTGAAACAGCTTCTCGCTTTTACCCGATCGTTATTAAAATAAACGTTCAATGCAATATAACACATTAATTATAGATGAAAAATCTGACGGTGCTAGAGTGTGTAGTCCACAAAGAAATCTACGTCATCGCATCTGGTCTACGCAGATACTGTAATAATCACCGTTTTAACTTTCGTCTATTTGCAACTGGCACCAGTTATTATAAATAAGGCTTGTATAGTAATAGAGCACAGAATACATAACGGGTTTTGGGGAAATATAATTGGAATGAAATAAGTTCGAACAATCAAAATTATGACCTAATTTTTAAGATGTTCTATTAGAGATCACAACTTGTTAAATCATTTGATGAACAAAAATAAGGATGGATATAAATAATTTACCAGTAAATTATGTTTTAGTAAAACGGTAATGACAATAGGTGTATGGTGCACACTATAATGTAATTACTTTTGTACACCGTGCTCTATAGTACTACCAAAATTATTGTCATTTGTAATTTTATACGGCACACCATGGACAGGTGGTTGGAGGCGCTTGACTCCCAGTCTGAGGGTCGTGGGTTCGAAACCACAACCCACCATATATGTTCGCCTCTTCAGCAATGGAGGCGTTATAATGTGATAGTCAATCCAACTATTCGTTGGTAAAAGAGTAGTCCAAGAGTTGGCGGTGGGTGGTGATAACTTTCTGCCTTCTCCTAGTCTTACACTGGTAAATTAGAGACGGATAGTGGAGATAGCGCTTTTTCGC
The DNA here is from genome assembly GCF_004210375.1 of Tachypleus tridentatus. NCBI lineage: Eukaryota > Metazoa > Arthropoda > Merostomata > Xiphosura > Limulidae > Tachypleus > Tachypleus tridentatus. The sequence continues at coordinate 17,026,193 of NC_134835.1, forward strand.
GAAATTCAAAACCAACAATCTTTTTTATGTAATGAGAACATTTAATACACCTACAGCTTGATTGTGTTGTGTTTCCTGCTTTTTATGTATCAGTTAGTTTATGTAATTGTTTACTCCAACATCACTTATGTTTATTAATTTAAACATAGTCCTCAAGAAGTAATTTATCGATATATGACTTGATATAACCTATTTTCTGTTCATCCTGTTCCAGTATATTTTTCTCTACTTCGAATAATTTTTTTCCTCTATTTATTTTTCCTTCTATTTTTTGTATTTGTTTGAGTATTTATTACTACCGAGAGGTTCATTTACAATTTCTGTTTTTCAATAATTTCTTCAATTAAATCAGGTTTATTAATTAATCCGGATGGCAATATAAGTTTTGTTGCCCTAAAAAATGAAATATCTAATCTTTCATTCAAATGAACCCTATATTTTGTTTTCTGTTCATTAATAGCTAAATTAGGTTCTCTAAGACAATGAATTGCATCTCCTATAGCTCTTTTGACTTCCTGAATTTCTTCTAAAGAAATTTATTAAGAGCCTATTTTTTGAATTACTGGTTTATAAAACACTTTACCAAAAGTTTCTGCTTCACTTTTATTTCTTTGTTTTCTTTCGATAGTATTTTTATATCTATTTATATGTATTATTTTTCATTGGTCTTTTATTTGTGGTAAAATATTTAACATATATTGGTTAAAGGTATGTATATCACGGTTATATAAATAATAATTATTAAAGATTAGACAATACCAAAAAATTTTTAAATACAGTTTCATTTCGATTCTTAATTGTTTGGCCATCTTACGGTGGAAAAAAGAAATATATTGTTAAATCTAATATATGATTAATTAAAATATGGTAATTCGTTTGTAAAATTATAAGAAATCATTACAATGTTTGATGAAATAAATGAAGATCATACATAATTGTTAAACAAATTAAGCAGTCTATACTTGTGTGTAAACTAGCAAAAGATCTTGAATAATAAAAATAAATTTATAGAATTATATAAAATATTTAAGAAAAAGTCGCCACTTTCTGATAATTTTGAAGTTGTGATATATGTTGATAACGAATGAAATAAAGTATCGGTGTTTTGATAATTGTATAACTGAAAAGATAAAATGGTTGACTTTTAATCAGAGGAAGTAAGAAAAAATCTCCAATAATTTGTTTATCACAGTATTGCTATTCAAATTCGATTGACATCAAAAGGAAGTGTAATTATTTTATCTTTTTCAAACGTCAGAAGTAAAACAGATCATTTGATAAACTAATGGATTCAGGAGTTTTAAGCTAAATAAATTAATCGAATATATGAACAAATTATTAAAAGAAAATAATATTATTTGTTATTAGCTTTTAAGTGTCCTAAAAGGAAACAATAATAAATAAAAGGAATATTTTTGAGAATAAATTATATGTTTATTAGAGAAGTTATATATTATAGTTTGATATTAATGATATGTTATGATAAGTTTTAAAATTTTTATTGTTTCTTTGAATGCATTGTGTTTCGATCGTGAAAATGAGGTATGTTGCTAAACATATTTTCAGTTAATATTCAGAGCGATTTAAATCACAAAAACGTATGAACTGTCTGATCTTTGTCAAAAAGAAAGAATACACGTGTCAGTCATAAGTAAAACAATGCTTAAAAATAATAACACTTTTAACATGTCTGGTTATAATAGTGTATGTCAACCAGAAGAATTGAACGGTAGAGATATAATCATAATACACATCAAATACCAGGTTCTAATAGTGTGTGTAAATCTAAAGAACCCAACAGTTGAAGTATCACCGTACTACACATTAACAACCTAAATATATCGTTTCCTAACGTAGAAGTAAATTTCACTAAAGAATACATATTATGTGAAATGCAGCTGCCCAATGGGCCACAAACTTCTATCCTAGTGTTATACAAAACATCCATCTTATTGTTATACAAAACTTCCATCTTAGTGTTATACAAAACTTCCATTCTAGTGTTATACAAAACATCCATCCTAGTGTTATACAAAACTTCCATCCTAGTGTTATACAAAACTTCTATCCTAGTGTTATACAAAACTTCCATCCCAGTGTTATACAAAACTTCCATCCTAGTGTTATACAAAACTTCCATCCCAGTGTTATACAAAACTTCCATCCTAGTGTTATACAAAACTTCCATCCTAGTGTTATACAAAGCTTCCATCCTAGTGTTATACAAAACGTCCATCCTAGTGTTATACAAAACTTCCATCCTAGTGTTACACAAAACTTCCATCCTATTGCTATACAAAACTTCCATCTTAGTGTTATACAAAACTTCCATTCTAGTGTTATACAAAACATCCATCTTAGTGCTATACAAAACTTCTATCCTAGTGTTATACAAAACTTCCATTCTAGTGTTATACAAAACTTCCATCCTATTGCTATACAAAACTTCCATCTTAGTGTTATACAAAACTTCCATTCTAGTGTTATACAAAACATCCATCTTGGTGTTATACAAAACTTCCATCCTTGTGTTATAGAAAACTTCTATCCTTGTGTTATACAAAACTTCCATCTTAGTGTTATACAAAACATCCATCTTGGTGTTATACAAAACTTCCATCCTAGTGTTATACATAACTTCCATCCTAGTGTTATACAAAACGTCCATCCTAGTGTTATACAAAACTTCCATCCTATTGCTATACAAAACTTCCATCTTAGTGCTATACAAAACTTCTATCCTAGTGTTATACAAAACGTCCATCTTAGTGTTATACAAAACTTCCATCCTATTGCTATACAAAACTTCCATCTTAGTGCTATACAAAACTTCCATCCTAGTGTTATACAAAACATCCATGTTGGTGTTATACAAAACTTCCATCTTAGTGTTATACAAAACTTCCATCCTAGTGTTATACAAAGCTTCCATCCTAGTGTTATACAAAACGTCCATCCTAGTGTTATACAAAACTTCCATCCTAGTGTTACACAAAACTTCCATCTTAGTGCTATACAAAACTTCTATCCTAGTGTTATACAAAACTTCCATCCTATTGCTATACAAAACTTCCATCCTAGTGTTATACAAAACTTCCATCCTAGTGTTATACAAAACTTCCATCCTATTGCTATACAAAACTTCCATCTTAGTGTTATACAAAACTTCCATCCTAGTGCTATACAAAACTTCTATCCTAGTGTTATACAAAACTTCCATCCTAGTGTTATACAAAACTTCCATCTTAGTGTTATACAAAACTTCCATCTTAGTGTTATACAAAACTTCCATCCTAGTGTTATACAAAACTTCCATCCTAGTGTTATACAAAACTTCCATCTTAGTGTTATACAAAACTTCCATCCTAGTGTTATACAAAACTTCCATCCTATTGCTATACAAAACTTCCATCCTATTGCTATACAAAACTTCCATTCTAGTGTTATACAAAACTTCTATCTTAGTGTTATACAAAACGTCCATCCTAGTGTTATACAAAACTTCCATCCTATTGCTATACGAAACTTCCATCTTAGTGTTATACAAAACTTCCATCCTATTGTTATACAAAACTTCCATCTTGGTGTTATACAAAACTTCCATGTTAGTGTTATACAAAACGTCCATGTTAGTGCTATACAAAACTTCCATCTTAGTGCTATACAAAACTTCCATCTTAGTGTTATACAAAACTTCCATCCTATTGCTATACAAAACTTCCATCTTAGTGTTATACAAAACTTCCATCCTATTGCTATACAAAACTTCCATCTTAGTGTTATACAAAACATACATCTTGGTGTTATACAAAACTTCCATCCTAGTGTTATACAAAACTTCCATCTTAGTGTTATACAAAACATCCATGTTAGTGCTATACAAAACATCCATGTTAGTGCTATACAAAACATCCATCTTGGTGTTATACAAAACTTCCATCTTGGTGTTATACAAAACTTCCATCTTGGTGTTATACAAAACTTCCATCATAGTGTTATACAAAACTTTCATCCTAGTGTTATACAAAACTTCCATCTTGGTGTTATACAAAACTTCCATGTTAGTGCTATACAAAACGTCCATGTTAGTGCTATATAAAACTTCCATCTTAGTGCTATACAAAACTTCCATCTTAGTGTTATAAAAACTTCCATCCTATTGCTATACAAAACTTCCATCTTAGTGTTATACAAAACTTCCATCTTAGTGTTATACAAAACTTCCATTCTAGTGTTATACAAAACTTTCATCTTGGTGTTATACAAAACTTCCATCATAGTGTTATACAAAACTTTCATCCTAGTGTTATACAAAACATCCATCTTGGTGTTATACAAAACTTCCATCCTTGTGTTATTAAAAACATCCATCTTGGTGTTATACAAAACTTTCATCCTAGTGTTATACAAAACTTCCATTCTAGTGTTATACAAAACTTCCATCCTTGTGTTATAGAAAACTTCCATCCTATTGCTATACAAGACTTCCATCTTAGTGTTATACAAAACTTCCATCCTATTGCTATACAAGACTTCCATCTTGGTGTTATACAAAACTTCCATCTTAGTGCTATACAAAACTTCTATCCTTGTGTTATACAAAACTTCCATCTTAGTGTTATACAAAACGTCCATCTTAGTGTTATACAAAACTTCCATCCTATTGTTATACAAAACTTCCATCTTAGTGCTATACAAAACGTCCATCCTAGTGTTATACAAAACATTCATGTTGGTGTTATACAAAACTTCCATCCTCGTGTTATACAAAACTTCCATCCTAGTGTTATACAAAACGTCCATCCTAGTGTTATACAAAACTTCCATCCTAGTGTTATACAAAACTTCTATCTTAGTGTTATACAAAACGTCCATCCTAGTCTTATACAAAACCTCCATCCTATTGTTATACAAAACTTCCATCTTGGTGTTATACAAAACTTCCATGTTAGTGCTATACAAAACGTCCATGTTAGTGCTATACAAAACTTCCATCTTAGTGCTATACAAAACTTCCATCTTAGTGTTATAAAAACTTCCATCCTATTGCTATACAAAACTTCCATCTTAGTGTTATACAAAACTTCCATCTTAGTGTTATACAAAACTTCCATCTTAGTGTTATACAAAACTTCCATGTTAGTGCTATACAAAACTTCCATCTTAGTGTTATACAAAACTTCCATCCTATTGCTATACAAAACTTCCATCTTAGTGTTATACAAAACTTCCATCTTAGTGTTATACAAAACTTCCATCTTAGTGTTATACAAAACTTCCATCCTAATACTATACAAAACTTCCATCTTAGTGTTATACAAAACTTCCATCTTAGTGTTATACAAAACTTCCATCTTAGTGTTATACAAAACTTCCATCTTAGTGTTATACAAAACTTGCATGTTAGTGCTATAGAAAACTTCCATCTTAGTGTTATACAAAACTTCCATCCTATTGCTATACAAAACTTCCATCTTAGTGTTATACAAAACATACATCTTGGTGTTATACAAAACTTCCATCTTAGTGTTATACAAAACTTCCATCTTAGTGTTATACAAAACTTCCATCCTAGTGTTATACAAAACTTCCATCCTAGTGTTATACAAAACTTCTATCTTAGTGTTATACAAAACTTCCATCCTAGTGTTATACAAAACTTCCATCCTATTGCTATACAAAACTTCCATCCTATTGCTATACAAAACTTCCATTCTAGTGTTATACAAAACTTCTATCTTAGTGTTATACAAAACGTCCATCCTAGTGTTATACAAAACTTCCATCCTATTGCTATACGAAACTTCCATCTTAGTGTTATACAAAACTTCCATCCTATTGTTATACAAAACTTCCATCTTGGTGTTATACAAAACTTCCATGTTAGTGCTATACAAAACGTCCATGTTAGTGCTATACAAAACTTCCATCTTAGTGCTATACAAAACTTCCATCTTAGTGTTATAAAAACTTCCATCCTATTGCTATACAAAACTTCCATCTTAGTGTTATACAAAACTTCCATCCTATTGCTATACAAAACTTCCATCTTAGTGTTATACAAAACATACATCTTGGTGTTATACAAAACTTCCATCCTAGTGTTATACAAAACTTCCATCTTAGTGTTATACAAAACATCCATGTTAGTGCTATACAAAACATCCATCTTGGTGTTATACAAAACTTCCATCTTGGTGTTATACAAAACTTCCATCTTGGTGTTATACAAAACTTCCATCATAGTGTTATACAAAACTTTCATCCTAGTGTTATACAAAACTTCCATCTTGGTGTTATACAAAACTTCCATGTTAGTGCTATACAAAACGTCCATGTTAGTGCTATATAAAACTTCCATCTTAGTGCTATACAAAACTTCCATCTTAGTGTTATAAAAACTTCCATCCTATTGCTATACAAAACTTCCATCTTAGTGTTATACAAAACTTCCATCTTAGTGTTATACAAAACTTCCATTCTAGTGTTATACAAAACTTCCATCTTGGTGTTATACAAAACTTCCATCATAGTGTTATACAAAACTTTCATCCTAGTGTTATACAAAACATCCATCTTGGTGTTATACAAAACTTCCATCCTTGTGTTATTAAAAACATCCATCTTGGTGTTATACAAAACTTTCATCCTAGTGTTATACAAAACTTCCATTCTAGTGTTATACAAAACTTCCATCCTTGTGTTATAGAAAACTTCCATCCTATTGCTATACAAGACTTCCATCTTAGTGTTATACAAAACTTCCATCCTATTGCTATACAAGACTTCCATCTTGGTGTTATACAAAACTTCCATCTTAGTGCTATACAAAACTTTTATCCTTGTGTTATACAAAACTTCCATCTTAGTGTTATACAAAACGTCCATCTTAGTGTTATACAAAACTTCCATCCTATTGTTATACAAAACTTCCATCTTAGTGTTATACAAAACGTCCATCCTAGTGTTATACAAAACATTCATGTTGGTGTTATACAAAACTTCCATCCTCGTGTTATACAAAACTTCCATCCTAGTGTTATACAAAACGTCCATCCTAGTGTTATACAAAACTTCCATCCTAGTGTTATACAAAACTTCCATCTTAGTGTTATACAAAACGTCCATCCTAGTCTTATACAAAACCTCCATCCTATTGTTATACAAAACTTCCATCTTGGTGTTATACAAAACTTCCATGTTAGTGCTATACAAAACGTCCATGTTAGTGCTATACAAAACTTCCATCTTAGTGCTATACAAAACTTCCATCTTAGTGTTATAAAAACTTCCATCCTATTGCTATACAAAACTTCCATCTTAGTGTTATACAAAACTTCCATCTTAGTGTTATACAAAACTTCCATCTTAGTGTTATACAAAACTTGCATGTTAGTGCTATAGAAAACTTCCATCTTAGTGTTATACAAAACTTCCATCCTATTGCTATACAAAACTTCCATCTTAGTGTTATACAAAAGTTCCATCTTAGTGTTATACAAAACTTCCATCTTAGTGTTATACAAAACTTCCATCCTAATACTATACAAAACTTCCATCTTAGTGTTATACAAAACTTCCATCTTAGTGTTATACAAAACTTCCATCTTAGTGTTATACAAAACTTGCATGTTAGTGCTATAGAAAACTTCCATCTTAGTGTTATACAAAACTTCCATCCTATTGCTATACAAAACTTCCATCTTAGTGTTATACAAAACATACATCTTGGTGTTATACAAAACTTCCATCCTAGTGTTATACAAAACTTCCATCTTAGTGTTATACAAAACTTCCATGTTTGTGCTATACAAAACACCCATCTTGGTGTTATACAAAACTTCCATCTTGGTGTTATACAAAACTTCCATCTTAGTGTTATACAAAACATCCATCTTGGTGTTATACAAAACTTCCATCTTAGTGCTATACAAAACTTCCATCTTAGTGTTATACAAAACATCCATCTTGGTGTTATACAAAACTTCCATCTTAGTGTTATACAAAACATCCATCTTGGTGTTATACAAAACTTCCATCTTAGTGCTATACAAAACTTCAATCTTAGTGTTATACAAAACTTCCATCTTAGTGTTATACAAAACTTCCATGTTAGTGCTATACATAACTTCCATCTTAGTGTTATACAAAACTTCCATCCTAGTGTTATACAAAACTTCCATCTTAGTGTTATAAAAACTTCCATCCTATTGCTATACAAAACTTCCATCTTAGTGTTATACAAAACATCCATCTTGGTGTTATACAAAACTTCCATCCTAGTGTTATACAAAACTTCCATCCTATTGCTATACAAAACTTCCATCTTAGTGCTATACATTTACCCAAGAAAAACATCTGATATAAATCTACTACAGCAAGTTATCAATAAAACCTAACCCTCTCATAGTAATAATAGTCGACCTAAACATGAGAATTTAATTGTAGAACATTCAACCGAAATTACAGATTACTTAACAACTTCATCATACCGACATGTGTCTTGTAGGCTTCACACATTCTAGCAGATGCTGTCACAGAGTACGTTTTCGCTCTTTTCTTGATAAATTGGCCACATACATAGCAGAAGGTGTCTGGAAAATGCTTGCAGCTTCTTAAAGCCATCTCTGATAAAATCAGATAAGTCTATGTGTTCACTTAGGCAGCGAGAACAAAACTGAAGTGGTGAGTGGTGAGTCCCAGTATATATACGAGGGGTGTTCAAAATATACGCGGACTGTTTGAATTGCGCGGCTCCAGTTGGTTCCAGGGGAATCCGCTTGGTGTCGCTGGGTTTGCACAGATCAGCTGATTACGACGCCATTTCCCGATTGCAGATATCTTTATTTGTGTATTAGCTACGCGGTTTTAAGTGAAGTGCGACTTTTTCGTTTGGCGGATTTCAGAATGAATGACCTGAAGAAGCAACGACTTGCTGTGAAATTTTGTGTTAAACTTGGAACATCTGCGACTGAAACTTTTGCTATGCTTAACACGGCTTATGGTGATGTTGCTATGAAGCGTACGGCATGTTTAAAAATGGTCGACAGTCCATTGAAGATGATGAGCGTCCTGGACGTCCTTCCACGTCAACTGATGACCCACACGTCGACAAAATCAACACCCTGGTGCCGGCAAATCGTCGTCTGACTGTCAGGGAACTTGCTGAAGAGTGTGGGATATCAGTTGGATCTTGTTACGAGATTTTGACCGAAAAATTGAAGATGCACCGCATTGTTGCGAAATTTGTGCCTCAGAACTCGTGAGTTTTTGGCCAAACACTCGATCACTGTTCTTCCCCATCCCCCTACTCACCTGACCTTGCTCCTTGCTATTTTTTCTTGTTCCCCAAACTCAAAAGACCCTTGAAAGGAAGAAGATTTGAGACGATTCCCGAGATTAAGGCAAATGCGACGAAGGAGCTGGAGGACATTACCAAAGAAGCGTACCAGGACTGTTTCAACAAGTGGAAACACCGTTGGGATAAGTGTGTGCGTTGGAGAGGAGAGTACTTTGAAGGGGTCCCAGACCTGTAACTTCTAAATAAAGTACATTTTGTTTTATGACGTCAGTCCGCGTATTTTTTGAACAGACCTCGTATTACTATGGAAAGTTCTAGAAAATTCTAAAAGGTTCTTGAAAATTCTCGTAAGTTTTACAACATTATAGAAAGTTTTTGAAAATTCTTGTAAGTACGAGAAAATTCTGTATCAGCTACTCAGCACTGAATCTACCTGGAATGTTCTGGAAAATGGGTGAATTTGAAAATTTTATTACCCAGGTCAGTTTGTTTGTTTGTTTTTGGAATTTCGCACAAAGCTACTCGAGGGCTATCTGTGCTAGCTGTCCCTAATTTAGCAGTGAAAGACTAGAGGGAAGGCAGCTAGTCATCACCACCCACCGCCAACTCTTGGGCTACTCTTTTACTAACGAATAGTGGGATTGACCGTCACATTATACACCCCCACGGCTGGGAGGGCGAGCATGTTTAGCGCGACGCGGGCGCGAACTCGCGACCTTCGGATTACGAGTCGCACGCCTTACGCGCTTGGCCATGCCGGGCCACCCAGGTCAGAAAAGCAAAGTTTGAAGAGAAAAATAGGTCTTTTCCGTTTACTTTAGGCATAAGCAATTGTGAAATAACACTTTCTGTCCAGATACAAGAAAAAGTAAAAATGTTGTTACATGGTGTAATCAAAATTATTCTACAAACAGCCCACCAACTAAAGACCAGCAGATCACTTAGCCTAATCAATAGTATAGGTGAACTTGAATAAATAGTAACAACGCGCTTACTACGATACATAAAGAAGACGAATGTATTATGTGAAATAGCAAATGTGTCTTGTAAAAACACATTCGATTAATTAGTTAGGTTAATTGAATCAAGTTATCCAAGGCTGTAAAACAAGCATTCAACTTAGAATAGTACAGCCAGAGTGAAAATGAATAAATCTACAGCTAATACACTGAGACTAACATCAGGCACACTTAAAGGGCAGTACTCAGCTCTCTACTTTACATTACGTTCGTCAACGACGTGCCATTTCTGAAGCTGACGTACAAAGACGCCTCACAATATGCAGAATACATTGCCATCTGGAGGACTTTCCGAGAACCCTGCTAGCAGTTTCCAAAGCCGACATTTTCCCAACTTGCATATCATCTGGTGCAACACTTGGAGAGTAGCGCTTAATGTGTCCCAAACCCAAGCAATATTTTTCAAAAAAAGTGTGTGTTTGCTCATAGCAAAGCCACATTTGGTTATCTGCTGAGTCCCCTGAGGGGAATCGAACCTTTTATTTTAGCGTTGTAAATCAGTAGGCTTACCGCTGTACCAGCAAGGGCTTAACAAAAAAAGAATACTTCGAAAAAGAAATCCGCTATCCGAATTCAAACTTTCAGTGTACAACACGGAACTGAAATGAGAGGCTTAGTCCAAGGACAAAGATCATAAACGATCATATTTACAAAACATACGTACCCTGAATATGATAATCACTGCATCTCACAATAAGCAGTACGTACCCTGAATATGTTAACATGATAACCACTGGATCTCACAATAAGCAGTACGTACCCTGAATATGTTAACATGATAACCACTGCATCTCACAATAAGCAGTACGTACCCTGAATATGTTAACATGATAACCACTGCATCTCACAATAAGCACAAGAAGATCTAACAATCCAGGTAGTTTAACGGCTCCCAGATTGAACTCCAGTCGAATGCCTAGAAGTAACGAAAATAGCTTACAAAATGACTGACAACACTTGCAAGCATTTTATTTAAAAAAGGTACGCAACCAGTCCACTCTAACAAGTCGATTTTTAACATTAGCTGTCCCCCAAACACCGTAATAATATCCCTTTCACTAAATATAATACACGCCCTAAATAAAAATGTCTAACTATACGTGCCATGACCTTACAGATAGGGTAGAATGTTCGAGACCCTAACGGTGAAAGTGGGGTTTCTCGGGGTACTACTGTTTGCCTCCACAACCAAATTCAGTATTTAGGATCCTCTGATCTCAGCTCTGACGTTACAGGAAGAACACAAATTAGTTCACGTATCGACACTGTAAACAACTACAAGCGTAATAACAAGACCAAATTTATTAACTTAATAAATCAGAAAATATAATGTACTGAAATAGACACCCAAATAGGAACAGACGTGTTGAATCAACTGCTCAACTCATACGTCATCAAGACAGTTACATGACGTTAACCCTCGCTAAAAGGTAAGTTCTGACTGCCCTACAATACTCAACACGCGGATCCTCCATAAACCCTCAAAGCTTCTCTCAGTCTTTTGTGCTACTCCCAGATAACTTCAAGTTCTAATTTTCCCATATCCATTTAAATTACTACAATAAGGCGCCATTTAATCGTACAACCTTGTGCCGGTTATAAAGAGAAACAGAGGTTTCTGACCGCCCCAGATTATGTTTCATTCCCCCTCTGGAAATGAAGTACATTCTAACCTAAATTCTCATCGCGTCCTTCTTGTTGTTGTTTCCTAGGGCTGTTAACTCAGCTGGTAGATAAGTTTTAAACTAGTAACTATACAATGGTGAGATCCACTACTGTTAAACTATAAGACAGATATCTTTATAGCATTGTACGATTTTAATATTATGGGAATAACATAAACATAGTTAAATGTAGATGGTTTTGAAGGCATAAATTTATTTGAAATATAGAGTTAGAATATTAAAAAAGTGGACAGGAGTGGCTTTATATGTAAGACGTGAGTTACATCCAGTTGAAATTTAGAATATTAAAGATAAGCAAGTATATTTAATCTATTTATGTTTATGTTAGTGATTCACACTAAAAATCTTTCCCAGTTAAGTTTATATTAGTGGATATAAATGGAAAAGGTTTTTAGTGTCAGTCTGTTTTAGGCCACCAAATGATAGCAAAGAAAGTGGTGGAAAACTTCACAGTGAGGTTAAGACTTCATCTTTAATGACGTCATAATTATGGTAAATCTTAATTTCAAGCATATAGATCAGAGTCAAACCATGAAGGACAGTGATTTATGGAAACTGTTCAGGATGGATTTCTTCACCAGTTAGTCAAGGAATCAACTAGAAACAGTGTTATTTTACATTTATTGTTAACTTCAAATACATAAATGAAAGTGTAGAATATCTCTATGCAAGTGATCACTGTTCTATTAGGTTCAGTGTTTTGCTGCACATGAAGATAAGGAATAATGATAGTTTGGTTACAAGTTTAAAAAAAATCAAATTTTCAAGAGATGCAACAATAATTATCTATTGTAAATTGGGTAACTGAATTATTGAGACACTGACCAGATGTAGAAAATTGTTAATAATAACATTTTAAATATTGGAGGTAAACATATTACTTATAGTAAGAAAAGGGTAGCTACAAGTAGAAACGAAACGAAACGAAGCAAAACGAAACAAAACAAAACAAAACAGGTTGGCTCACAAAGGGTATAAGAAAAAACATTAGAGAAAAGCATTACAGATTTAAGAAATTTAAATTGGTTGGTATCATGGAAAATTTAGAAGATTATACACAAAATTGGTGAAAATTAAGACATCAAATCGGATTTATGAGGAAAAGTTGGCTGGAAATATAAAAATGAACAGTAAGAATTTCTTTAAGTATATTAAAGGTAAACAAAATGTTAGGACAGGAGAAGACGGATAATAATGAAAGACTCGTATCTGATGATAGGACAGGGGAAGACGGGTAATAAAGAAAGACTCATGTCTGATGATGGGATGACTGAATTATTAAATTGTACCTTTTCTTTAACTTTTAAACATATGGAACAGTTGATGAAACATGAGATCAAACAAGATCTGCATCAATTCTGAGCTTATTAGAAAAAAATGGGAAACTCAAATAACGATAATTTTCTTGGACCGGAAAATATTTCCTTAAAAATTTTGAAGAAGGTTAAACATTGCATATGTGAGCCACTGGCTACTACTTTTTGGAAAGTCCTTGAATAGTGGGTATATACCAGAGGATTGGAAGTTAGCTAATGTAAATCCTCTTTTCAAGGAAGGTAATAAAATTATCTTGGTAATTATAGACCCCTTAGCCTTACACCAGTTGTGGGAAAAGTTTTGGAAACTCTGATAAAAGATGGTTTACAAAGTAATTTAACAAAGTTTAGACATTTGTATAGCCAACATGGTCTCACTAGGTAAAATTTTGCCTTACGAATCTTTTGGCATCCTTTGAAAAAATTGCTGCTTATGTTGACGAGGTAAGGGTTTAGATTTGGTATATGTAGATTTTCAGAAAACATTTGACAAGGTGCCACAAGGGTACGAGAGTAAGGGTGTAGATTTGGTATATGTAGATTTTCAGAAAACATTTGACAAGGTGCTACAAGGGTACGACAGTAAGGGTGTAGATTTGGTATATGTAGATTTTCAGAAAACATTTGACAAGGTGCCACATAAAAGGTTGTAAAGAAATCCCTATAGGTATGAGGGATGAGTTAGAAAATTGGATGGAATTGTGGTTGGAGAAAAGAACTCATAGGATTGTTACAAATGGAATTCAGTCCAACTGTTACAAGGGAGGTATCTCAGTGCTCAACCTTAGGACATCAATGACATAGATGGTGGAACAGTCAATAAATTATATAAATTTGCTATTGATGTTAAGGTCTTGGGTGTTGCTAACTGTGATTTAAAGTATTTAGTGCATTGGGAAAATAAATATCAAATGTGTTTTAATTATAACAAATACATGATAATACGTGCGTGTTATCATAACTTGAATTATAAGTATAATTTGGATGGGAGTAACTTTAACAGAAAGGAATCTTGGTGTGATGGTTGATTGATATCCAAACAGTGTGCTGTTGCTGGTGTTTAGGACACATTTAGATTACTATGTTCAGTCTTGGACTTCTTACCTTAAGAAGGACATTGAATTGTTGGGAAGGACTCAAAGAAGGGTCACAAGAATGTTACCTACAATGAAGAGGTTTTCATTTAAGAAAATGTTTCGATCTCTTAAATTGTTTCCTTTTGAAAAAATAATAGTTAAAGGAATCTGCTTGAAGTGTTTAGGATTATAATGGGAATTCATAGTGTTGATGCATTGTATATTTTTATACTTAACAGCGAGAATAGTAGTTATTAGGTTCATGTGGAATTCGTAAAATGAGTTTTCTCTATAGAAAATCTTAGAATAATTATTTTACTATTAAATTAGCATCACACTTTTGAGTTTTGATAACATAATAATGATATTCCTGCATCACACTTTGAGTTTTGATAACATAATAATGATATTCCTGCACCACACTTTGAGTCTTTGAGTTTTGATAACATAATAATGATATTCCTGCATCACACTTTGAGTTTTGATAACATAATAATGATATTCCTGCATCACACTTTGAGTTTTGATAACATAATAATGATATTCCTGCATCACACTTTGAGTTTTGATAACATAATAATGATATTCCTGCATCACATTTTGAGTCTTGATAACATAATAATGATATTCCTGCATCACACTTTGAGTTTTGATAACATAATAATGATATTCCTGCATCACATTTTGAGTCTTGATAACATAATAATGATATTCCTGCATCACACTTTGAGTTTTGATAACATAATAATGATATTTCTATGTGACCCCTTATATTTTTAGCGTTTGTTTATGTTTACTACCAATATTGTCATAAATATCTTGAATAAGATTTTAATATCGTAATTATGTTATCTTTATGTAAAGACTGGTGTTCTGAGAGAGTTTAATACACGAAACAAGGGAGAATATTGTGATCTTTATGTGAAGACTGGTGTTCTGAAAGAGTTTAATATACGAAATGTGGGAGAATATTGTTATCTTTATGTAAAAACTGGTGTTTTGAGATAGTTTAATATTCGAAACGTGGGAGAATATTGTGATCTTTATGTAAAGACTGGTGTTTTGAGAGAGTTTAATATTCGAAACGTGGGAGAATATTGTGATCTTTATGTAAAGACTGGTGTTTTGAGATAGTTTAATATACGAAACGTGGGAGAATATTGTGATCTTTATGTAAAGACTGGTGTTTGGAGAGAGTTTAATATACGAAATGTGGGAGAATATTGTTATCTTTATGTAAAAACTGGTGTTTTGAGATAGTTTAATATTCGAAACGTGGGAGAATATTGTGATCTTTATGTAAAGACTGGTGTTTTGAGAGAGTTTAATATTCGAAACGTGGGAGAATATTGTGATCTTTATGTAAAGACTGGTGTTTTGAGATAGTTTAATATTCGAAACGTGGGAGAATATTGTGATCTTTATGTGAAGACTGGTGTTCTGACATTAACTGATCAGAGATGTTTGTTTGTTTTAATTAAACCCTGCTTTGTACTATTCATCATCTGGTTCATCGTGAGTTCAACTTTAAAAATGATGTTGAGTTACAAATATTGATAGAATATCATATGATATAAATGGTTGAGAAAGGTATATCGAAGTGTTGTGATAGAGATAACAAAACAAATAATTTATACATGATAGAATGTGATCGTTATAATGAATACATTTATTTATCTTATCTGGACGTTAATAATTATACAGATGGACAATGAGTCCATAATTAACGTATGGAGGATTTAAATGGAGAAATATAAATAACATTAATCGATGATTTTGAACAAGACGTTATTTTATAATTAGAAATAACTACATGACTACTATTCAGATATAACCTATCACCAAAAAACAGAACAACAACAAAATAATTAAAATTAATGACAAGTTTATATAATAACGTTCTTCAATATAGCATCTAAAACAACAGTTGTCATTTGAAATGAAATTACATAAAATCCATAGAATGTTAGAGATGATGCAGTCTGATTGCTTTGAGAAATACATTAACCTAAATACACTAAAGCTACTAATAATGTTGGAAAATGTTGTTTTTATAAATTGTAAAATAATTCTGTACTTGAAAGACTATGGAACATATTAAAAGAACAAGTTAATAAAATATTGTGTTATATTATAAATAACTGATATTACAAATTATATTGAATTTCGTATACATACGAGTATAATTGCCAGATGATGTTAATACTTTAACATGTAGTTACTATCTCTTGTTCTACATATGTTTTTGAACTTGCTACGCTATAAACTGGGTTTTGATATATTTGATGGACAGATTACAGGTATTAATATGTGTCGCTTTTCGCTTAATAACAAATAGAAACACTGTGTCTCACCTTATCTGTCCTGTTCAAGTTCATGAAAATACGAGGGCTGTTCAAAAAATACGCGGACTGTTTGAATTGCGCAGCTCCAGTTGGTTCCAGGGGAATCCGCTTGGTGTCGCTAGGTTCGCACAGATAAGCTGATTACGAGGACATTTCCCGATCGCAGATATCTTCATTTGTGTATTAGCTACGCGGTTTTAAGTGAAGTGCGATTTTTTCGTTTGGCGGATTTCAGAATGAATGACCTGAAGGAGCAACGACTTGCTGTGAAATTTTGTGTTAAACTTGGAAAATCTGCGACTGAAACTTTTGCTATGCTTAACACGGCTTACGGTGATGTTGCTATGAAGCGTACGGCATGTTTCAAGTGACATGAACGTTTTAAGGATGGTCGACAGTCCATTGAAGATGATGAGCGTCCTGGACGTCCTTCCACGTCAACTGACGACCCACATGTCGACAAAATCAACACCCTGGTGCGGGCAAATCGACGTCTGACTGTCAGGGAACTTGCTGAAGAGTGTGGGATATCAGTTGGATTTTGTTACGAGATTTTGACCGAAAAATTGAAGATGCACCGCATTGCTGCGAAATTTGTGCCTCAGAACTCGTGAGTTTTTGGCCAAACACTTGATCACTGTTCTTCCCCACCCCCCTACTCACCTGACCTTGCTCCTTGCGATTTTTTCTTGTTCCCCAAACTCAAAAGACCCTTGAAAGGAAGAAGATTTGAGACGATTCCCGAGATTAAGGCAAATGCGACGAAGGAGCTGGAGGACATTACAAAAGAAGCGTACCAGGACTGTTTCAACAAGTGGAAACACCGTTGGGATAAGTGTGTGCGTTGGGGAGGAGAGTACATTGAAGTGGTCCCAGACCTGTAACTTCTAAATAAAGTACATTTTGTTTTATGACGTCAGTCTGCGTATTTTTTGAACAGACCTCGTACATTAAACGCGAATGATGATAAAACAAATATATTTATTGCCAAATAGTATTATTAATAGTTTAGGGTCACTATCTACTGCCTTATATTTTGTAATACTATATAGATGAAAACAGTATATTAATGTTATTGGTACACTTCAATATATTCAAACTTATGAGGTAAGTGAACTAGAGGATAGCGACAAATATAAGTATTTTTACTGATCGATATAATAAGCATATATTTATAACTTCTTCATAAATGCCCCCCTGGTGAGTAAGTGGTAGGTTTGTAGATTCACAACTTTAAAAGACCAGTGCTCTGCATTGGACAAAGTGTATATACCTTACTGTGTAGCTTTGTATTGAGAAAACGATAGCAGTGTATATAAATACATGTTCTGTATTCTAAAGACAATGCCTATGAGTATTAAAATTTAAATTAAAATATAGTACGGAACAACGTTTTGACCTTCTTAGGTCATCTTCAGGTATATAAATATCGTATTAAAGCATGTACCGCCATCTGTTAGTCTTTAAGGAAACAAAGTTTTAATTATGATTCAAAATTGTGTCTTTAACCAATTCTATTGCTAGAAAATGATAAATAGATAAAAATCTAAATATGAATTCTAGGTTTATTACAATAAGAAACCGTTTGGTTGTATATTAATGATTACCGATGGGCGTGCCTTACAAACGTCATCTCGTAGTTTTTTCTTATTCACATATTTGAGTGTGTGTGTGTGTTTTTCTTATAACAAAGATTCATGGGGCTATCTGCTGAGTTTACCAAGGGGAATCGAATCCCTGATTGTAGCCTTGTAAATCTGAAAAGTTACCGCTGTATCAGCGGGAGACTTATATGTATGTTTAGTAATACATTTATTATTTACTTGTAATGTTTTAAACAGCATTGAATCATGAATACTTAAAACCTAGTTTCATGACAGAAGTGTAGTTGTGTTAATGTGGAAAGAATTTCAAGTATTTTTAACCTGATCGATTTATTAAAACAATGATTGAGAAATATATTTGCAGACAATAAATGAAATTAATCTTTCATTGTTTACAAGGAAGTCAAAGAATGGTAATAATAATATTGATATTGGTACTTGTTTACAAGGAAGTCAAAGAATGGTAATAATAAAATTGATATTGGTACTTGTTTACAAGGAAGTCAAAGAATGGTAATAATAAAATTGATATTGTTACTTGTTTACAAGGAAATCAAAGAATGGTAATAATAAAATTGATATTGTTTACAAAGAAGACAAAGAATGGTAATAATAAAATTGATATTGTTACTTGTTTACAAGGAAGTCAAAGAATGGTAATAATAAAATTGATATTGTTACTTGTTTACAAGGAAATCAAAGAATGGTAATAATAAAATTGATATTGGTACTTGTTTACAAGGAAGTCAAAGAATGGTAATAATGATATTGATATTGGTACTTGTTTACAAAGAAGTCAAAGAATGGTAATAATGATATTGATATTGGTACTTTTTTACAAGGAAGTCAAAGAATGGTAATAATAATATTGATATTGGTACTTGTTTACAAAAAAGTCAAAGAATGGTAATAATAAAATTGATATTGTTACTTGTTTACAAGGAAATCAAAGAATGGTAATAATAAAATTGATATTGGTATTTCTTTACAAGGAAATCAAAGAATGGTAATAATAATATTGATATTGGTACTTGTTTACAGGGAAATCAAAGAATGGTAATAATGATATTGATATTGGTACTTGTTTACAAGGAAGTCAAAGAATGGTAATAATAAAATTGATATTGGTACTTGTTTACAGGGAAATCAAAGAATGGTAATAATGATATTGATATTGGTACTTGTTTACAAGGAAGTCAAAGAATGGTAATAATAAAATTGATATTGGTACTTGTTTACAAGGAAATCAAAGAATGGTAATAATAAAATTGGTATTGGTACTTGTTTACAAGGAGCTCAAAGAATGGTAATAATAAAATTGATATTGGTACTTGTTTACAAGGAAGTCAAAGAATGGTAATAATAAAATTGGTATTGGTACTTGTTTACAAGGAGCTCAAAGAATGGTAATAATAAAATTGGTATTGGTACTTGTTTACAGGGAAATCAAAGAATGGTAATAATAAAATTGGTATTGGTACTTGTTTACAGGGAAATCAAAGAATGGTAATAATAAAATTGATATTGGTACTTGTTTACAGGGAAATCAAAGAATGGTAATAATAAAATTGATATTGGTACTTGTTTACAAGGAAATCAAAGAATGGTAATTATAAAATTGATATTGGTACTTGTTTACAAGGAAGTCAAAGAATGGTAATAATAAAATTGATATTGTTACTTGTTTACAAGGAAATCAAAGAATGGTAATAATGATATTGATATTGGTACTTGTTTACAAGGAAATCAAAGAATGGTAATAATGATATTGATATTGGTACTTGTTTACAAGGAAATCAAAGAATGGTAATAATGATATTGATATTGGTACTTGTTTACAAGGAAATCAAAGAATGGTAATTATAAAATTGGTATTGGTACTTGTTTACAAGGAAATCAAAGAATGGTAATTATAAAATTGATATTGGTATATACATATATATGGTTTTTTCGAATTATTTGCATGTGAAGGGGATTAATTTTTGTTTGTTGTTTTGAATTAAGCACAAAGTCACATAATGGGCTATCTGTGCTCTGCCCACCACTGGTATCGAAACCCGGTTTTTAGCGTTGTGAGGCCGCAGACATACCGCTGAGCCACTGGGGGGGGCGAAGGGGACTAAAAATACTAGTTTATCTAAAAGTGGGGCTTAAACATATGTACACACTGCCCCATAACGTAAGCAAGACAATGTTTTGGGGTCATTTTCAAATTCATAATATCAGTTTCGCACACTTTCTCGAAAGTTTTCGCAGTTCTTGTTTTAAAATATTTCAAAATACCAATAGATTGAGAGTTTTTCAGGAATTGTTTAGCTTTCCCTACCTACTAGCTATTTGAATAGATAGCTTCATTTCAGCACCTGAAACGCGGGCAAAATTGTACACGTGCGTAATAGTATACGTGGGAGTACTGCACGAACTCTCCGATATCATGCTTTTCAGGAAATTTTGTAGGTTGTTCATAAATTATCATATTTTGTTTAATTTTATGAAATATCTTAAAAAAGCAATTCGCAATTATTGGCTTAAATAATCTTGTACAAACAAAGTAAAATATAAAGAGTGACTCGGTTATATGGTACAGGCAAGGCTCGACTTAAATTAGCCACGTGGGCGTGCCCTCAAGGTAGCGTTAGTGGCCTAAGCTCTTCTCAACGAAACTTTAGCAAAAATGACGTAAGTCAGCTCGTAAAATCATAAAATTACTTCAAGCAGAAACTTTTAAAAAATGTGTTTTTTTTTCATATAATTTTTGTCAACTAGAAAATAAATTCTTCATACCCTGGATAACATGATGTGTAATTAGACTTTATTTGGTGGTTATGTACGCGGGTCTGCTTTTCACTGAAGAAAAATATAGGTATAACCTACTTAAAATAGTGAAATAAGTGAGATAATACAGATCAAAGCGCTACCTATAGCTGGCTAATGATCAGCCTCTAGCGATATGAGTAATGATTAGCTTTGTCATACCAGAGGTAGCTGACATCTATATTGGTTTATAATTAGGGACATACATGCACAGACAGTCCTTTTAGCTTAGCGTCCAAATTACTGAACAAAAACTGATGTCGAAGTTCTGGGATTTTCCTGTTTTTATTCTGAACTATATCAACATTAAAGTTTAAACAGAATGTAAAATAATTGAAAAGTAAACTATTTCAGTTGTCTAGTTGTTCAGAAAAGTAGTTTTTAATTGTGTCATTTGTATTTCCTCTTGCTCGAAACGTGAGGGACATTCGTCTAGTAGTATTTTGTATTGCTTATAGGCTGTTAACCAAAGCCAAAAAAAGAAAAGCTTTCTTTACAGTTCCCTAGTAGTCTACCTTCTTACACCATACTGTAATTTGGTTGCTGTAATTTGAATAAACAGTTCAACATTTATTACTCCTGGATAAAAATAAAGAGAAATTCGACTGTACGTTAAAGTTCGTTAAACTGGAAAGTCAGTATTACCTAACAGCTTCTTGTGGACTGTTATTCAGTCGGTGTGCGTGTGGATGTTGGTCTTTTAGGTTAATTTTGTCATAAAGGAGAAGGCGTGTTCAAGTAATTAGAGTCCGATAATTTATGGTTTACAGTCCGTTGTCAAAATAATACACTGTGAAAGTGATAATGAAATCATCTTATTCAGACAGAGGAAAGTAGTCCGAGTGTTAGGGGTACATTTCACTAAATCATCTTATTTAGACAGAGGAAAGTAGTCCGAGTGTTAGCGATGGGTACATTTCACTAAATCATCTTATTCAGACAGAGGAAAGTAGTCCGAGTGTTAGCGATGGGTACATTTCACTAAATCATCTTATTCAGACAGAGGAAAGTAGTCCGAGTGTTAGGGGTACATTTCACTAAATCATCTTATTTAGACAGAGGAAAGTAGTCCGAGTGTTAGCGATGGGTACATTTCACTAAATCATCTTATTCAGACAGAGAAAAGTAGTCCGAGTGTTAGCGATGGGTACATTTCACTATTTCTTTAGAATACCACTTAAAAATCAGGAACGGTTATGCGCAGATAGCCATTTGTACAATCTCGTCTGACAATTCTGAAACGAACAAAATAATTATGGATTTAATGTTTGTTTGTTGTATTTTGAGTAAAGCTGCTCGATGGTTATCTGTACTAACCGTCTGTAACTTTTAAGTGATTAGCTAGAAGAAAGGCGGTTAAGTAACCCTACTTATCACCGCTTCTTCGGTTACTCTTATTCAAACGAATAGTGGAATTAACCACTACATATAATCCGCCCACCGCTGAAAGAGCGAGCATTATCAGTGATAGGATTCGAATTCGTGACTCAAAAATCGGGAGTCGAGTGTCCTAAGTACCAGGATGTTACATAAATATTTATATTGTATGGAGTGTTCTTTAATGTGCGATGTTCTTCACTTGTGTCTCTCTTTCTTGCATTAACTTGTGCACGTTTCTCATTTCAATTGATTGTACTGTAAAATGTAGAAACCCTAGAAGTGAATTACACTATTTCTACACTCACCCACTCTCAAACATAAATAAAAACATAACTCTTATATGTTTATGATTTTTGCTTAATTAAGTTTTTATTCATTTCTGGTGTCATTAGCAGATCTATTTTTAACTGCATCTTTCTTTCAGTTTCGGTAGTTCCTAATTTACGTTATTACTCCAGGAGTAATGTTATACCAGTGGTATTGTATTTGTGTCATTTGAACCTCTTTCACATCATTGCTGTAGTAATTATTACACGATCACCGTTCCATCAGATTCTCACGAGGAAAACTGTCAGATTTTATCAGTTTAGGCTTTGATTATAGAAAAACCTTCGATATTTAATACCTAGTATGCTCGGTCTTTTAGCAGTTTTAATTTATCTTTCTCAGCGTATAATAATATTAAACATGTTTCTTTGTGTGTTTATACATATATATATATATATACATACAAGTATGATAAAAGCTTTTCAATATTCGGTTGTGCGCGTAAGTTTATGACTAAAATGTGGTGTCTAAATAATTTTATTCAGCGAGGAACAGTAAATCACGTGCTAAAAATTACATGTGGTGAAGAAACGGGAGTACCCTGACAAAACTCACTTTCACTGGGGCAGGAAGTGGGGCCAAAGCAGCTACCCTCTCAAGGTCCAAACCGAAACCTGAAAATTAAACTGAAGGATGCAAAGGAGAACCTATCAAAAGATAAGAAATGGCGAATCTTGAGCTCAATATATTATAAAGTACACACAATAAATAACAAAACTTCTAACATAGAGGGCGTCTGGATACTGTTATTTACTACATTCAAAATGGTGGAATGTTTCTGACATAACAGGTAAAAGTGGCTACTATGCTATTAACCTGGGCTGAGAGAGAGTTTCTGTATTAACAAGTAAAAGTGGCTACTATGCTATTAACCTGGGCTGAGAGAAAGTTTCTGTTTTAACAAGTAAAAGTGGCTACTATGCTATTAACCTGGGCTGAGAGAGAGTTTCTGTTTAAACAAGTAAAAGTGGCTACTATGCTATTAACCTGGGCTGAGAGAGAGTTTCTGTTTTAACAAGTAAAGTGGCTACTATGCTATTAACCTGGGCTGAGAGAGAGTTTCTGTTTCAACAAGTAAAAGTGGCTACTATGCTATTAACCTGGACTGAGAGAGAGTTTCTGTTTTAACAAGTAAAAGTGGCTACTATGCTATTAACCTGGGCTGAGAGAGAGTTTCTGTTTTAACAAGTAAAAAGTGGCTACTATGCTATTAACCTGGGCTGAGAGAGAGTTTCTGTTTTAACAAGTAAAAGTGGCTACTATGCTATTAACCTGGGCTGAGAGAGAGTTTCTGTTTTAACAAGTAAAAGTGGCTACTATGCTATTAACCTGGGCTGAGAGAGAGTTTCTGTTTTAACAAGTAAAAGTGGCTACTATGCTATTAACCTGGGCTGAGAGAGAGTTTCTGTTTTAACAAGTAAAAGTGGCTACTATGCTATTAACCTGTGCTGAGAGAGAGTTTCTGTTTTAACAAGTAAAAGTGGCTACTATGCTATTAACCTGGGCTGAGAGAGTTTCTGTTTTAACAAGTAAAAGTGGCTACTATGCTATTAACCTGGGCTGAGAGAGAGTTTCTGTTTTAACAAGTAAAAGTGGCTACTATGCTATTAACCTGGGCTGAGAGAGAGTTTCTGTTTTAACAAGTAAAAGTGGCTACTATGCTATTAACCTGGGCTGAGAGAGTTTCTGTTTTAACAAGTAAAAGTGGCTACTATGCTATTAACCTGGGCTGAGAGAGAGTTTCTGTTTTAACAAGTAAAAGTGGCTACTATGCTATTAACCTGGGCTGAGAGAGAGTTTCTGTTTTAACAAGTAAAAGTGGCTACTATGCTATTAACCTGGGCTGAGAGAGAGTTTCTGTTTTAACAAGTAAAAGTGGCTACTATGCTATTAACCTGGGCTGAGAGAGAGTTTCTGTTTTAACAAGTAAAAGTGGCTACTATGCTATTAACCTGGGCTGAGAGAGAGTTTCTGTTTTAACAAGTAAAAGTGGCTACTATGCTATTAACCTGGGCTGAGAGAGAGTTTCTGTTTTAACAAGTAAAAGTGGCTACTATGCTATTAACCTGGGCTGAGAGAGAGTTTCTGTTTTAACAAGTAAAAGTGGCTACTATGCTATTAACCTGGGCTGAGAGAGAGTTTCTGTTTTAACAAGTAAAAGTGGCTACTATGCTATTAACCTGGGCTGAGAGAGAGTTTCTGTTTTAACAAGTAAAAGTGGCTACTATGCTATTAACCTGGGCTGAGAGAGAGTTTCTGTTTTAACAAGTAAAAGTGGCTACTATGCTATTAACCTGGGCTGAGAGAGAGTTTCTGTTTTAACAAGTAAAAGTGGCTACTATGCTATTAACCTGGGCTGAGAGAGAGTTTCTGTTTTAACAAGTAAAAGTGGCTACTATGCTATTAACCTGGGCTGAGAGAGAGTTTCTGTTTTAACAAGTAAAAGTGGCTACTATGCTATTAACCTGGGCTGAGAGAGAGTTCCTGTTTTAACAAGTAAAAGTGGCTACTATGCTATTAACCTGGGCTGAGAGAGAGTTTCTGTTTTAACAAGTAAAAGTGGCTACTATGCTATTAACCTGGACTGAGAGAGAGTTTCTGTTTTAACAAGTAAAAGTGGTTACTATGCTATTAACCTGGACTGAGAGAGAGTTTCTGTTTTAACAAGTAAAAGTGGCTACTATGCTATTAACCTGGGCTGAGAGAGAGTTTCTGTTTTAACAAGTAAAAGTGGCTACTATGCTATTAACCTGGGCTGAGAGAGTTTCTGTTTTAACAAGTAAAGTGGCTACTATGCTATTAACCTGGGCTGAGAGAGAGTTTCTGTTTTAACAAGTAAAAGTGGCTACTATACTATTAACCTGGACTGAGAGAGAGTTTCTGTTTTAACAAGTAAAAGTGGCTACTATGCTATTAACCTGGGCTGAGAGAGAGTTTCTGTTTAACAAGTAAAAGTGGCTACTATACTATTAACCTGGGCTGAGAGAGAGTTTCTGTTTTAACAAGTAAAAGTGGCTACTATACTATTAACCTGGGCTGAGAGAGAGATTCTGTTTTAACAAGTAAAAGTGGCTACTATGCTATTAACCTGGGCTGAGAGAGAGTTTCTGTATTAACAAGTAAAAGTGGCTACTATACTATTAACCTGGGCTGAGAGAGAGTTTCTGTTTTAACAAGTAAAAGTGGCTACTATGCTATTAACCTGGGCTGAGAGAGAGTTTCTGTTTTAACAAGTAAAAGTGGCTACTATACTATTAACCTGGGCTGAGAGAGAGTTTCTGTTTTAAAAAGTAAAAGTTGCTCCAATGCTATTAACCTGGACTGAGAGAGAGTTTCTGTTTTAACAAGTAAAAGTGGCTACTATGCTATTAACCTGGGCTGAGAGAGAGTTTCTGTTTTAACAAGTAAAAGTGGCTACTATGCTATTAACCTGGGCTGAGAGAGAGTTTCTGTTTTAACAAGTAAAAGTGGCTACTATACTATTAACCTGGGCTGAGAGAGAGTTTCTGTTTTAACAAGTAAAAGTGGCTACTATACTATTAACCTGGGCTGAGAGAGAGTTTCTGTTTTAACGAGTAAAAGTGGCTACTATGCTATTAACCTGGGCTGAGAGAGATTTTCTGTTTTAACAAGCAAAAGTGGCTACTATGCTATTCACCTGGGCTGAGAGAGAGTTTCTGTTTTAACAAGTAAAAGTGGCTACTATACTATTAATCTGGGCTGAGAGAGAGTTTCTGTTTTAACAAGTAAAAGGGGCTACTATACTATTAACCTGGGCTGAGAGAGAGTTTCTGTTTTAACGAGTAAAAGTGGCTACTATGCTATTAACCTGGGCTGAGAGAGAGTTTCTGTTTTAACAAGTAAAAGTGGCTACTATGCTATTAACCTGGGCTGAGAGAGAGTTTCTGTTTTAACAAGTAAAAGTGGCTACTATGCTATTAACCTGGGCTAAGAGAGAGTTTCTGTTTTAACAAGTAAAAGTGGCTACTATGCTATTAATCTGGGCTGAGAGAGAGTTTCTGTTTTAACAAGTAAAAGTGGCTACTATGCTATTAACCTGGGCTGAGAGAGAGTTTCTGTTTTAACAAGTAAAAGTGGCTACTATACTGTTAATCTGGGCTGAGAGAGAGTTTCTGTTTTAACAAGTAAAAGTGGCTACTATACTATTAACCTGGACTCAGAGAGAGTTTCTGTTTTAACAAGTAAAAGTAGTTACTATGCTATTAACCTGGACTCAGAGAGAGTTTCTGTTTTAACAAGTAAAAGTAGTTACTATGCTATTAACATGGGCTGAGAGAGAGTTCCTGTTTCAACAAGTAAAAGTGGCTACAATGCTATTAACCTGGGCTGAGAGAGAGTTTCTGTTTTAACAAGTAAAAGTGGCTACTATGCTATTAACCTGGGCTGAGAGAGAGTTTCTGTTTAAACAAGTAAAAGTGGCTACTATGCTATTAACCTGTGCTGAGAGAGAGTTTCTGTTTTAACAAGTAAAAGTGGCTACTATGCTATTAACCTGGGCTCAGAGAGAGTTTCTGTTTTAACAAGTAAATGTGGCTACTATGCTATTAACATGGGCTGAGAGAGAGTTCCTGTTTCAACAAGTAAAAGTGGCTACTATGCCATTAACCTGGACTCAGAGAGAGTTTCTGTTTTAACAAGTAAAAGTGGCTACTATGCTATTAACCTGGACTGAGAGAGAGTTTCTGTTTTAACAAGTAAAAGTGGCTACTATGCTATTAACCTGGACTCAGAGAGAGTTTCTGTTTAACAAGTAAAAGTGGCTACTATATTATAATTGGGCTGAGAGAGAGTTTCTGTTTTAACAAGTAAAAGTGGCTACTATACTATTAACCTGGGCTGAGAGAGAGTTTCTGTTTTAACAAGTAAAAGTGGTTACTATGCTATTAACCTGGACTCAGAGAGAGTTTCTGTTTTAACAAGTAAAAGTGGCTACTATGCTATTAACATGGGCTGAGAGAG